>NC_092577.1:8281012-8610595 GCF_037975245.1 Apostichopus japonicus
TTTATTGTAAACATCCAGAGTAGGCCTACGAGTACGAGTACGAAGTTTACGAACTTTGACTGAAAGAAAGTTTTAAACGAGAATAGTTTCATGTTGAAGGGCAAAACCTTTTTATACGTGTTTATTTTATTCCCCGATATGTTCTGGTTACCAGAAGTAATGAAAACAAGAAGGAAAGTTCGTGCCTTATCCTTTCGGGGTAACATATCATTTTTTTTATGCACATTAGGCTAGGAAACGTTGCACTGAGTACTGTTCGAAAACATGTCGAGACAAGACTCGGTGCATTGGATACTGTTCGCTGTTTAGGTATGCATGTAGAGACGTTCCACTGCCAATCGTTTCTTGGCGATTTGCCAAGTTTAACTAAGAACACGTGAACTATCTAAGCGGAGCGCCACCATCGGTTGGCGCGCAGCGTACAAGAAAATTTTTCTTCTGGCAGACCCCTCAGATTGCAGGAAACGGCACTTCCCGTGCATTATGGCAGAAAGCAACACCCCTAAAATTGATAAAAATTTCCGGCAATTTTTTATTTTGGGAAATATTCTCGAAGGAAGTGATCGCCATTTATTCCTAAGTTTACCAATTCCTCGTCTCCCAGAAGCGCCCAACATTTAAGATATCGAAACATTTTCGTGTTGGCTGATCCATGATCACCGCCCATCAAGGGCGGCGGAAGCACTTTTAATCTGGGGGGGGGGGGTGCACCGACATCAAAGGGCACTTTGCAGCAATTCGATTGGACTGATGCAGCCTTATATTTAGTACCCTTTACAACTCTTATTGTATTATCTTATTTGTGTACACTCCATCAACGCCCCCCCCCCCCTCTCAGGAAAATATGCATACTAGCACTGCAATATCCAATGTGCAAATTGGGAAACAAGGAACAAGTTTTCTTTTGAGACAAAATGAATGAAATCATGCTAATTGCTAATGTAGGAATCTTCCGACTTAGAGTTTATTTCTTGTTAATATGTTAACAAATTTGTTTCATTCGAAATAGCTTTGAGTTTGACCCACAGATATTCACTAAGAATCAGAGGCATAGCCAGGAGTTGCAAAGTTGTATGCCCGACTATCTGAGCGGAGCGCCACCATCGGTTGGCGCAGAGCGTAGTAGAAAATTTTTGGTTTTACAAACCCCTCAGATGGCCGGAAAAAGGCCCTTCCGAGTGTTCATTCTGGTTCCCTGGCCTCTTGCTAACTTGAGACACCTCATTTTTTATGTAGAAAATGGGCACATTTTTAACCTGGGGAAAAGTGGGGGCACGTGCCCCCCGGTTCCGCCGCCCTTGCCGCCCATGCCCGTGAGAAGTGGTGACTAGGTGAAGAAAAAGCCATGCCGTTTGAAAACATGGGCAGAAAAAGTGAAAGTGGAGAAACCTAAGGTAAAACGCGCGATAACGAAGTGATTATTTTCCAGGTTAATTGAGACTGTATCAAACGCGAGCTTAGGACAAACATATTCAAAGGTAATGGCATTACTAATCCCGATATGTCGTCTTTGAGGTGTGTGGAAAATCCGCAACGACCATCAAAGAGCAATTGAATATTTAGTCTACTTTTCGATTTCGAAAACACTTTTTTTTAAATTATGACAAAATTTTATGACACCTTTGATTTTTTTTTGGGGGGGGGGGGCCTGTGCCCCCGGGCCCCAATGGGCACGACGCCACTGACCCCCAGATATAGGCCCATTGCAGGGGTGGGCAACCTTTTGAATGAATGGGACAGATTTTAGGAGTGAAAGATCGACAGGGCCGCACCTAACCAACGGCCTGCTGCTGATTTCAAACCTTTGATTCCGAGGACGTTCAAGCAATAGGTGTGTGTACTTAACCTGTATTCACAAAACCATAATGTCAATACAGTCCTGTTGATAATTAATGGTGATAATAGACCAACCTGACAGCATCATAAGTGCAGATAAATTCTAAGCAGCTAGCTCGTTTTTGGTGATGATGCAAAATAGCTTGATATTTTTCTTTTTCTTGAGACATCTCACGGGCCGCAAAAAAATCACTGGCGGGCCGCATGTGGCCCGCAGGTTGCTCACCCCTGGTCTATAGGAACGATGTCCCAAAATTTCCCCGGACATATAGGCGAAGGAAGCTGTCCGACGCGACTGCATGTGAGTTTCTCGACTTTCTGTCCTGGGAGTCATACCACAAAATGGTGCATTTCCTCATACGCCATTATTAATCATTTAAATAACTAACTAATAAGGCACAGCCCATATCCGAGTGCGTATAGCGAGCTTAGCGCAAATTTGGCGCCAGCATGTTAAACCAGGTTGCTAGGTCTACGAGAATACATTTACATGAAATTTGAAAACAAGGATAGCAAGACAAACCACTTTTATGATGTTTTCAGGACCTCACACATGCGCATGTATCGTCAGACTTAGAATAGGTCCCATGTGAGTGGTGGCTAAAGTGATGAAGGCATGAAAATAAATCAGTGGTTGTTCGTTGGAGTCCTCAAGCAAGTTACCTCGGTTGCTAGGTGGATTTGCATCTGGTTATCGGGTGAATTCTGGTCGGAGCGTACTATGTAACCACCATGTACCCAGGGACGTAGCTAAGGCCTGATGATTGGGGGGGGGGGGGGGGTGTAGTGGTTGAAAATCGGTTTTGAAGCAAGAAAATTCCAACTGCTGCTTTGTACCCCCCACCCTCCCGCTACTCGTCAACGATACGGTCATTGTCAGTCAGAAAACCCAATCTTTCGCGACTGCACTTCTGTTACGAACTTGTTGCGATACATTTGTATCCAATGGCACTCATTTCAAAAACTTATTGCCCCCCCCCACCCCAACCAAATATTTTTGTGAAATTCGGGCAATATGCTGATAGCTTTTTGGATAATTTGCAATGTGTTTTTCAGTGGTTATACTGATATTATTATTACCCAACAATTATCACCAATACGGAAGGGTAATAAGACGGAAAATGATTGTATGCTATTTGCATGCGATTTAAAAACCGATGCATGCCTGTATGATATGCACATGATCAAATTTTGGTCATATTTTCGGGCAAGTCGTTACAACCCCCCCCCCCCCCCCCCACAAAACAAATTGGGCTCCTACGCCTATGACGGTAGTTCTATTAGGCATTTTTTGTAGTATTCAAAATCATAAGAAGTTTTGTACGGTGGAGAATAAAAATCGCAAGAAACAATTTCCCAAAGTGGCAAGGAAAACATGGTAAATATGACAGGTCAGGTTAAAGGTCAATTTTGAGCGAAATTTAAAAAAAAATTTACATGAAAAGGCCTAGATAAACTAGAGTGCGACAGTCGGAAATTCCGACTGTCGCACTCCAATTTTCCAACTAGCGTCAGTTTTACCATGGCTTGGGGGTGAGACACACCCACACCCCCTCTAACGACGTCCCTGCGCGGTGAATATGGAACACGATCACATGGTTCAGCCTCTGTTGAGTCATGGTGCTCCGTAGCCTTGTCTTCAAACGCCTCAAAGCCCTAAAAGATCTCTCGGCTTCCGTCGAACTGGCGGAGGAGACGAGGAGCAACCGCAAGAGAGCTTCGACTTCACCAAACATAGCCCGTACCACTGGATTCATCAACTTGAATATTTGTCTATACCCTTCAACCGACGACGAATGGAACTGGCCTCGAAATAAAGGCAGACTAAGCTTAAGATTGTTGGAGAGCTCAGGGTACCAACTCACGAGATCTGGGTAGAATTCTCCATTCAGCAACATTGAGTGATATTCGAGGATGTGAATCCTAAGATGTGTAAGCCGTAACCAAATAGAGCCACGACACTACTCTTTTTCCAAATGTGTGGGGTGGACATTTGATATTGTTTCCCTCATCCATCGAAATGTGGGGGGACGTGTCCCCCCCCCCCGTCCCCCCTGGATTGACGCCCATGGCCTGCTGTACCAATGATTTCCCGCGTACACTGCCGTACAGGTAAAATGTGAATTCCTTTTTGGGGGGATTTAATGGTCATGCATAATAAATGAGAACAATGTGCATTTGAAACAATAACACTAGGGTGAGTGATGAGGGGCTCTAAATACAAAAAATACCAAAAAAGATCCCAGGAAAATTCAGTGATCCACATGAAAAAACAAAGGTATCTCAGGAGAATTTTGAGGATCAAAACCCTTTCTAAATGCCACCATTTTGCATGTAGGCACCATCAGGATTTGAAAATTTTTCAAAAGGGGAGGGGCAACCCCCTCCCTTTATACCCCTCCCCCAGGACGAGGATCACTGTCACAAATTACCCGGCTCTAAAAATGGTCTGGTGACAACCCTGTATATATATATATATATATATATATATATATATATATATAGATAGATAGATAGATAGATAGATAGATAGATAGATAGATAGATAGATAGATAGATAGATAGATAGATAGATAGATAGATAGATAGATAGATAGATAGATAGATAGATAGATAGATAGATAGATAGATAGATAGATAGATAGATAGATAGATAGATAGATAGATAGATAGATAGATAGATAGATAGATAGATAGATAGATAGATAGATAGATAGATAGATAGATAGATAGATAGATAGATAGATAGATAGATAGATAGATAGATAGATAGATAGATAGATAGATAGATAGATAGATAGATAGATAGATAGATAGATAGATAGATAGATAGATAGATAGATAGATAGATAGATAGATAGATAGATAGATAGATAGATAGATAGATAGATAGATAGATAGATAGATAGATAGATAGATAGATAGATAGATAGATAGATAGATAGATAGATAGATAGATAGATAGATAGATAGATAGATAGATAGATAGATAGATAGATAGATAGATAGATAGATAGATAGATAGATAGATAGATAGATAGATAGATAGATAGATAGATAGATAGATAGATAGATAGATAGATAGATAGATAGATAGATAGATAGATAGATAGATAGATAGATAGATAGATAGATAGATAGATAGATAGATAGATAGATAGATAGATAGATAGATAGATAGATAGATAGATAGATAGATAGATAGATAGATAGATAGATAGATAGATAGATAGATAGATAGATAGATAGATAGATAGATAGATAGATAGATAGATAGATAGATAGATAGATAGATAGATAGATAGATAGATAGATAGATAGATAGATAGATAGATAGATAGATAGATAGATAGATAGATAGATAGATAGATAGATAGATAGATAGATAGATAGATAGATAGATAGATAGATAGATAGATAGATAGATAGATAGATAGATAGATAGATAGATAGATAGATAGATAGATAGATAGATAGATAGATAGATAGATAGATAGATAGATAGATAGATAGATAGATAGATAGATAGATAGATAGATAGATAGATAGATAGATAGATAGATAGATAGATAGATAGATAGATAGATAGATAGATAGATAGATAGATAGATAGATAGATAGATAGATAGATAGATAGATAGATAGATAGATAGATAGATATAGATATACAAAATATCACGAAGCGCGCGAACAATTTTGGGGATGAAAGTTGCTACGCAAATGCAAATGCCCCCCCAATATTTGAAACAAATCGCCGCCCCTGGGGGGGGGGCGGGGAGTGGTGTACACCGGTAGCAGTTACCTTCTTCTCAGCTGAATGTAACGTTGCCCCCTCTGCTTCTATTCAAGTGTATAATTTGGAAATTTTCTGATTAATGTTGAAATATCAAAATACTTTCATCTCGTCATTTCAAAGTTTTTAGAAATGATAAAATATTGACTTTTTTCTTAGCTTGTAGGAAAACAATAATCTGAAAAAATGCTTAAGATGTCTAATTATCTTGCTGTCTTGATGACACTTGTAGTGAGGCAATACTATCACGATAGCTTTCGCTAGTCGATATAGTGCGCGTTTTTCCTTGGAACTTACACTCGCCTTCTATCTTGTTTTTACTGGAAAGTCACGACCATGCATCATATTTGTTTTCATTATTTTCATATTACGTTTTCATTATATATTTTGTGTTGGACTCCTTTTTATATATAAAATATCATTATTATATAATAAAAATATGTTGTGAATAGTCAAGAGGCCGTCTTAATTGTAATTTGGTGAGTTTCAGTGTAATAACTTATACGTATTTTTTATCTTTTCCATAAAACCTATACGACCATAACACCGAAACACGTTCAAGCTGCTGTACATGATTCTATGAACGCATCATTACCAGAGTATTGTCGAGGTGCAAATGATGAATTTACGTTTTGCAGCATATCGTTGAAGTCCTCACTTTTCGATCTAACGAATTTGCCATTTTGTTGTAAATTGCTATTATTTGAATAGGAAGATTGATCATTTAGCTCAAAAAGAGGGGAAATTCCCTCGTGACCAATGGAAACGACTTGAACAAGTCTCATTTTCCACATCTAAACAACCAACGACACAGTCACACTGTTCACACAGTGTGTAAAGCAGCGTTTCAAGAACGGTTGTTACTGTATGGTTGTACTTCCCTGTTTGTTTGGTGTGATTCCCCGAAGCAACAGTACTGGCTTACTAAATGTGAAGATATTGCAATATATATTCTAGATGGTGAACATACTGAAAGAAACATACCTAGTATGTTGCAATTGTCCAAGAAGAAATCCCACGTATGTCTTGTGTTCCTTTCAAGTTTCATATTGTTAGGCTATGTACTGTACCTACAACGTTTGTACAAGGACAGGGACATCATAACGTTGAAGTTATGGCTTAGGTCTTCTCTAGTCATTAAAAAAGTGCAGCATAACTTATGCCTAGTAGTCCAATGGTTTTAGTTACAATATTCAATACTAGCGCAATGCCAGCATAAAGCGTGACCTAGGCTCAGCACAATGTAGGAATAGCTGAAATATGGTGATGCTAGCCTGTTACAGTGTTAGTTGCTTACAAGTTGAAGCCTGATCCAACTGTCCAAAAGGTTTTAGTCAAATTTAGTCATAAAACCTACCCTTCATTAGTCATAAAACCTACCCTTCAAGTACTCTGGAGTTGTTTCCTCTCCGGGATATTGTGGATTTAAGCGTTAACTTGCCAGTGAGTAACGGTCAAATGAAATGCAAGGTTTTCCAGAGATTTAAAATTCAATATTACATATAAGCATTATTGTAGTTTGTGTCACCCAAAATACTCAGTAGGGGCTATAGCGCCCCTCTCAAAATACTGCAGTGCTGTACACCACCCTTACTGGTCCAAGACAACCCATTATTGGAACATATCCATAATTTCCAGGGTTTTTGCTGATAATGCTCATTTCCTATTGATGTATCTTCAGCTTCAATATCACTTTTACATACTTTTACATAATTTACAGTATATACTTACTAAAAGTGTAGGAGTCTTTTACAGCTTACCCTGTAACATGTGAAGTTGATTGCCTAGAGACTGCTGTAGTGTCACGTTGCTATCTGAATGCAAAAGTTCCTAAGGACTTTCATAATAGCTTCAGAAACCAAACACTGTAATACTGTATAATCACTAAATTAAAAAGATCAAAGATTGGATGAAAGTGGAACTGCTACCATTGGTTTTTCTTTGTTGTGAGTATCCTTTTGTTTCTGAAGTTGTCTGAAATTTCTGAACAACTAATTTGATTTCATGTTAGTGTTTCACTTTTGATTTAGAAGTCACTGAGGCTCGAACGGCTCCATGATGTAATAATTCTACCGTAGGAAGAAACCCTCTAGTGAATATGAAGATGCAGACCGTACTGGATAGAGGAGAGCAGGACCTACTGTATGAACCTATCAAGGTTTTTTGGTATCCTACACTTCTTGATGCAAAGAGGTACAGTACATAGGAATGGTAAGAATGAAGTAAATCTGGTTTGTTGTGACTTGATTCACCAAACTGCTGGCTAGCAAGCATGGTTAAGGAAGTTAAATTCCCCTGCCACTCTTTATCAATATCATGTCATGATAACATTTCTTCCTTGCATATTTGAGAGCTAAATACTGTTTAAAGTAAACACATTTAGAGGGCATTCAAAGATATACAAGCACTGGCATCCATTAGGGTGGTGAGCACTTGGCAACCCCCCCCCCCTCAATTGGCTAGACTAGGGCTTCAAAATCAGAGAACATTAAATATCAGAAAAGTGAAAATGCCTCAGCTGAAGTCCCCAGGGACTTATACTTTATAGAATTATATTTTTCTGTCTAACATGCATTTAAACTTAGTAGAAGAGGACAAGAAGTCTCAGAGTTGTTACAGGGCTCTTCTGAAGCACCTGGCTAGGGCTCAGATATATTCCACAGAGTAAAATCAGATTAAGTATTTCTATTCCTGACATGTCCTCATGTGCTTTAAGTTTCTAGCAGTTTTCAAAAACTATGTGAAAATACTGAAGATTTGGAGAGCTTTGCAGTACCCTTTTAAGTCCAGCCACTATAAACAGAGAACACAATTGGAAATACTTCCTACTAATCTGAGTATATACAGCTTCCAATACAGAATTGTCACTTGCTGAGCCAGTCACTGCAGTTGGTTTTAATAAAATCTTATTGGTCTCAAAATTGATCTAACTTTACCGACTTGAGTACGGTGGCTTAATAGGGACATAGGGGAAAACTAAGTGTCCCCAAATTTTACAATTTTGACTTTTTTTATCTCATTTAACTATTTCAACTCAAAATTTTGAGGTTGCAAGTGTCTTCATCTGCCAAATTTGTGGAAAGAACTGACCATATTGGATAGCTATTGATCAGCTGAACAGGGTAAGTCTCTATAAACCTTGATCTAAAATCTAGAAAAAGACCCCCGGAGAGTGGTGTAATTAGGTAAATGTACAGTAGACAATGCAGGGGCCTGGTGCCATTAAATGAAGAAAAATGATGTAAAAAAACCCATCCACCGAAGCTGACACACTAAATTAGATACAATTATCTCCTGATGAGTGGAAATTCAAAAGATATTCTGTCCTCAATAGGAAAAAAGGTCAATATATCCTATCATTAGGACTTAATTTTCATTCACATCATTTTCTTTTCTCTTCATTAGGTTAACTTGAGTTATCCTGTAGCGAGCTATTAGGGGATCACCTATTCCATCTCTAGTTACCAAATTTTTATTGGAAGCTTTCACATTGTGCTGACAAGGAAAATAAATGTTTCATCAGCTGATATTTCCTCCATGTGATGGTAATCACATTAATGGTTGTGTAGAACAGTGTTAGTAATGTTTTAACAACCTCTGATAGATTTTATGGATAGCATTGCAGATCAAGGAATACTCTTGTTTCTCCATTCACTCTCACTAAAAGAATTTTATATAAAGTTTTAACTCATCCATTCAAAATACAACTGACAGAAATTATTCCCTAGTCAGGACATTAAAATGATCGGATTCTTGCTGGATTAATGCAGTACTTGGTATGTTTGTAATGAGCTTGCCATGACACAATAGCTGCCTAAACACAGGCTGGTACATTTTACCATTTGAAAAACTGAAATAAAAATTGCCTCCTGAGACTCAAATGAATAAAGTCTTCTAAGAACTCCTGACACTCCCAGAATGGTCAGACTGGAAGATAACTTGTTGGTTTCTATGAAAGTAGTTTGGGTTACCTACAAATATGTCTTCTGTTAAGTTATTTATTTCAGATTAAAACCAAAAACTTGAAATACCATTTTAGATATTCTATAATGATGTAGAAACATTAAAGGAGTCAACTCAGTCTGTATTGCTGAGCTAAACGTGTGTTAGAGGTATTCGTAATGAACACTCCATCAAACAAACAACAAAACCTTGATTAATTTAGGTATGTCATACATAGGTCACGCAACTATGGATATAATCTGAACTTTAATGTACTTTGTTATGATGTTTATTTACTGTAGTACGGTTGAGTTGACTGTTTTAAGCATTTGCTTAAATGTTAGAAAACTATGATTCAAAACGTAATTGGACAGTACAATGCAAATCACCTCCACCTTTGATATTCATCTCAAAGATGTCTATCATATATCAGCTGAAGATGATGGCTGGGTTTGCTTCTCCCTTAATTCTTTGATATTTTTCTCCAAACTCCTGATAAACTGTCGCACACCAGTTCTAAGATCCACAATCACATCCTGTGAGGCTAAAGAAGCATTATTCAAGTAAGGTGTACACAAAACCAGTGACATTGAGAGCCAGCCACAGTTCCATGAAAAATGTTCTTACCAGATCCACTTTGTTTAAGTCATTGTTTATCCAAAGTTAAAGTGTATCATTCTTTTTCACTTGGCACTTGTAGCCACTTGTGACAACTGTAGCCACCACCCAACCCCCACCCTCTCACACCAGGACTGCACAGAACAAAATGTTATGAAATAACAGTATATATCAAATTGCAGATAGAAAATTATGTACTTTTACTCAATCAATTATAGTACAATGTCATCAATTCAGAAATCCTACAAATTTATCAACCTATAGACAGTATAATGAGCCATTGGTTCCTAAATTATGTGACCAGAATCCTTCATCATGTTTTTTTCAGGCTCCATTTTTGGTTCCTTGCTTTAGCAAAAGGAACCTATGTAGTCAGGTTTGTGTGTGTGTGTGTGGGTGTGTGTGTCTGTGTGTGCATCTGTGACACTTTCTTGGGTACGCTCTATCTCAATAAGGGAATGTTGGATTGAGGCCAAACTTGGACTATAGATCCGCCATATGGAGAAGGTGTGCCCTATTGTTTTTGGTGCCCACAAAGGTCACCAAAGGTCAGTTATGGTCCAAAAACCGAACATATTAAAACTGCAATAACTCCCAGTGCCAATGTGCGACAAGGTTGATATTTTGGGAAAAGTTGTGAACTGGTTAGGGGAACATTTTCAAACTTAACGGTCATGTGATCCGAGGTCACCAAAGGTCAATTAATGATAAAAAACTAGTATTTTTGCGATAACTTGAGAACGAAATGTCCGTTAGGGTTGGGAGTTGCTTCAATGTTATCCAATTGTCGACCCGCATCTGGGTGACCCTTGACCTCAATTTGACCTCTGGTGACCTTTACGTGTTTTGGGGGATTTTTACAGTTTTGATGCTATTTTCAGATGTCAAAGGTACCTTCTGATCATAAATGTCAATGGGTTGACCCCGTGTGACCTTTATGTGCGAAGTTATATGGGGTCAAAGTTTTTCGGTCGGAGTTAGGATGGTTGTACAGACTTGTCGTTTTGTTTTTTGGAATCAGGAGATTAAACTGCATCAGAAACCAAGGTCAAAAGGTCAAAGGTCACATTAGAAAAAATGTGCTTATTTTGGGAGGAAACGAGCAAAAAAGGAAATGTTTGGTTTTGATGCTAGATTTGGATATCAAAGGTACCTTCCGATCAAAAATGTCAATTGGTTGACACCCGTGTGACCTTCCTGTGCGAAGTTATACGAGGTCAAAGTTAATTTTCAGACATTTAATGCAACAACTCCCAGTTCCAAGGTGTGACATGGTTGATATTTTTGGACAAGTTGCAAATGGTATAGGTAAATATTTTCAAACTTAACGGTCATGTGATCCGAGGTCACCAAAGGTCAATTAATGTTAAAAAACTAGTATTTTGGGGGCAGAAAATGGGCAAAGAAAAAATGTTTGAATTTGTATAGTTTGATGCTCTAACTTAGGTCTCATCAATCAAAAATGTCAATAAGTTGACCCAAGGTGACCTTTGTATGTTAAGTTATATGAGGTCAAAGTTAATTTTCAGACATTTAATGCAATAACTCCCAGTTCCAAGTTGTGACAAGGTTGATATTTTTGGAGTAGTTGCAAATGGTATAGGGGAATATTTTCAAACTTAACGGTCATGTGATACAAGGTCACCAAAGGTCAATTAATGATAAAAAACTAGTATTTTTGCGATAACTTGAGAACAAATTGTCTGTTAGGGTTGGGAGTTGCTTCAATGTAATCCAATTGTCGACCCGCATCTGGGTGACCCTTGACCTCTGGTGACCTCTGGTGACCTTTTCGTGTTTTGTGGAATTTTACAGTTTCCATGCTATTTTCAGATGTTAAAGGTACCTTTTGATCATAAATGTCAATGGGTTGACCCCCATGTGACATTCGTGTGCGAAGTTACAATAGGTCAAAGTTAATTTTCAGACATTTAATGCAATAACTCCCAGTTCCAAGGTGTGACAAGGTTAATTTTTTGGACAAGTTGCAAATGGTATAGGGGAATATTTTCAAACTTAACGGTCATGTTGTCCAACGTCACCAAAGGTCAGCTAATGTTAAAAAAGTAGTATTTTGGGGGGAGAAAATGGGCAAAGAAAATATGTTTGAATTTTTACAGTCATGCTCTAACTGAGGTCTCATCAATCAAAAATGTCAATAAGTTGACCCAAGGTGACCTTTGTATGTTAAGTTATATGAGGTCAAAGTTAATTTTCAGACATTTAATGCAATAACTCCCAGTTCCAAGTTGTGACAAGGTTGATATTTTTGGAGTAGTTGCAAATGGTATAGGGGAATATTTTCAAACTTAACGGTCATGTGATACAAGGTCACCAAAGGTCAATTAATGATAAAAAACTAGTATTTTTGCGATGACTTGAGAACAAATTGTCTGTTAGGGTTGGGAGTTGCTTCAATGTAATCCAATTGTCGACCCGCATCTGGGTGACCCTTGACCTCAATTTGACCTCTGGTGACCTTTTCGTGTTTTGTGGAATTTTACAGTTTCGATGCTATTTTCAGATGTTAAAGGTACCTTTTGATCATAAATGTCAATGGGTTGACCCCCATGTGACATTCGTGTGCGAAGTTATAATAGGTCAAAGTTAATTTTCAGACATTTAATGCAATAACTCCCAGTTCCAAGGTGTGACAAGGTTAATTTTTTTGGACAAGTTGCAAATGGTATAGGGGAATATTTTCAAACTTAACGGTCATGTTGTCCAACGTCACCAAAGGTCAGCTAATGTTAAAAAAGTAGTATTTTGGGGGGAGAAAATGGGCAAAGAAAATATGTTTGAATTTTTACAGTCATGCTCTATTTAGGTCTCACCGATCAAAAATGTCAATTGGTTGACCTCCGATTGACCTTTGTGTGTGAAGTTATGTATACAAGTTCAAAGTTAATTTTTTGAAATTTAATGCAATTAAATCTTAATGCCAAGGTGTGACATGGTTGATATTTTGGGACAAGTTGTGAACGAAGTGGTGGAAAATTTTAAAACTTAAAGGTCATGTCATCTGAGGTCACCAATGTTATCATATCTGTTCACACGCTTGTAGGTCTCTTATATTTCTTACATTTTGGACGCCATATTTAGATCTCAAAAGTGCCTTTTCATCAAAAATCCGATCACATTTTGTGATCACAAAAGTGTTGGCTATAGTGTTGGTTACTTTATGGGAACATGTAGGACCACAATTACTTGGACTATTTGAGCCCAATCTTGCTTGATAATATTATGTGTATTGTCATATACCCCAAGCAAGGAACCACAGTGCCCTTGGGCTCTTGTTTCAGGTTGTCTTTGTTTTAGCTCTTGTTTCTCAATTGAATATAAACCAGACTGGATTGCTAGTGGTATTTTGCCTAAAGTTTTTATTGAATATTCAATGCTTGTCTCAATTTCAAATTATGTTTCTTTGTATTTCAATTAGTTTGGTATTAGGTGAGCTGTATATACACTGTGGGAAGCATTATGAGACCTTGAACTCATCTTGTACAGTCTATAGATTTGTATTCTAGTTTCTCCTAGTTGTATCAGTTTATTTACATTGTTATTATAATTATAACTGAGTATTTTTTTTTGAAACTACAGTAGCATACCATATGTTTATAATAGCTGTGCTCTGTGTTTGACAATGTTACATGGTAGAATGCTTCTACTTGCAGACCGGGTGATTATAATTTACATTAATAATAACTTTATAACTGATGACCAAATGCATTTTGTTTTTTTCATCATCAGGTAAACTGGAATTATTCAGTCCTGAGATCAGCCTTCTTAGGGATTTACCATATCCGGATTACAGCTTTTGGAAGAAATGTGTACAGTTTACAGTACATGAGCAGGGTAATGATTGTATGGTTCACCACCTGATTCTTAACCACACCCACCCATCCCCCTCTTCAATGAGAATACAAGTGTTTAATTGGATATTTTTACTCCATGATGTATCAGATGATCCCTTAAGCAAAATTTCCCCAACGGAAAGTCTATCATCCAGCACCCCCTTTCCCCACCCAACCCCCATCAATGCCAATCACTGCAAAACAAGACATAACATGTGAACAATCTAGTTAGAATACTGCTGAAGGTTGTGTCTTAAACTCAGGGATTACATCTCTAATCTTTCAAATCTGACCAATTTTAATGGTCATTAGACATCCATTGTTTCATTATGAAACAGTTCATTCCCATTTGAGCATCTAATGCTAATGAAGGCTTTCTGTTGTCACGGTCTCCAGGTTGAGTGGATATTATGTAATTTATGACAAGGTCCACCTATCCCATCATATTAAATAGTTGTCATGGATAATGATAGGAATTGAGTATTGCACTATGACAAGCAACAGTTTATGATTCTATCACAAAAGATCGTACAACACAATATGACAAGTTCTTGTAGGATTCAGCATGTTATGTCATCTGAAATCCGTAGTGCATTTGTATTCTTTTTATGTTCTTAAAGCTATTGTGTAGTTCAGTAATTCTGTTAAAAGGGGGGGGGGGTGGCATCAGGTTGCTGTCTATTGGCAGAGTTGGAAATGAAGTTACTGGGAAAGTTGTGAAAGAAAAAATAACAACATTTATATAATAGAGCAGCCTCTGCTTCACACTGGTATACCCAATATTTTACAAAAGCAATCCAGACCAGTAACTGTGCCTAACTTGGCTATTTGGTGTTCATACAAAGATGAACAACTTCATTGGCCTGCTGCACCAAATAACGCTAAAAGTACCAACTTAGAAAGTGTACTGATCAATTTAGTCTTATCCAAAGGATTGCAAACATGTTACCAATGTTAGCCTATTATTTTGTTTTGGATAAATTTTCAATAAAATGACTGAACTTGCAATTATAGAGTTGTTTCAGGGACACAGAATCATCATAGCATTAGCTTGTGTATCTGTGAGCAATGGAATAACTGTTGAGTAAATATTAAAAAGACACGCTCAATAACAAAGGTTTTATTGTTTGCATTAAAGCATATCTAGTTCTGATATTCTCAATATACAATAATTGACAACTGATTCTTATTGTCTTTGTCTTTATCTCCTCGTTAGGCAAATGTGGATTAATCAGTCTTGAGATGATCTTTGGGGGTCACCTAATGCGGATCTTGCACAGAATGGTTTACAATATATAGCTGATGGTAATGGTAAGTGTATAATTATTGTATAGCAAGACTGGTAACTAGCTGGGTTGTACAGTAGTTATAATTAGATTTGAGTCTGGGTAGAAAGTGACTTTGTTACTGCCTTATCATGGAGGAACAGTAATTGTTTTGAAACTTGCTTGATCAGTAAACTCCCTAAGGGCCTAAGGGAAGATAAGGTAGTACTCAGTCTTTACAGTGTCGCCACACTCCTCTGTATTACCAGCCTTACTTCCACAAAAATGTAGTAATGTACCTACTTGAGATTATATCCTTTTGATATAAACACAAGATTTGCTGAGGCTAAGAAATTTATAAATAATTTAATATTAACCATGTATACTGCATCAGGAAGTGAGTCAGTGTTATTTACTATGAAGCCTACAGTATGTGCTTCCACTTGCTTAATGTTACATATGTAACAATTAAGTCTTTGTTAATAAAATGTAGAATCACTAACTGGAACCATATCTCCCTTTCCATTCTAACATTTCCTACCTACCCCTCTCAGTGCATCTAAAACTCAAGAAAATTGATATCAAATTTAAATCTGGAGATAATCTAGTCTTTATGCCATTTTCCAATGAGGTATATAATTTCCATTCTTACCCATTGTTTAATAGTGTTGATAGATTCTTTTAATGTGTTTTGTCTAAAGATGTACATTATTTGCACTTCAGCTATAGTACTGGCCATTCAAGAGATATTTCCATCAAACTCAAGCACATGCGCTTTCTACATCTATTTTCTGTTGCAGATAGCTCAAAAATTTGGTAGAAAACTTCCAGCAATTGTTAAAAGTTGTTTTATGGGGAAGGGGGGCTTCAAACTCTTCGGATGTAACATCAGTTACCACTACAACTGTTGTAAATAACTAATTGTATTGATTAGCTCAGATGCTAAACATATTCTTAAAAAAGCAGGTAAGGTGCTTTGAATAATGATATTAGTCCTGTGCTGTTAGCTCTGTCAGTCCAATAAACCCCAAAATAGAAACAGAAATAGAACAATATATTCCACACCAAGTGGTCCCAACATGAAAAAATTAGAAAGGGTTATAAGTTGTCTCTCTTTGTGTTTAATGTAAAGTAAGTAGATTAGATTTTCATAAACGGTTAAAGTTTTCTTCTTCTGATTTCTCAATCTTGGATTATAGCAATGAGTATCGATCTGAAACTAAAGGCACATTCACAGTGAATTATCAAACAATAATTGAAAGTAGAAGAAATCCTTAAATGAAAGGAAAGTCCAAGCTTTCTTTTAATGTGGCAGTTAAATGCAGTCAGCTAATTTATATAATAACACAATTTAACAAATTTCCTTTATTACTGGTAACACAGATTATGTTAAAAATGCCACACTCTGGCTGTGACTTACGTGACAAAAATAGAAGGGAATGTTTTCCTCCAATAATATATAGTGTGTGAGAGCAAAGTGAGCTACAATTGTAAAGGTAGCTATAAAGGTTGATCTGTAAAACCACCACTTTTGATCTATGTAACAAGCTTTAACAAATTTAGGGACTCCGGAAGTGTGTGACTTACGTGACGTCACGTAAGTCACAAAGGGAAGTGTAACTTACGTGACAAGTTTATTCTCAACACTTTCACACAGTTTTTATGTCTTCTATACTATAACAGGTTTATCATAACACCTTCCTATTTATCAAAGATACCTACTCAGTTCTAAAATGCAGGAACAACATTTATAATGTGAAGTAAAATTGAAAGGTTACAGTTAAGTGAATTGCAAAAAATGGCTCAAACAGCTCAATCATAGAACAATAATACTTGTTACCTTAAAGTCTCATGACGTGTTTGCCAAATTTAATCTTCAACTTTTCCAGCTAACTGCACTGAAAGCTCAGTGAAAATGTTACCCTTCTATGCTGTTTCCATATCAATATTCATTATTTTTATTTGTTTATATGTCGATAAACAACAGATTTCTTAACAAGTCCATAGATTCTACAAAATTCAATCAAAATGTGCAAACCCGGCCGACAGATCATGCGCCAATCAAATCTCTCTGTTTTGTTAACAACAGTTATGCCTAGGTCTACTTTCACTTTCGTGGCTCTCCTGTGGTAGATTCGTTCTTTTGAATAGTATCTTTCTGTCGGTCTTACTGATGTAGCTTGCAAAATTGTATCATTTCATTCCATTGCAATGAATAAACAGGTATTTTCAAGAGTTTCCTCCGTTAATTGGGTTAAAATAGTGGACAATAAGAGTATAAGTAAAGTAGGTTACATTTGTGTAATGAACGTGCTGATATGGGCGGTTGCAGTGATTTTACAGTAAATCTTTCGCGCCATACAGGCAACAGAAAATAAATTTCTTTTGTTTCATTGCGAAAGTTTTTCTCCATTAAACCCCCCTGGTCAGAGTGCATTTAGAAGTTAAGAAACATTGAATCTGCTTCAGAACTTTGTTTTATGAATTTCATCAGCAAACACATATTGAGACTTTAAGTTCTTTAAATGTGAATTGCAGTCTACCCCTGAACTGCACAAGGTGCTTCAGGGGGTGAAATTTGTTTTAATAATGTTTTCGGGCTAGTTGGAGATTTTATCTACCAAAAGAGACCATTTCCATGTTGTGGTGGTCGCAGGCACCATATTTGTAACCTCACCTGGGTACAGTACATCATCTTATTTTACAACAACCCAGTCTTCTACCTTAATATGAGAGGTCAGAGCTGGAACCACAACATAAGTAACTGACATAAGTGGATCTCCTTCAGTATTTATGTGGTTTTCCACATACACATCTTGCCACCTTCTGCCTTTACCACATGGATTTATATCCATGGATTAATATTTTTAATCCAAATTCCCAAAAGTGACTAAAATGTTACCAAAAAGCTTAAAATTATAACCAAAAATGTAGAAATGAAAATACATTAGAAGTATTCTGTATTAACTAGTCTAGAGAAACTTGTTTACTCCTAATTAAGAAACTATTTAGCTACTGTAGCACTTAAACTGAGATATTTCGCAAAACTAGTCTGTAGGACTTTTTATGTACAAGTGAACACTTAGATTCTATTTTTATGTGGAATACACCCCTCCGCTACCCCCAATCTCAATATAATGAACTTGTAAAGATATCCTTAGCCTGTGTTACCTTGTATCTTTGGAAACTGTGAGAGGAAACCGAGCAGTTTCACACGTGTGACTTACGTGACAATTTTTTGTGACTTATGTGACGTCGCTAATTTGCATACGAATACCGGTATTAAAGGAATATCAATTAAATTTTACCTTGAAGTTATTCCTCAATGTGTCTTTTTCAGATGTAATAGGCAACTTAACAGATTTTTCTCAAGACTTCACAGGATTTATTGATTTCTTTCAAAAAGTTGAAATTCTTCATTTCTCTCAGTGACTTACGTGACACAAGTTGAGGGCGCTATAATTCGCAATGGGAAAGCATTAATGTTTTGCAGTGGTGACAGAATTTATTGTAGGTATTCAAAGTTCAGGAATGATAGGCATATGACTTTACTCTAGACTTGCACTGAACTGGAGATTGAAAACAAGTGTACAGTAAAATGTCTCTCTGATTTGTGACTTACGTGACGTGGAATGGCCCTGTACAGTATACACACTGTACACGTATGTACTGGTTAAACATTCCTTTTAAATAATTAAAAGTCTTTTAATTTAGTGAATTAGCAATTTAAGCATACACTACATTGCAAATATTTAAAAAGACATTGAAATATGCACAGTATGCACTATGCAGTGTGCACTATATATGTGTGTACATGTTCAGTACAGTGTTATTTTACACCAAGCACCATTAAATACACACTGTCCAAAATTATGTACAGTAAACACTGTACATGTATGTACTGGTTAAACAGTCCTTTTAAATTATTGACAGTCTTTTAATTTATTGAATTAGCAAAAGCATTCACTACATAGCAAATATTTAAAATGACATTGAAATATGCACAGTATTGAATTGAACGACCAGTACATATACATATACATGGACAGTGTGTACTGTACATGATTGTGGACAGTGTGTATTTATTTAGTGATTGGTGTAAAATAACACTGTACTGAACATGTACGTTAGCTCTACAGAAACATGCTTGCGAGGGCAAACAGTGGTAACATTGTATCTTTATTCAAGGAGGCCATGTTAAACAACATTAGAAACTATTGAAATGTTATTAATTAAAGGTGTTCTGTCTAAAACTCTGACTCCCTCCAACCCCCCCCCCCAACACCCTCCCCATAGTGCACTATGTAGATTTGTATACAGTATGTGACTTACTTTTACTGCATAGAGACTGCATAAACATGCATTTAAGGTATACTTAATTATTTGGTATGGTTATCTTCTGCTTCAAATTGTCTGTATGCATGTAACCCACCCACTTCCACCCACATCCTCTACCCAACCCTACATCAGAATAGAAAATGAATGTGAACCAGTGCGTACAGTGTGCACTATACATGTATATTAAATATGCAAATGAGAAAAGCGTCATCCAATGAAATTGCAGCAGCACTGTGGACTTGGACTGTTGTTATGTCATGTGTGTATGGCATGACAACAGTGTTATATGCAAATGAGGAAAGCTTCATCCAATGAAATTGCAGCATCCATGAAAATGCAGAATGTCACACACGTGACTCAACAATGTCACACACGTGACCAACAAAATCATGGCAGTAAAACTGATTTAAAGTAATTCCTATGGAATATCAACATCAGTGCTGTTCTGTGGTCATTACTAGAGTCAACATTTGCACTGCAAAATTGCATACTATGGAATGAAAATTCAGAATGTCAGAGACGTGACCCAACAATGTCACATACGTGACCAAATTTTTTTTGAGCTTATGTAGTATTATGCTAATTTTTAGAAGTGAAATATTTAGGTGAAATGTCTTGTTAGAATGGAAACACATTAAGGTAGTAACATGAGAAATTAGGTTTATCCAGCCCTGTTAGAAACTGAGGAATTTGCCAATGTTTTTTGTCCAAAAAAGCCAGTTTCATTTCACGTCACACACGTAAAAGACCTTTATATAACCTCTCCCAGCACATGAATGTTCTGATTTTGGCTAAGCATGCTTTTGTAAAAGAGTCCCCCTAGTGCATACTTAAGTACAGTACTACAATCAACCCAACTTTATTTACCTAAAAGTAGTTACTTAGTGGTAAAGTGCAGATCTCCCCATTTTTCGTCACACACGTGACCGAGAATGGCCCTTTTACTAATTTTACTTTGTAATTTATTTTGAAACTACATGAGCATACCGTATGTTTATATTAGCTGTGTTATTTCTATGTGTTTGACAATGTTACATGCCCGAATTCTGCTACTAGCAGACTTAGTGATGACAATTTAAATGAATAATAACATTATAACTGATGACCAAATGCATTTTGTTTTTCTCATCGTAAACTTGAATTATTCAGTCCTGAGATCTGCCTTTTTAGGGATTTACCAGTTTCATATCCGGAGTACAACTCTTGGAAGAAATGTGTACAGTTTATATGAGCAGGGTAATGATTGCATAGTCGACCACCTGATTCTTACCCACCCACCCAATCCTCTTCCTCTGCCATGCGAATGCAAGTGTTTAGGTGGATATTCTTACTCCATAATGTGTCAGATGATCCCTTAAGGGACATTACCCCACCAGAAAGTCCCTCATCCAGCACTCCCCAACCTCCAAACCCCCTTCAATTTAAATCACTGCAAAACAAGACATAACATATTAACAATCTCAGTTTAGATACCTCTAAAGGTTGTGTCTTAGACTGACGGATTCTGTGAGACCTCTTTTGTTCAGTGTTCTCTAATTGTAGCATCATCTCTACAAATTGTACCATAACTGTACGTTTCAAGAGGAGTAAATTCTGATGTGATTTCTATATTATAGCCATGGTCATCTCCAATCTTTGAAATCTGACCAATGTTGATGGTCATTAGACATCCATTGTTTCATTATGAAATAGTTCATTCCAATTTGAGCATCTAATGCTAATGAATGCTTTCTGTTGTCACTGTCCCTATGTTTGAGTGGATATTATGTAATTTTTGACAAGGTCCACCCATTGCATCATATTAAATAGTTGTCATGGATAATTATTAGAGGTATTGATTATTGACAAGCAACAGTTTATGATTCTATCACAGAAGATCATACAACACAATATGACAAGTTCTTGTAGGATTCAGCATGTTATGTCATTTGACATTCTTAATGCATTTTGTATTATTTTCATGTTCTTAAAGCTATTGTGTAGTTCAGTAATTATGTTATAAGTCTGTGTAGGGGGGGGGGGTCAGGTTGCTGTCTATTGACAAAGGTGGAAATGAAGTTACTGGGACGGTTGTGGAAGCAAAGACAAAAACATGTATATATGTCTTAAAACAGCCTCAGCTTGACACCGGTATACTGATTGTTTGACAAAAGCAATCCAGACCAGTAATTAGGCCTAACTTATGCTTGACTTCAAAGTAACAAACTTAGACATTTGGTGTTAAAACAAAAAAACAGTCATGTTAAAAGTACCAAACTAGAAAGTGTGCTGATCAATAAGCCTAATCCAGAGGATTCCAAACATGTTACCAAATTTAACCTCTTGTTTGGTTTTTGGGTAAATTTTCAAAAGCTGTCCAACTTGAAAATACAAAAGTGCCTTTCAATGAAATCGATGAATTTGCAGTCTATTGAGTTGTTTCAGTGACACAATGTCATTTTAGCATTAGCTTGTATATCTGTGAGCAATAGAAAGACTGTGGAGTAAATATTGTAAAGCCATACTCAATAACAATGGATTTTATTGTTTACATTCAAACATATCTTGTTCTGATATTCTCAATATAGAATTAGTGACAACTGATTCTTATTTCTTTTGTCCTTTCCTCCTCATTAGGTAAATGTGGATTAATTAGTCTTTAGACGATCTTTGGAGGTCACATGATGCGGATCTTGCACAGAATGGTTAACAATATGCTGATGGTAATGTAAGTGTATAATTAGTGTAAAGCAGGACTGGTAAGCTGGGTTGTAGTTATAATTAGATTTGAGTCTGGGTATAAAGTAACTTTGTTACTGCCTAATCCTGGGGAAACAGTAATTGTTTTGAATCTTTCTTGATCAGCAAATTCCCTAAGAGCCAGAGGGGAAGATAAAGGCAACCTACTGTATATACGTACACCATATAATTAGGCACTGAATGCCGTACATTGTATTGCTTACCAATGTGTAAAAGTACACAAAAAGGTGTATATGTTAATGAGCTGGGTCCCCTTTATTAATAGGCAGCAAAGAGGTAGTAACATGTATGATAGGCTTTTAAACAATCAATTTAGTTCATAAGTTCATGTCCCCTTACTATTAAATAGAGTCACTTCAAACAAAACAAGACCCATACCCACACTACGTTAGAACACTTCTAAAGTCTGCTTTATATTATGAGGAGAACTATACTTACTGTTATATCTCAGTTACAAACTAAAGAATGAAATGTCACAAGTAGTTAAACTTGACCAAACCTTTAGTTCACAATACATAGTAAGGCTTCCATTGGTTCATTAGTTACGTTAGATATACCTTCTAACTTGAGTTACCATCAACTTCAATATCCCAAGACTAAAGTATGCTATTTGAATAGGGTTAGTTTTATTGAAGGTAGCCTGTAAGCTTCTCCTAGTAGTAGGAGTACCTATGTGAGATTAGTTCCTTTTGATATAAACCCACGATTTGCCAAGGCTAAGACATTTATAAAAAAATTAATATGTGACATACTTCTCCATCATTCTGTTTTAATGGAGATGTGTATTAAGTGAGTTTGTTACTATATATAATGTAAAAGTGAACAACACCCTGCACAACTGCCCCCCGCAAGTGAATCAGTGATGTTGTTGCTATGATCACACTATCTGAAGCCTATGTGCTTCCACTTGCTATATGTCACAATTAAGTCTTTGTTCAGTAAAATGTAGAGTGACTAACAGGAACCATTTCTCCTTTTCCATCCTAAACGTTCCTATCCTTCCCATCTCAGTGATTCCAAAACCCAAGAAAATTGATGTCAAATTTAAATATGAAGATAAATTAGTATATATGCCATTTGCAAATGAGCAATATACTAAGGGATTGCTAGTGGAAGTCTTTGGTTGGTTTACTGTACTGTGTGCATATGTTGCTGTCAGTCAGTAGTACAGGACATGCAGATAGCTTCTGGACTCTATGCATGTCCTCAGAGTAAAAACCAAAGTAATTCAGATTTCCATTCTTACCCATTGTTTAATAGTGTTGATAGATTCTCTTAATGTGTTTTGTCTAAAAATGTACATTATTTGCACTTCAGCTATAGTACTGGCATTCAAGAGATATTTCCATCAAACTCAAGCACATGTGCTTTCTACATCTATTTTCTGTTGCAGATAGCTCACAAACTTGGTAGAAAACTTCCAGCAATTGTTAAAAGTTGTTTTATTGGCGGGCGAAGGGGGGGGGGGGGCTCAAAACTCTTTGGATGTAACATCAGTTACCACTACAACTGTTTTAAATAACTAGTTGTATTGAGTAACACAGATGCTAAACATATTCTTAAAAAACAGCTGAGGTGCTTTGAATAATGATATTAGTCCTGTGCTGTTACTGTAGCTATGTCATTCCAACAAACCCAAATATAAAAACCGAAAAAGAAAATAATACTGTATATATGCTGCCCTTAGAATAAAGCTATACAAAATATCATATATACTGTACTTATAGTAAGACACAAGGAAAGACATTGATGTCTGTTACAAAAATGATCACAAAACTTATGAATATTGACCTTGATAAATCTAGTGAATGGAAAGTTGAGTTATTTTATATTTTCTCTCAAACCTTCAGGTGATACAGTTATCAACATTTCTTCGGTGCATTTCCTCCAAGAAATTCCAAGAAAAAGTCAATGGGAACACATCACTGCTGACATAACTTCCTTTGTGGATTAGAGTCAGGTGAGTCTTCACATAATAATTTCTCAAAAGTCAGTTTGAGAAATGGAAATAGTTTGTGTTGGATACCTTCTGATCAAATCTACAGGCCATCTATAGGTGAAGACAGCTTGCCTAAGTAGTTACATAAATAACATTAAATGCACTGTTTCAGATTCCACTTGTTTAATTGTGTAGATGTAATAACATTTAGTGAAATGAATTACTGTATTGTAGTATTGCTGGCAGATTTCTCTAAACTAGAGACAGTTACTGAACGATTCCTAAATTATCAGTTCATCGGCAGACTTAATTTAGAAAATAAAGATTGCCCACATGCCTGGCAAGCTAAGTTGTTGTTGTATGTACCTTGGTCTGATCATAGATGTGTTTGAAATTGAGAAACTATGAAGTATCAAGTCTTTAAAGTTAGTGCATTGCCACCTGTAATCTTGGTATTGTTATGACCCTTTAATACAATAAATTAGATGAGAGCCAATGAATTAGGGATTCTCCAGGCATCTGCTATCAGTAATTGCTATCTTTAGATCTTACATCCCAATATAAGTAGTATTGCCAGTAGTCATAGCTTTTAAATAACTGGAATATGCATGATGCCATGATATGCCATGTTCACTGCTATCCTAGATGGACTTAAGTAACATTTTACTCTTTAACATTGCCAACAGGAAACTGTTCTTAACTGCACACTTTTAATGTAGTATACGTTGACAAGAATTAAAGATGTATTACACATATGTAGTAACAATGATGGTTGACCCATCCCTAGCATGGGTGTAGGCAAAATTCCCTGCCCCCCTCACGCCCCACCCATCCCCCAAAAAATGGAATCGAGACAGAGAGTACAGCAGGGTTTCAACCATGTAAGTTCGTGAGGACTTAAATCAAGATAAAAATCAAGAAGGAAGGAGTGATGATCAGTGATCCATCACTTTGAGAAACTACTTTAACAAAACATTTCTGAAGTACAGTATATGAAGATATAACATACATCAACTGTATATGTTGTACTGCATATATGCAGTACAACATATACAGTTGATAAATCTTCAAAATTGTTTCAAGAGTGACAAAACATAGCACATGTTTGAATTTATGTCCCCTTCATATTTACAAATATTGAGTAGGGCACAGCCCTCCTCTTCACCCCTTCTCATCTGGACAACATAACATGTTACCCAAAAAGGTGGTCAAGCTCCTGGGGTACAGCCCATTTTGTGACATGATACAATAAGGCATCATTTAGACCTTAAAGCAGCATTTTGCGTCCTTTTCTTTGATTTTTCTCAATTAACCTCACTGACTCCACTATGCCATAACGACATACATAACTAGCTTATCTATTTAAATCTTACTTCAAATGGTGGCATAAAAGTCGAAAAATCTGCAACTTTTAACGTTGATTTTCTCCAAGATATTTTCCGTTGGGATCCCAATAAACCCCGCCCATAATATGAATATTTAAACACTACTTAGTCGTTGACCAATACGTAATATAACACCATGCTTGATTTGTGTACAGTCTATATGGCAGTTGTACCAGGGAGTTCTATAACAACTCCCTGGTTGTACCAACGCAAAGTCTTGAATCTATTTTTAGTAATGGCTCATAACTAAACCTGCATCTCTGATTGGTTGAATTCAAACTAGGTATTTTGGGGGAACTGTATATGCGATTAATTTTATATGTGGAATTTGTTGTGGACACTTTTTTCATTATCTGCATTATCCTTAATTCCTCTCCAATTAACATTGTTGGCAGGGAAAAACTTGGCTAGTAGCTTAGTTTGCTGTTTTGTGATTGACATATGTAAAAAACTTGAGGGACATGTCAAAAAAGTAGAAAACAGCTACCAAACGCAAAATGCTGCTTTAAACCAGCCTTTCCTTTCACCCTTCCTCCAAAATCCAAATGATAACAATTGAAAGCACAAACTGTTTTGATATGACTTATTGACAGACTAATTTGACAGACTTATTTATCAGAACCTGAGCTGTAGTTGTTCCTCTTTGGTTACCTGTAACAAGATATTACAGATACAGGTCACTTTAATTTTCATTTTGTTTGGAATGCACAAAATATAGTTCTTTCCCATTCATGGTACATTGGTATGGTATGGTGCTTTGCTACAAGCTACAATCTTTCTGTGAACATTTTGTTAACATGCTGCTGTATTGCTGTGTATGTTTTGTGGATTGAATAACCAAAGCCTATTCACCTTATTAGCCCCAAACACAAACTGTATTGATCCTATCACGAAATACTCTATCAGTGGAAACAAATGTACCTTGATTTTATCCATTATATTATCCTTGAATAATGTTACACTAAGCCATTCTTTGTTTCACAACTTTGAGAACCCAATCTCCAGTAATTACAAATAATTATATTGTTAAGATTGCATAGCACAGTCACATAGTATCGAATCTGCTAGTAAAGGTTAGATACTACTGTAGTCATGGCAATAGATTTTCAATCTTTGTAGAGTTTGTTATGTTTCTTGTTTATGTTTTTTTTTTTGTAAATTCAGACGTATGTCTACTCAAGTCTTCAGTTCCACTGTAGCACTGATGTAATATCTAACGCTGACATTCCAGTAGAGAGGATTTTTCTTGTTTTGTGAGATGTGCATTTTTAGCATAGATCTCTAAGTTAAAAGTCATTGATGGGTTATTATCTTTAAGTGGTATTATTTCTGTCACACCCTTCCCCTTATGCCAATCTTTGTTTCATAATGATTTTTCTTCATATAATTTTCAAATGTAACTGTATGCTATGATAGTTCGCTGACTAGTTACTTAAATGTGCTATATTATTTATTTTAACCATAAAATATAACAAATAAGCTACTATTTATTTTTCCTTTGCTTTGGGGGAGGGGAGAGATGTTGGCGGGGTGGCATGACGTGTAAAAAAGTTGTGCTAATTATGTGCATGTGAGTAATGTAGTTTTGCTGTATAATGGGTTGATTGGCATACATGGTATGTATAATGGGTTGATTGGCATACATGGTATGTATAATGGGTTGATTGGCATACATGGAACGTATAATGGGTTGATTGGCATACATGGTATGTATAATGGGTGGATTGGCATACATGGTACGTATAATGGGTTGATTGGCATACATGGTATGTATAATGGGTGGATTGGCATACATGGTATGTATACTGGGTTGATTGTCATACATGGTATGTATAATGGTTGATTGGCATACATGGTAGGTATAATGGGTTGATTGGCATGTATGGTATGTATAATGGGTGGATTGGCGTACATGGTATGTGTAATGGGTTGATTGGCATACATGGTATGTATAATGGGTTGATTGGCATACATGGTACGTATGATGGGTTGATTGGCATACATTGTATGTATAATGGGTGGATTGGCATACATGGTATGTATAATGGGTTGATTGGCATACATGGCATGTATAATGGGTTGATTGGCATACATGGTATGTATAATGGGGGGATTGGCATACATGGTATGTATAATGGGGGGATTGGCATACATGGTATACATGTGTATTGGGTTGATTGGCATACATGGTATGTATAATGGGTTGATTGGCATACATTGTATGTATAATGGGTTGATTGGAATACATGGTATGTATAATGGGTTGATTGGCATACATGGTACGTATAATGGATTGATTGGCAAACATGGTATGTATAATGGGTTGATTGGCATACATGGTATGTATAATGCGGGGATTGGCATACATGGTATGTATAATGGATTAATTGGCATACATGGTATGTAAAATGGGTTGATTGGCATACATGGTATGTATAATGGGTTGATTGGCATACATTGTATGTATAATGGGTGGATTGGCATACATGGTATGTATAATGCGGGGATTGGCATACATGGTATGTATAATGGATTAATTGGCATACATGGTATGTAAAATGGGTTGATTGGCATACATGGTATGTATAATGGGGGGATTGGCATACATGGTATACATGTGTATTGGGTTGATTGGCATACATGGTATGTATAATGGGTTGATTGGCATACATGGTACATATAATGGGTGGATTGGCATACATTGTATGTATAATGGGTGGATTGGCATACATGGTATGTATAATGGGTTGATTGGCATACATGGTATGTTTCATGGGTTGATTGGCATACATGATATGTATAATGGGTTGATTGGCATACATGGTGTATAATGGGTTGATTGGCATACATGGTATGTACTATGTATAATGGGTGGATTGGCTTGTACATGGTATGTATAATTGGTTGATTGGCATTCATGGTATATATGATTGGGTTGATTGGCATACATTGTTTTTGTAATGGGTTGATTGGCATACATGATATGTATAATAAGTTTAGGTCAGGTGACCATGCATCTGATGTCATAATATTAGTTATATGTGAACTTGACCTTTAAAGTTGGTAGCTGTGGTCTGTCAAAAATGTTGTACAGGTAATGTTATGTTTTTACTTTCCTATCTCATGTTTTCAGTATCGCCAGAGAGATATAGGTAGCAGAACCTGTCCATTTGTTGTCCAGTCCACAAGATTACTTTTGTGAAACATTTCTTAAGTAATATTGTAACTGAAGCTCTCTGATGCCTGCAATACACCGTACCGGCATCACAAACTTAAGAGTTTGCCTTGTACATTGAATCTTAGCCTTTGATTTCCGTTAACCCTGTGCATCAACATTATTTTATTTCTGTTAATACTTTTCTATGTTCTTTTCTGGTCATATTTCACCGTCACATTTCTGCTTTACAATATATGGTTGTATTCCTAATTCTATCAATACTGCTGTAGTACAATGTTGGTCTTCGTAATAAATGGAACGAATGGTGGTCATGTTATAAACAATGCTTCCTCAAGTGGCTGAGTGATAAATATATTAATGAACTTTGTTGAATGGTGTGTAGCGCCAGAAAATATACAGAAAATTAACGTGAAAGGTAATATGAAACCTAATTAACTGAAAATGCAATGAATTTCAAGGACGGTTAGTTTAGGCTAATTATGTATCAATACTCTTTCATGTTTATGTATATAATTACTCATGAGATGATGATGATTTTGTGTGTAACATTTTAAACTTAAATCCTCTTTTCGTTAGTTTATCATTCCCAGCCAGTTTTCAGTTGTTCATTTATACTTGTATAATTAAGCTTGATGTAAAATGTAATCCAGCAGAACTTAAATGTGTGAGTTCTTGTGGTTTTCATTCCTTGCCGAAGGCCGAAGAAATCTATGCAATGGTGATGGCGTGTGTATGTGGGTGTATATGTGTGAGTACAGTATGTGACACTTTGGCTCGGAAACACAACATCTCAAGAAATCAAAAATGCTTGAACTTCAAGCTTGGTGTGTGGGTAGCCCTTAGTGAGTAGATTTTCTCTATTTTTTTCATGGAGGTCAAGGGTCATTTGACAGATCAACGGAGGTCATAGGCGAAAAATGTTGTAAACACTGTATCTCAAGAAGTATAAAATGCTTGAACTTTCAACTTAGACTGTTAATACCTAGAATAGCAAATCATCTCTATTGTTTTTCATGGAGGTCAAAGGTAATTTTGTGTCACCACAGGTCAAAGGATGAATACAATGTAAACACGATATCTCAAGAAGTGACAGTTGCTTGAACCATAAAGTTAGCATGTTGGTAGTTCTTAGTGATTAGATGTTCTCTATTCTTTTTTCATGGAGGTCAAAAGTCATTTGGGATCACCAAAGGTCAAATTCTGCAAATATCGTAAACAGGATATCTCAAGAAGTGAAAGTTACTTGGAACTTAAACTTTGTTTGTTGCTAGCCCTTGGTTAGCAGATGATCCCTTTTGTTTTTCATGGAGGTCAAAGGTCTTTGAATGTTAATTGTTGGTTACAGTCAGAATAAATCTAATTATGCAGAAGTGAAGTTTGTTTGACCTTCGACCCTCTTTGCCTAGGTAGCCTACGCATTACTCAATTCTGCAAGATTTGCCATTTCTGCTCAGCAATTCAGCTCGCTAAAAAATATTGTATCAAAAGTTTCTTCTCATATTGGCAAGGAATCACTAAGACACGTGACTTCTGGTTTACATTGCGTTTATAGTTACACGATTAAACGAAGTAAGGATGTTGTACTACTACTCCGTATGTAGAGATGGTTAGAATTCAAATCTAAACCATGCTACCCATGAGTTTATTTTGTTATCATCAAACGGTGTACTGCTCCCAATTTTCTCAAAGAACAGTTTGTTATTCAACTGTTGACTTACCCCTATCGTCTCCCTAAGGCCTGGAACGACTTGTCTGTATATCACTTAAACGGAAGATGGTTGTCACATGGTAATGTCTTCAAGTTTAGTGGAATAACTAGGGATGGGAGCAGGGTCTTAGCCAGAAATTTCAAATAGGGTGTCTCATCTGTTACTGAGTGCTCAGGAGACTATCCATCTGGCGCCAAAGGCGCGAGCGCGAAGCCTATAATGGTTGGGGTCCAGGGGCCCGCCTTAGGGCCCTTGGAAGCCCAGCCCCTATCAATGATTTATTTGAAACAATTGGGGTAAAAAGTATGCTTAGAAAGCTGTGAAAACACCTAAGCCATCATGATTTTTTGGGGGAATTCAAACATATAAAATGCTATAAAACACTAGGTGCAAAAGTGCACCATGAAAACAGCTTATAGTAATTGATATACTACAATTATATATAACCTACTGTGTATCTAATAAGTATATGCCTTTATTCTGTTAATGTCATCCATATACAGTGATGAGCCTGGGGTAAAAAAAATCACTGAACTTTGTAGGTGATACTATACTAACGCCGTGGGCGTCAGTCAGCTTGCAGCGCGACACAGTTACAGGTGGGGTCCATGGGCATGCCTTAGGGCCTGTGTTAGGGTCCATGGGCAACGCCCCGGTTGGGGTACAGGGGCCCAAGCCCCCGGATGCTCTGAGAAATTTGAGGTCTAAAGACAACATTTTGGTGCCTATTTTATAAAGATTTTTAAATTGATTAAAACACTCAAAAGCAAAGTTTCACGCCAAAATATGCACACTGAAGCCACATGCCTAGCCTGTCGTTTTCACCCTACTTGATTCTTTCAATCATGGCGACCCGTACTTAAAATGTTACTGTTCATAAAATGTACACAATGATCTGTTTTAATCTGGAATAATAGTCAGCAGCTACAGCACTACAACTTCTCCTCAATTGTCTCTACTCTAATGATACTAAAATATTGAAAATCAAATGTATGAAAATATCATTGCAATAATGTTGGGAACGTTATGGAAATCCAGAGAAAAATTTGCGGTATAAGCTCAAGATAGCGTATATATCCTACAGTGTGTAGGGTAATAGTTTTTGTCCCTCTGCAGGTTGGATATGCATCGATTCGGTAATGAAAAACATGCGAATGACGGATAAAATGATACAGTAACGCTGTTGTTAGAAATTAACGGAAATTGAGAGATGTAAATTTCGGAGGTAGAAAAGAAATCAAGGAAATCCACGAAAAAAGCTCATGTCTTCATATATTACCATGGTAACAATCATACTCAACCCATTTTCATTCCCCATTGAATGCGGTCACAGGAAAATCTGTGGCGACAATATCTATATTTTTTCCAAATTCTGGTGGCCCAGAATGAAAATGTGATCGCTACTTTGATATGCTAAATATTAGTACAAAAATCGCTAGGCCTAGGCTCAACATCGAGTAGCACTACTGTCACGATACTGACTACTAACGATGAACTTTGAAGCTAGTAGTTAGTACTGATGACAGTGGCTAGTAGTACATTTTTATTTTAAAATAATGGCCAATGTATATTATTTTCTAACAAAATGGGTACGGTGAAAAATATCTTACTTTATGTTTTCATGTTCAAATACGTAGGTGTAAGATAAGGTATAAAACCTTCCTCAATAATTTCTATTTGCTTTTGTTTTTTCATTAACTCGTTAATTACTGTACTTCATATAATTAACATTAGGCCTACTACTAGCTCACACTGCCGCCGCTGATTATGCTTGCTCTCCACGTCTATTGGATCAGACCATATAAATATCCAATTAGCTCTTAAACAGTTACTACTAGTACTACTATCTAATATGCAGGCACAGGGTTCGCATTAGCCACTAGATTGCGCAATTTGATCGCATTTGGAATAAACGATTAGTAAAAAGCCACTTGCGCTGATAATTGTTTTGTTATCCCATTTATAACCAATAAACATCTCGTAAAATTCATTGTCAGCCTTTCCTTTTATGAAATAAACGATTGAATAAATCATTTCTTCCACATGGTAGCCTAACACCACACTAAGTCAATGGAAATCTAGCTAAGCCTAACCATCTGTTTATTCGCTGAATTTGTGACGCAGTTATAAGATATCCATGGAATACTTTCATTATTGCTGTTACGTTCGACAACTTCGACCACATGGTTGCCTAACATCCATGGGCGGCGATCCGTACTTCCGAGTGGGGGGGATATGACCTTGTTGACTATCTAAGCGTAGCGCCACCATGAGTTGGCGCGAAGCGTACAAGAAAATTTTGGGATTTACAAACCCTCTAGTTGGCCGGAAACGGCACTTGCCGAGGTTTCCAAGCGGCATATACCCAACTTTAAAATAGGGATTTCATGTCCGAAATATCTCATAATCAGGATCCAAAATACTATTTTTTTAATTTCGGGTGTTATTTTGGGAAAATTGCCCCTGTCAATCTTGTTTCAGGCGCTACGTTAGAATGTTCGAGAGCTCTTTATATTATTCGATGAAGAAAATGGCCTCATGCAGGCTATTATAGGCCTATACACATGCAATACACAATTACACATAGTTACATTCCTAGGTACCGATTGCTATATCATCCAGGTGAAACGTACGTGTATTAACAGGGGCGTCGGAAGCTATTTGGGATTGGTACGGAAGATCAGAGTGTGGCCATCTACCATAATTATCAGGGGGTGGGGGACGTTTGGAAGGTCAAACTACGCTACGCGCCACCATTGGTTGGCGCGTAGCGTAATGGAGAAAATTTTGAAAAAATTCCTCCCAGATTGCAGGAAATGGCACTTCCCGAGCTTTTCTTCTGTGCATTCTCCCTTGTCTGTTTTTGTACCCGATTAATCTTCTGAAACACATTTTGAAGTATGTTTTCATTTTGGTTCTTTAGTTTTTGCCTTTTCTTCTTCTTAGTGCTACTTTTTTCTCCTTTTTTTTTGCGCCGTGAATATTGGTCCGGCGAACCGCTCCGACGCCCCTAATTAAGCATTACCCTGGTAACATGAGATTCTCAGCTGTTCGAGGGAACATGTACGTGTGTAGGCCTACTATAGGGCCTATATGAATACTATGAGGGTGCATATATGTACTATATCAATACCGTGGGCGCAATAATACATTTTGTTGTTATAGGGCCAATGAAGCCTACAGTCAACTATTCTTGCTTTATAAAGACGGTTTATTTGAAAAGATCGCACTGCGTTTATGGTATAGGCGAGAAATGAAGCTAAAAAGAGCCGTACATTCACGATGATGCATAAATGAAGGCATGAAAATATTCTTATTCCTGGCATTTGGTGGGGGGGATATGGTGTATTACATCCCCTCCACCCATTTTCATGGGGGGGATATATCCCCCCATCCCCCCCAGGATCGCCGCCCATGCTAACATCACACTAAGTCAATGGGATAATCTAGCCAAGTCGTCTGTTTATTAGCTGAAATTGTGACGCAGTTATAAGATATCAATGGAATACTTTCGTTATTGCTGTTATCTTCGACCACATGGTAGCCTTACACCACACTAACTTGGTCAATGGGAAATCTGCCTAACCATCGGTTTGCAAAAAAAATCACACTTTGCGTATGATTCAGGGTAATAAATTAGGAACCGGGTAGTACCGCGTCGGGCAGGTACCTTCGTTATTTTTGTAAAGTATTGGTGAAATTTCAGTTGCAAAAACTGATGGCCACAGTATTATAGGTCTGGCGACTAGCGTTAATTTTTCCAGAAATTCTCATCGCCAGCCGAGAATGGTCGTCGCCAATGCGACCGTAATGAAAAAGGGTTGATATTCATACTAAATGCGAAGCAAGATGGCTTGTGTTGCATACATCCTATTGTATTGCCTTGACAAATGGTTTCTCGAACCCGCGCAATATCACATTAATATAAATTAATCGGAAATTTCGCGCCATTTTGTAACTAGACAAACTGCATGGTCGTTACTACGACGCAAAACTTTTCCCTCCTGCCTTTTCAGGTATATAAGGAAAACATCGCAGGAGCTGTCAATATTAGCTCACTCTTTCCACAGTACCGTGATACACTACGGAATGCCAAATGTATCAAAAATGTCCAAAACTATATAAGCATGTCCAAAAAAATATAAGCATGTCCAAAAAAATATAAGCATGTCCAAAAAAATATAAGCATGTCCAAATTTATATAAACATATCGAAACTAATATAAGTATGTCCAAAAATAATATGATCATGCCCAAAATAATATGAGAGTGTCGAAAAATTATATGAACATGTCCAATGTAACTGCTAACTTCAACTTTTTAGTGAACATTTTGGCATCTGAATTCACGCCATCTGTTGCAAAATATCCAAAAAAATATAAGCATGTCCAAATTTATATAAACATGTCGAAACCAATATGAGTATGTCCAAAAATAATGAGAGCATGTCCAAAATAATATAAGAGTGTCGAAAGACTATATGAGCATGTCCAAAATATAAAAAAGTGTCGAAAAATAATACAAAAGTCTCGAGCGTAACTGCTCGATTCAACTTATAATGAACAGTCAGGCGTTTGAATTTTACGCCATATGTTCCAAATATCAAACTTTTTATTTTGGTATGCTGAAAACAAAAACACCATATCCAGCGTAACTTAAGACGATATACAGTTCATCCATTACCGTATTAGTGTGTGTGTTAATATTTTAATGATATTTCGATCAAGAACGATTTTATTTTCGAGGAAATATTAGTTGAGTTGTTTCGTAGCGCGAGTGATCAACCTGGCCTCAAGGTGCTGTAACTATCAGTGAGTTTAATACGAAGAACCACTGTGTCCAACATCCCACGCGGTTTAATCAATAATATGTAGTTGGCGAGTTCTTCCCACGTTTCCATCTTGAAATTTAGTTAAAAGGTGAGAGTGAAGATTAAACGTTGAATACCCCTAACCTAGGCTTATTTTTTTTTAATTCTGGGCTAGTGTCCGACTTCGCCTGGTAACCGTAATTAAGTGTCACAATTTTCCGTTAAAAAAGTAACACAGTATAGTAGTTCATTTTCACTGTCAACGTACGCATGTGTGATAACTACTGTACGTTGTTAGCGCTTGTGCATGTTGTACGTACTTTCGCACGTGAACTTCTTTGCCTTCGCAACAATATATGAATAATCTCAGCACCTCTAGGCAGGGCGAAACCACTCACATTATGTAGGGATGTAAAAAGAAAAAATGTTAGGTGATGGTCTTGTTTTTACATATTTTGAATTATTTGCGTCACAAAAACAGAAGAATGTTTCAATAATATATTGTCATAATGATAACCATTGTGTCAGTTGATACAAATTACCTCCAAAGAAGGTATTGTAAGCTAATTTTTTTCGACATACCAATACAAAAGTTCGATATTTGAAACATTTGGCGTGACTTCAAACGCCAAAATGTTCATAACAAAGTTGAAGTTAGCAGTTACACTCGAGACTTTTATATTATTATTCGACACTCTCATATAATTTTGGGCGTGCTCATATTATATTTGGACATACTTATATGTGTTTGGACATGCGCGTATTATTTTGGACATGCTCATATAGTTTTGACATGTCTATATAAATTTGGACATGCTCATATAAGTTTGGACATGCTTATATTTTTTTGGATATTTTGCAACATATGGCGTAACTTAAAACGCCAAAATGTTCAAAACAAAATTGAATTAGGCAGTTACATTTGTCCCTCTTGTATTATTTTTCGACATTCTTTTAATATGTTGGACATGCTCATATAGTCTTTCGACACTCTCATATTATTTTGGACATGCTCTTATTATTTTTGGACATACTCATATTAGTTTCGACATGTTTATATAAATTTGGACATGCTTATATTATTTTGGACATGCTTATATTGTTTTGGACATTTTTGAAACGTATGGCATGCCGTAGATACACAACACCTAGCTGGGAAAGAAAAAATACAAATATATGGGTGTGTGAAAATGATCACGCAACGAAACGATTTCTTTTTAGCTATCTAGGTGGTTGGCTATTGAGTGTAGGTTTTTATATTGTGTTGTTGACTGGACTGTATTCCAAGCTGTTATAACGAAAGGATCGACTGTCAGGTTTTTTTCAGTGATTATTTCAGTGTTGTGTCATCATGTTAAACGTGCGGCGCCCGTTGACTGAGCAGTACATGCAAATAACTAATAGTTACAGAGCCATTTATTGGCGTCTCAAAAGCCGTCCCACTCAAATTCGGCCGTCTTTCATTTCTAGCCGTCTCAAAGACGGCGAAACGCATTGCTAGCTAAGACCCTGGATGGGAGGGGGTGAGGTGTGATGGTTATAAACGGTCTCTGTTCTATATCTCCTTACATTCAGCGTATATCCCTGTACACGCAGTAGTTTAGTATCATGGAATTTGGCGGCGTGGAAGACGGATTGTTCTTGAGACGTTAATTATCAATAACCCAAATTAAAAGTGATATTCGTTGCACCGACAGGCTGAATACATTGAGTGTCAAAGGGAGGTGTGTGAGTCTGGAGGGGATGGGGGTGCATGATCACATCTTCCACAGTTCACTTGTTAGATCAAGACATACCGTTTGTGACATTCTTTAGTGTCGACGACATCAGCTCCACTCATCTGCAATTGTACTTCAAGGCATTACTGAGTCATTTGGCTGGATCCTTTGTTAGCGAAACAATACGATTTAATCAAACGATCGATATTTAATTAAAATCATATTCTCAGTTTACATTTGGTGTCGACATTTCTAGGTACACGTCAAAAAATTCATGATCAACGTTTCAATTTAGATATAGCGTCGCAAGTTTGTGATATCAGTCTAAATTGTTCTATAAAAAAAATGAAATATCAGAAATAAAACCACACAATTGCAACATGTAAAGTCTTTTTTCTTTTCAGGAATAATAGTCGAAAGTCGAGGTAAGCAGAGTAAATTAGACAAATCATCTTTTAACATGATTTTCTGTGGTCAATGTTCGTTCTGAGCCACCGTAATTCCCTAACAAATTATATTGCGTACATTGTAATAACAGTCGGAGCAGATGTTGCTACCTGATACAGCGAAAACCAACAAAAACAGAAAAAAGGAAACCTAGACAATAATGTTTCATATATAATGTATAACTCTATCATGCCAGTTTTGGTTCTTTCAGAGGAAGGCAAACAAATATTTGAGGGCTTATTCCCCTCTCCTCATAGCTACTCCTCTGCACCTCCCCTGCCCTCCATTGTGGTACAAGATTAGTCTGTGTACAGAATAGTCAGTTCATGGTTTTGTATTAACGTTATATTTTCGTATTGAGAGAGAGTAAAAGTGTTTGTTTTACATTGAAGTTTAGTTGCTTCCCAGTGTATATGACTGACTACTCTTGTAGCAAAGAGTTCTCTCCATAGCATTGTAACAATAGCTCAGTAAAGAATTTCGAACACAGGACCGCAACACTTGACAAAGATGCCTTTTTGAGCATTGGTCGTTGATTTTCAGTAGGCTTACAGCTGTTACGTTGTTACGCTTGACTTGAGTTACAATAAAATCAAATGACTTGAGCGAAATACTTGTGAATTGACTTAAAAAAATCATTGGCTTGGTGAAAACAATGTGATAAACTCAACTCAAATTTCAGCTAACAGTAAAATTTAAATCAAAAAAGTATCATCCATTGTAACTTGATGATAAATTATTAAAGCAACAAATGTTTTTTTTCAGCAGCATATTCCAGTGATTTCCAGAAAGAAAACGAAACCTGTTTTCACTTGTTAAATATCAGAACATGAGAAAAGGGGACTTTTCAAACAGGGCTTCCCTTCTGCATTTGTGTTTGTTTTCCTTCTTAATATGAATATCCTTCTTTTCGTATCTATCTATCGTTATTATAAACTTATTATATTTATATTAACAATTTTTTCACATCTAACCTATCTTTTATAATCAGGAACTAGCTTGCCTATTGTTATCGCTATTTACTTAGCCTGCACCACAAACTAAATTGATAACGTACTTTACCACCACTGTATGACAGGCACTGTTTACACAACAAACAAATATAAAGATCATAAGACGTGTACCCCGTGGTATCATATAATTGTTTCATTGTTAGTTGATGATATATGACTAGATATCTTTACAGATTGAAGATAAGATGCTTCACTTCCATTACGTATTAAATCATCTGGTGTAAAAAGAAACGACGATGTATTTTTTTCTCATTGGGAAAAGAGAAACATATTCTAGATGCGTGCCGATCAACTTTTTAGGTCAGCTTTAAAGGCACAATGCAGATAAATAATATCTTCTCTCTAATAAATTGGTCTTTTCTAGAACAAATAACAAAATGATATTCCGGAGCGAACAGCATCGATTAGTTTCATTCTAGTCATCTAAACGATATGATACAGACTTGATACACCCAAGCAGCATAGGTCACATACACTGATTTCGTGTATGGAAGGTAAATGTTACATCCAGTCCCCATATGTGATAAAATCAACAAATAACTAGAACAACTGTAATAAGCCAGTTGGACGTTTGTTCCTTTGACGTAGACCAAAGCTAGGCTTTATTTCTAAAAGTATTCTAGCTAGCATGCGACTGTAGTATAAACGAAGACAATTATAACTAAAACTATCACAGATTAACCGGATTACCAATCTCATTTACGGTTGCTAATCACGACACATGTTCCGGACGTGACAAAGAATACCCAGTCTTGGACACTGATTGATAAAATTGAACAACATGTTAACGTCACTGTACCCTCATCATAGAAATTCAACTAGGAAGAATGCACAGTGGATCGCCGTTAAGAAGTGAAGCCTTGAAAAAAGTGAGGGCGCTTTGTAGTGTACGGCAAAAAGCCAGATCATTTTTAAGTCTTCACATTAACATTGAGCATTCGATTTTAAAACTGAATTTGATTATACCCGTTTTTTTTTCTGAAAGAGTAGGTGAACTTTGCACAACAGAGACATGTTATGACGACCAGAGTGGTAAGTACTATACTCCCGAATTAAGAACCACTTTCTTGACTTTTCTTGACTCTCTAATGACTCGCGTAAGTGGAGTGTTTGTGCAACTTTTAATGTCTGGGAAGGGTAATTTCCGGTATCTGAGAGGCACATGGCAAACATTTTTCTTGGTTGTATTATTTTATTGCTCCACTCAAATAGTGACATAGCCTAGTTGTCCCTAAAAAATGCCGTGAAAAAGCAACCGTCCCTCCTCCCCACCCTCTTCCCACACACACCTCCTTTTGTGTAATACTTCCGTATTAGTCTGTGCATACAATTATCAGTTTAATGTTAATGATGCAAAGTGGGTAGTAGCTCATTTTTTTTCTATCCTAGATTACAATAAGGGTTATGTCTACCCTAGATTAAAATAAGGGATATGTCTACCCTGGGTTACAATAAGGGGCGATATGTCTACCCTGGGTTACAATAAGGGGCGATATGTCTACCTAGATTACAATAAGGGATATGTCTACCCTAGATTACCATAAGGGATATGTTTACCCTAGATTAGAATAAGGGATATGTCTACCCTAGATTACAATAAGGGATATGTCTACCCTAGATTACTATAAGGGATATGTTAACCCTAGATTTGAAATTCTGCCTAGAGCAGGGTTGTCCAACCTACGGCCCGCGGGCCACAGTCCGGCCCGCCGCAGGGTTGCGTCCGGCCCGCCAGAGATGCTCTGCGATGCGAAATTTTAGTGAGCAGATTTATTGATAACAGTTTTAAGCTATATAATCAATCTTTCGAACCTTCTGGGTCCAAAAAACTGCATACAGGTCAGTTTGTGTGACACTCTCTCAGCGGAGGGGGGGGGGGGTGCGGCTGGACTTTATTCATGTTTTATCAGGAAGGAAAATAAATCAGTGCGCTCCGCGCGCAGTGCTCACATTTTGTTGCCTTGGGCTTCGGGCAAGAAATCGAAAAATCGAGCGTAGGGTTCATGCGGCCCCCTCCTTCATCATAATCATTCCATATGGCCCTCCTCTGCAAAAGGTTGGACAACCCTGGCCTAGAGTTACCCTTTAAGACAATTTTTAACTGATATACATTAGGTAAACATTAGCCTGATTTACGGCCATGAAGTGTCCACTCCGTTGATAGGAACACACTACGTCAAGAAAATACTATCAACCTTCATGCAGCATCAATTTCAACATATCCATACGAAAACTCGAATATATCGTGGAATCAATCTACACTTTTACTTTGTTCTTTGTGATTCAGTGTTGTGTAGCATTTCAGTTTAAATCATTCTTTTCACCTCTACTACATGTTTCACATAACTACCAGTGAATGGTACGGTATTGAATATAAAGTTCCTATCCACGTTTTGTAGAAGGCCATGTTGAGAAGTGAATAAAGCAAATTGTTGTACGGGCTTGTGTAGATTCGATCAATAATCTCTCAGTCGTGGCGTTTAATTCATTAACTCTTTGACCCTTTAATGGAGTTTACAATTTGGTTTTCTTTACATATTTTAGAGATCTGAATCGTGTATTTACGAACTGATGGAACGCTGTCTGTCTAGATTATCTGAGACATATGTATTTCAGTTGACTTAATTCTTGAACTATCTTTCCTTATACTTCCAACAGGTTTGAATGATGTCTCATAACGAAACAGTCATCGATGAAACAAGGTTTATTTGATATAAAACAATACATTGATAATTTGTGACTTTCTCTTGGCGGGCTGTGTAGTTTAATGTAATATACATTTATTTAGATTTGCTTGTCGCTGAATTTAATGTAAACATTCATGAAGTAGATTTTTTTCTAACTATGTTTTCGATATTGATATTTTGTATATTTAGTTAATCAACATCATGTTCTTTTGGTATAGTTGACAGAAACTGACGCATTAAATTGTTGTCATAATTATGATGAACATACTTACATTAAATCTAGATGCAATCTCCAAGAGCTGGATGGTGGATCTCTGAAGAAGCTTGCTGTTGCCGCTCAAGATCTCAACAATCTTTGAACACAGATTCCTGACGGTGTCCTTGATTCCATCTACCTCGCCAGTTTGTTCCAGGATGCAGAGGATGGCAAACTTATCACCGTCTCTCCTGCTCTTCAAGTATTCTATTATTCTCTTCCCAACTGCTGAGCTAATCCCACAGGTGAATCGATAGAGGTACTGAAGATTAAACGGATCCACTTTATCAAGAACATCCTTCAGCTCAGATGCACCTCTTGTAGCAGCTACAACTTCTACCAGTCTAAAAGACGCAAACCATTCACAGAATAGTTGATGATAGAACCTTAAGTCAGTATGTGTCTGTATGTCTGTAGCAGAAGTCTGTTCGTTTGTCACAGCAGACACTTCTTCCTCTACCAAGATACCAACTGCAATATAATGTTGACAAAACCCTTGACCTAGTCGTGTACAGAGTCCATCTTTACGCCATGATAACTGTTGGTTTTCACCGCAGAGACCTCCAAATGCTACTTTACTAAGTTCCTTGTATTTGACAGCATACTCAATATTATACGCCTTTGCACTTTTATCCGTTGATTTGTTACTAAGATGACTATGGAAGCATTGGATCATGTAACTAAAGAACTCAGTGACTGACTTGAATTTCTGAAAATGTGTCTTTTCGTGGGTCATGTGAGAAAACATGACAAAGATGAGAGGAACTTGACATAAGTCATCCAGGATCGGGTTTGCTTGTAAAGCGCGCTTAATTTTAGCAACGCTTTCGTCATCTTCCCCAGTAACAGCCTTGCGAATGTACTGGTCACGTGCTTTTGCGTCAAAACCAACTAACCGCACTCGCTTTGTGTTTGCTTTGTCATAGTCCTTCGGAAGATATCTGGTTGTCAGGGTAACATCAATATTCCCAAGCAGATTGCTGGTAATGATACGTCCTACGTCACCTCCGGTAGCTCCATCCCTATCAGGAAACTCATCATACCCGTCCAGGAGTACCTTAACAGAAGAACAGCTTTCAATGATATCTTTAATATCAGAAGATTTGATTCGAGGATCACTAGGTGCTAAGAACAGCTTAATTGCGTGATAGATAGATATCTTGCTGTTCAGTTGCCTCAACCGGAGCAGAATTAGAATCTCTACGTCTTTAAAAGGTGAATCCTTGACTCCATTGCACCAATCATAGGCGAGCTGTAGGGTTACTGTTGACTTACCATACCCGGCTTCTGCTTCTATGATGCGCCGTTTGGCTTTCATACGAGGGTCTCTGTATATATCTTTGTACGAGTCCACACGCACCCATGGTCCTTCTTTCTCCTTCGTCGCTCCTTCAACAACATATATCTCTGTACCGCCCTCAACAAATACCTTGTCCACACAATATAGTCTGTCCTTGATGTACGGTATGGGCTGGATTGCGTCATATTGTAGTTTATACCTTCTCTTCAGAGAATTGATGAGTATGGACTTCTTGTCTGTAATGTGAACAAAATGTTGATTTGTATACGTTATTCGTAGGTCAATAAAATTTGTGCGTTTCAGTGCTGATATATAAACTGGAAACAAGCTGTGGCAGGCAATCTGTTTGATGTCACTGTTAACGACATAATTACACAAGTTCAATCGGAGTAATGTGCAAATTTATATCTCCTTATATGCGCTCATATCTTATATAATCATTCAAATCGATTTGGTCAACTTAATAAGGTAGATGTCGATTTCAACTAGTATAATTCATTTCGAATTCAGAAGATATTGAATTTATTGGCCCTTTGAGAATTAAGTTATAATGACATTATAATATTTCAATTACTTTGCTCTCGATCTGATACAGGTGGCCTACCTTCTTTGGAACAAACTTGAACATTTTATAGCTGAACTCAGTCCTGCCCAGCAGTCTAGGAGTTAAAAGTACGACATGTTTTTGGTGCATTTGATTACATCTACATAAAGTGATTTTAATACAATGTGTTATAATATCACACAATGTCACAGAAGTCAATCAATCAGTTTGATAACACCAATCTAGCTTTTTAATAAAAAATAAAAAAAATAAAAAGAATAATTAAATCATGTTGACTCTCGATCATACACTATAAGATTAACTACAATGCTGAGGCTTAAGTCATTATCAATGTTTATTTTAACACCAGCCTTCCTATGCTAAGTTACTAATACAAACTATGTTATTACAACAAACCTTGCACTGTAAGGCGCTCCATCGATTATGACGTCACAATAACTTTCGCGGGATAAACTTGGGTCTTCACTTTTCTTTTCCTTTGAGTGATATTATCCATGATTATCTTTCAAAGCGATGATCTGTTGAATATATAGATACAGCATGCATGGATAAAACTAACTGAATAAAATTATCATAAATCAATGTATAATTAGATAAGTCAACAGAACCAGTCACTTTAACAACAGGTCTCTGGCTCGACAAAGATTACATCAAAGTGAATCTCTCCTTATCTCTTATTTACTGTTTATTGTTTACACAAAACATCGACCTTTGAAGTAATAAAATATAAACCCACCCTGAAATATTCAACTTTCTGTTTTGCTATCAATATTCACGATATCCTTTTAGAATGTCACCTACAGCTCATCATTTTAGATAGCGGGCTTCACAATTATTGCTAGGTTCTCTCTTTATTGTTGATACAACGTTTATTCATGTGCATGCTAAAGAAGCTGTTTGAGTTAATTGTTATTATTCTATCGATGACATCTGATAAAACTGTAGTCAATGTTCATTGCAAAAAGTTCGGTAAAAATCTGTTTTCTTTTTTAAACATTTTCCAATTGGTCTTTAATGTGTGTTATGCAGCAAAACAAAGCGCGCACGCGTGACGAAATTTTTAACGTTGAGGATCGAATCAAATTTGTTAATTATTCCCTCAGTAACCTTTATTTGATTAAATTAAAGAGAAAGATGACACACTGTTATCAATACACATACTTTTGTATAGTATTAGCCTACCAGGGTAAACTTGTGATCCTAAGTTAAACTGCTGCTTCAAGCGGTACGACTGAATTTCGGGCAGAGGAAATTAATTGTTGCGGTTCCTTGATGAGCCAATTAGGTTTAATCTCAAATTATTTATATTTGTCCACTAATTTCAGAAAAACAACATTTACGATGTTTTGTTCTGGTCACTAGGATAAAGCAAAATACATCAGTCACATGATTGCTTACATACAAAGACAAAAATCCATAAATATAAGTTATATTAATAAACTTAACTTTTTCATTCTATTGTTTTAACATTAATATTCTTCCGGATTATTAGGAAGTTTGTAGAATTGAAACATACAGTAATGTTTGACAGTGGTTTTACTGAGCTGTAGAACCACATTCCGACCGAGTAAGCCTATTTTAACTTATTCAATGTCCTCTTTGCTTCCCACATATATGCCTAACTTATACCATGTTCTATGAACTTCCCACTAGATTTATCTTAGAAAAACTTATTCAATTGTCCATATATTTCATACATCATGTATACCATGTTCCATACGGATAGAAAGTAAGACAACTGCATCTCTCTCAGGAATTTAGTTGCAAGCTCAAAATAAGCCTGTTCCTTGAGGAATGTTCTAAATTATTTCCAAATCCGATTCATTCATTTAATTTAGACCTAAGCCCAAAGGCGTAACTCCTGCTATAAAAGTATTACAATTCTACATGTCTGTTTCGAACAGACTCACTGTTAGTATATTTATGATCTGGTCTGACCGCAATAAAGTGAAAAGATAGCACATTTCTTATTGGAAGAGATATGTTGTAGCTGCATGAATGAACTTTTAAATAACCAGGATTTACATAATAAGAGTTTGACGAACATGAGCTCAACAATATTCCCTTCAAATGAATGAAATATTACAATCGACATTGAAATATGATCATACAGACATGGATTATAATTCTTATAAATTGAATTGCCTTCAAGACGCCATGTTTATATAGTAAGCTGTTGTCATACATTTAACATAGCCTATGTTATTAAAGACGTGTTTAGTATATATCAGTACATAAATACCTTTACATCATTACTGTCTCCTGTACGTTACTTACCAGTACGATCATCGCTATGCGGGTTTATCATCCAGAGTAACATTTAAGTCTAGAATCCTTAAATCATTTAATATCAGATGAAAATCATGAAAGAAGAACATATGGAAACAGGAATGAAGAATATCCAATTAACAAGATGGCGTCGTGTAGGTCATGTGACGTTCGATCATACGATCCTGGACGCTAAATAGATATCGGTAGGAATCAGCCTTTAGTTGTAACTGGTTTCAAAGTTTGTTGTTAATAGTTTACACAATGAAAGACTTAACTTGATGATAGAATTCATATCTGGTAATTATCCCTTGTTGTGTTTATTCTGTCAATCAGCCGTTCAAAGGTACCTGCTGTACGTATATGCATTGCTCTCTGTTAATTTAATTAATACGCAAACATTGTAAGTGTCCGATATATTTTGTCGTATGTGCGTAATATGCCTGTTAAGTAAGCAAACTGTGTAGATGAAACTACAAGCGTTGATGCCCAACTCTGAATATGTCTTGCTTTACGAAAATGAAAAGAACGTAAAACCACTGTTTAGTACACAAATATAAAAAAGGAAAGAAATTATACACATTTTGACAAAGAGAGTGTAGATATAGTGAGCTATAGAGCGGGAGTCTAACAAGATTAGGATTAGAGTCCCGTTCTAGAAACAAATAATATTTTGCTCTGTTCAAATTGATCGTCCCGGTCAGTTATCAGTAAGACAGGATTTCAATGAACAGAAGAACAAAGTTATAGTTGAAGTCATCAACAATGTCTGTTATATATGAACGGGTTAGATGTTTTCAAATGATTGAATCATGTGAGAAAATTGAGAATATATATATATTTTTTTAATTTAAAGCACTTTATATGCTTCAGTTAGGCGACAATACGACGCGGTAGCGCAATAACGTTCACAGGATACCAAAGGTGTGTATGTGGTGGGGGAGCTGCAGGGGCGTAGCGAGGATTTTGGCAGGGGTGAAGATTGTAAACAAACTATCTAAGCGTAGCACCACTTGTTGGCGTGAAGCGTACAAGAACATTTTGGCCGAAAATGCCTCCCAGATTGCTGGAAATGGCACTTCCCAGGCCTTGTATGTTGCATCTAAGCATTTTCTATTTTGAAATTACTAGCGATATCATAAAAAAAATATATTAAAAAAGATGCTCAGGGGGGAGGGGGCGGTCGCCCCTTCGCGCCCCCACTCCATTGGCTACGTGCACATTAGGAGCTGGGAATCGTATATTTCTACTGTTTAACGTGTTGGAGCTTGAACTTTTGTTTGATCCTGCCCGGAAAGAGAAAATATAAATTTAGACATAAAACTGTGCACTGTGCATATTTAGACCTGGGAGTTGCTACTCTAACGCAGCTCCCTGTTTAGACTATAAAGCAGGTCCATATAAGTAACACTTAACGCAATGTTTACTAATAGATGATAACATAATAGAAAGGGTGATGATACAACCGTATCAAGGGTCCAATTCTCACCAGGATGATTGCAACTATCCACGGAGTGAACCATTTCCCAACGACTGGCGATCTGAGATGTGACCATGACCCACATGCATACCCCTACACCATTGCGCCCCGACTGAAGATCCGAGGTGGGGCAATGGTCCACGTGCCCTCCTCCACCCATTGTGCACTCCACTGCAGGAGCGTCGAATGCCAGGTCCGGTCCCGAGGACAATGCCGGGCCCCCTCTTTTCACTGGTCACATATCCCATAATGTTTGTTGTAGCCCCCGTACTTCTCCCGGGCGCGTAATATGATTACGAGGCCCCCAGACTACAAAATGATGCTATAATTACATCACGTCAATTCCTATGTATACGACTATGCTTGCGTGTGTTATAAACTCAGCAACTTTCCACATCATTTAGGGGAGGGGAAGGGAGAAGAGGGGAAGGAGAAGAGGGGGTGGGTGTGAGTGGAAGGGGAGGGAGAAGCAAGGGGCGGGTAGGGGAAGGGAGGAGGCACGTGTTCCCATTCTCCCAATGGCTACGATACTATATGTATGTTCGTATGTATGTATTTTAGATCCTACTGCAAACGAACTGGCGAAGAAGCCTCATTGGCTTATCACATCCGCAAGCTGACCGAAGTCAGTCTCTCAGATTCATATTTTAATATGTCAATTGTCAACAACTCTGTAACTGGACGACACACATTAATCTTGGAGTGACTCGAACCGGGACCTTATGATTGGAAGGCATCGGCGTTAACCACTGAGCTAACACTCCTAACTAACACTGAGCTAACGCTACTATATATATATTTACTGTACACAATAGTACGTATATGAGCAGGCATACAATAGGCAGGCATACACAGGTATCCATATATCAGTGGCTCAAATGAGATATTGTTTATAATAGAGACGACAAGCCGGTTCCACATGACGCAGGGAAATTTGTCTTTATATCGATATGATCTATAAACTATATATATTGTCCCGAATGTTACGCCTTCATTATTCAAATCATAGACTATATATAAACCCAATTCCTATACAGTTTGTAACGTCTGGACACATGCTGCTTCAGCAGTTTTGGTGCATACCTTCCACAGCCAAATTCTTACGTGGCTATAACAGAACTGATCACCTACAAACGGCGGCTAAATCAACAATAAAAATTCATTGACTGTCGCAATTTATATTATAATTGTTTCTTTCTTTTAAAAAGATAAGAGTCCTTGTATATGTAAAAAAATTACCTTTTACTGAACTAAGATACTATAAGATACCACTTAGGGTTTAAAAAGAAACTTTCCATCTCAATTGCTTTCTCATGAAAATGACCATTTGCCGGTGAAGAAATTGACCAGCGTAAACTTGCGTGAAGATTGACAAGGGTCTCACTGTTCCAGGTGTGTGGCTTGGAAGTATGTGGTGTCATTTTTTCCCCAGTATGGGTCAGCCATTCAATTTAGGGCAAACTACCAATGGCAGATGACTTTAACTTCACCTAACTAAGATCGTGTCCACAAAATGTATACGATATTTTAATCGTTTCCATTTGGGAGTAAACGACATACTAGTCTTGGCCAAGTCGTTTTAATACTCTTGTTCTCGCTTGCAAACTGTACATGCCTCAGAGTCCGTTTCTGCCTACAACAAATAAGCTTGCCCAATGTAGGCTACTTTACATGCCCGAGGATCTGTCCGATACAAACAATCTAAAGCGTTGCCGCGGGCGTTCTCTAGATAGATACGGTAAAATAGCTTTGTATAAAAGAAAGGTACACTGGGCTGTATACAAGGGTAACGACATACTCAATAGCAAACTCTATTTGCAAAGCATTTGGTAGTTGACCTTCATTTCATTCGGAAAGAATCATATAAACTTCCAAATAATTTCAAGCGATGTAACAGGGGCGTATCCAGGATTTTCTAACCCGGGGGGGGGGGCGAATTACTATCTAAGCGGAGCGCCACCATCGGTTGGCGCGCAGCGCACAAGAAAATTTCTTGTTTTCATACCACCCAGATCACCGGAAATGGCACTTCTCGGTCTTGAAAATGACCAACCAGATGTACACTTTTTGCCTGAGAACCAAGTATTTCCCAATAGTTTTTTTTTCCACCTATAACCGTTTGAAGATTGTCACCAGTCACAAATCATGTGACCTCATCCCATGTCCTGTGAATCATTGTTTTTGTAGGTGATTCTACGTCGCGGCCCACAATATCCGTCAGCCCCACTTTTCAAGGTTTTACGCCCATTATTTGGGTGAGGCACACGCCCCTTCCGAATCCTTGATCCGTCACTGGCTACCATGTGTATATAATAGGGATCAGCGCTGTAATGATGTCACTTGAGATATGGAAAATCACGTTGATCGCCAGTGATGACTAATTATGATGTTAACGTGGCACTTGTGTTATTTACATGTACAGAAAATATGCCTTTAACAGTAGGGTGGTGGTTTGAGCTGTCACATGTTAAAAATATCTGGCATATGGAGGATGTGCAAACATGTCCCTGGTTAGAATTGGGAAAACTACTATGGTGTTTCCAGCATTGGATGCCTTCCCGTTGTGTCCACAGTTGCCATGTGTTAACTCACACTATACCCTGTCCACGATTGGATAGTCCGTTATTCCCATGATGTCCACAGTTGAATTGTGGAATATCACATATTGGTATTTGATCATAAATAATGACTATTCCTAATGTTTGTGTTCGGAAATTATAGGGTGGTGGTTTGAGCTGTCATGTGTTGCAAGTACCTGGCATATACAGATGCTATGCACACATGTCCCCAGTTAGAGTTGGGAAAACTCTACGCTAATGTGTCCACAATCGGATAGAATTACCTTCGCATCCACAGTTGGTATGTGGAAAGTACACGCATTATTGTGTGTCCACGATTGGATAATATATTTTCATTATGTCCACAGTTGCATGTGGAAAATCACATAATGATAATTGATTGTAAATGATGACAAAAATAAACAAATCAGGTATTTACATAATGTTTTATTAACAATCAAGGAAGTACGCTTGTAACCTGTAAACAATAACTTGATATGAAGACGTCCACACTTGCATAGTATCAACATATGGTCCCCGATTGAGGGCATTTACATGTATGTGTGTGTATGTGGGTGTGCATGAATATGTATGTGTATGTACATTTTTGCGTGTGTGTATGCGTGAGTTTTGTATTCACTGGAGGTATGTTTCTTAGGATATGAATACCGGTATAAGAAGAGAAGAAGAAGTACTTATTTCAGATTCAATTTTCGCATTATGTAGATCATTCCTTTGTATCATTCAGATGACATACCTATGTTGTTGTCGGAACTAATGCATTAATCGATGTACCACATACATGTATAATAATCGTAAATAAATGACATTAAATAAAAATAAAAATAAAAGGACCCAAAGACCGATATTTCAATGGTGAACTGAAGAAATTGACTCTGTTATCAAGTCCTTCAATGCGCGCACGTTACTGCTGTGGTCACATGAGCGTATGTACGATGGTTAATCTAACAGCAACGTATATGTAATTAAATGTAAGGTGAACCTGTTAAATGGGTACGTGTACATATAGTTTCACTATACCTAACTGAAATATTAATATGATTACCAATGTAAGATAGCGTACATAACTGAAGTATTTATATGAATACCAATGTAAGATAAGCATACATTACTATATTGCGTCTAAGCAAGAGAAAGATTGGCAGCGTGCTATAATCCGGGTATCTAGGACGGATATAGATCCTGGTCCGACTCGGAGTGTTCTGAGACAACCATGTCACCAGCAGGTCTGGAATTACACCCTAACGTTTTCCTAAGTGTGTTATGAATACAAAACGCACTATTCTCAATCCATCTTTATGTTTGGTCCCTTCCATTATATTTCGTGTCCCTTCATATTTTCCAGGGCACACCAGGGACCTTGAGATGCATGAACTCATGCCCTACTTATCCACCTCGCCCTTATCGTGAGGCCTGTCCGATCTGTGGCTATTAATATGCATGGGCAATAAGATATATAAGAAGCCACAATCTCGTTCCTAAACGTGGCTTTTCCGTCTAATGCCATAGCTACATATTGCATGATATGCATGCGAAAACAAATAGACACAGACCTTTTGAAAGTTCTATAATCACTATTATTAATAATATCACTTATCGATATGGCTTGCCGTATATGATGATAACCTACTTTATTCCGGATGAATATGTATATAGGTCGATACGTGAGATGTTATCTATCATCTCTAGCGATTACGGCTAGCTTTTAATTAACAGCTCAATTCCGTTTCGAAGGAGATAATAAAGATAGATGATAATAAAGATGGCGATGGCGATAGTTCGCCTGACCCACAACCTCCACCCCCACCACAGGATCCCTTCCTCCTTCATCAAATTGATTACACTTACAATTTAAATTTAGGACCTACTTTGCGATGTACCGTCTGTAGCGCACCCAGTACGGCAATATACGTAATGATATACCGCAATATAGGCTATGCTCATTCGTGATGTTCCCAAACTGGAAGTTTGATCAGAAGCTAGCGTGAATGTCATCTTTGTAGAATGCATGCATCTAACGCTACGCAATATTTCTGTAACTAATAAATCATTATCTTTGTCAGCAACAGTGTAGAATACGAACCAAAGTGATAAGTACGGAGAGCCAAACGTTCCATAAATGTCGAAAAAGAAAGTGAAGTGTCCAAGTTAATATATATATGTCCAAATCGATATCAACATGTTACAATTCGATATCAGCATGTTACAATTCCATATGAACATGTCGAAACAAAATACAATATGCCATTGCGTCTATCAACATGTCAAATTCAACATCAGCATGTCGAAAACTTGTAACAGCATGCCATTACTACATTGGTCATGTCAACATGCTATATTTACGTCGTGCTATAATTTTGGCACTTCGGCGCGCGCCAACGTTTCGTATATGTCGAGATTTATTTCAGTATGTCCAAAACTTGTGTCAGCATGGTGAGCGAAGAGTAGTGAAGTATTGCCATGACAACGTTGCACATGGTTCGTGTCGTTCACACGGTACTATGGTTGAATATACTGTAGCGGAAAGCTACGACTTTTCCTTAGTGAGATACGTTTCGTTCCCTCAGGGGTTACATCTGTTGCGCTCCGCGGAGGTAACGAGAGATGTTTATCCGGAACAGGAACAGGAACTGATTACGTAATTTTGCTATATCGATGTATTCCCGTGACTGGCATAAGCAGGCACGGCGGTGGGTGTGTGAGTCGATCCCATTGGTCGCAACTCATCGTAGTTATATACAGGTAGTCCATGATTGGTCTAAGCCTTTTTTTTACAGTTTATGTACGGACGTGTGTATACGGGGGTTATTTCCGGGGTATTTTAATGAAGGGTTCTTTCGTAAATGAGTGAGTCAGAGAGTCGGAGAGTCGGTCGAGTGCAAGACGAGGAACTTTCCTTCCGGCGGCTCGTGGTAAAGCCTTTGATATTTGCCTAAGTCCAAACAAATGTGTTTAGGCATTTTAGAGTGCCCGACATCTGCGCTGCCCGAGTCCAGCGGATTGCCCGACACCTGCGCTGCCCGAGTCCAGCGGATTGCCCGACACCTGCGCTGCCCGAGTCCAGCGGATTGCCCGACACCTGCCCTGCCCGAGTCCAGCGGATTGCCCGACACCTGCCCTGCCCGAGTCAAGCGGAATGCCCGAAGCCTGTGCTGCCCGACACCGGTGGATTGCCGACGTTTAGACTGCCCGACCCTTGCGCAGCCCCAGTGTTATGCCTGCGTATCCTTGGGTTGTGCCCGACCCCAGTACGTTATATTGGGCAAATGTTAATATTGTGTATTATACGCTGTAGATGTAGAACGAGATGAGAAATTATACTTTTATTAAACATACAACTCTGGTGTCTGCCTCCTGATATAGAGTTAATCTGTTCCCGTCCCCCATCTACCTCCCCTACCCTCTTCCAGTTGGTTTCGAGACAGGTTTTACACTACCAGACGTTGGCGGCGTTACAATACGTTTTAAACTGCTGCAGTAGGTGGAAAATATACCATTGAGAATATCTTCAAGCCCTTATTCGTATTAGTCGCGCCAAAGCTTTGTCCAAACAAAGCAGTTCATTTAATATAATCATTCATAATGAATGTTTTGCAAGAAACTTTTTCTTCCATACCGCGTTTGGTTGGAGAAATAAACCAATGCGTCAGAGAAAACCAGCTTTCGATAGCACCACGCCTCCGAACTCGTCTAGAGGCAACGTTAGAAATAAGAGTATGTATACCCTAACTTTAGCCTTAGTCTAGGCATTGCCTAACTTAGCATAGGCTAAATACAAGTAGAACTTAGTTGAAGTAAATCCCAAAGACAGAGCACGGACTGGATCAAAGGGAGAAAGGGGCCTAGTGAAATTTCCCCAAGAATATTCTTACAAACTTTCAATTTATTACCATGTTACTGTTAGTGTCCGCGTCCAATGACTCACGAATGGATCAACAAGGCATGTGGCGGCGTGTTTATCGGCAAAATTACGTAATCAGTTCCTGTTCCTGTTCCGGATAAACATCTCTCGTTACCTCCGCGGAGCGCAACAGATGTAACCCCTGAGGGAACGAAACGTATCTCACTAAGGAAAAGTCGTAGCTTTCCGCTACAGTATATTCAACCATAGTACCGTGTGAACGACACGAACCATGTGCAACGTTGTCATGGCAATACTTCACTACTCTTCGCTCACCATGCTGACACAAGTTTTGGACATACTGAAATAAATCTCGACATATACGAAACGTTGGCGCGCGCCGAAGTGCCAAAATTATAGCACGACGTAAATATAGCATGTTGACATGACCAATGTAGTAATGGCATGCTGTTACAAGTTTTCGACATGCTGATGTTGAATTTGACATGTTGATAGACGCAATGGCATATTGTATTTTGTTTCGACATGTTCATATGGAATTGTAACATGCTGATATCGAATTGTAACATGTTGATATCGATTTGGACATATATATATTAACTTGGACACTTCACTTTCTTTTTCGACATTTATGGAACGTTTGGCTCTCCGTAGATAAGGTCACAACTCGGTATTCCCTGAGAGATCAGTCTTAGTTATGTTATGTTTTTTTTCCTCACATGCAGCAAACTTCCTGTATGATGAGAAACGCTAAGAAGCAAATATTGGCGGTAACAATAATATTATAGTGTCATGTAAATGTATAACACATGTAAATATTTAACGTTTATCTCACTGGGATACTAGGCTGAGGGACCATTCTTAGTCATGTTATGTTTTTTGTTCCTCACATGCAGCAAACTTCCTGTACGACGAGAAACGCAAAGAAGCAGATATTGGCGGTAACTATAATATTCTAGTGTCTTGTATATGTATAACACATAAAGTAATGTTACCTAATACATAACAATTTCTCCAAATACAGTGGTAATATCGGTAGTCGTGAGCAGTGGTTCTGATGTGTATGTTGGGTGGGACTTTATGGCTAATGATCACGTTTATAACCTGTCAGCCGACCAATGGCAGCTACTTTACGAGACTCCGCACGCAATTATCCAAAATCTGATAGGAAATGACCTTGTTCGCGAGTAATATATTTGAAATAAATGTGTTTCCTTTGTTCATTAAAATAAATAAGTCAATTATGCATGGCTGGTGCTGTCTTTAGGCAAACATGGTTGCAGTACTAACCTTTGAAAAACATACTAGGAGGAATACATAGGCTAATAGTTAATTTGCACGGTCGAAAATAGACACCCATGTAAAATTTTAGTTCAAAGGAAACTTTCGATGAGTAACAAGGGGACCAGTGGTAGGGCATGTACAAGATCCATATGTCTACATACGGCTCTGGCATGTAAATGGTGAATAGTGTGAGGCACGTAGTTTTAGGCATATGAACTTTTATCGAAGCGTAATACATTCGTTTTTGGAGAAATAATGATCTTGCTGTCTTCAATATACTTAATCGTATTATCACTACAGCCCCAACAAAGTGTTAATTACTGGTTAGTTGACTTCACTGGTGTTCAAAAAATCAGATTTAGGCTTGTTAAAACGATGGAATTTGAACTCGGTGTTATGATTAGGTTTAACGGATTGTATTTTGGCCAATGTATGGTATGGTTTCGCCCGATCAGAGATACAGCATTCATAACGGGCGCCAATATTTCCAAACGGTTGTAATTCAGGGGATTCCCCGGTGCTCAATGTCCACTCCTTTTTTTGCCTTCTTTTTCTTTTGCTCTTCATTGTTTCTACAAAACATTTGTTCTTTGAAAATCTAGGTCGATTTTTTTTGGGGGGGGGAAGGGGGGAGGGGTGCAAGAAGTTGGTTTTGCCTATGGTGTAAAATACCACACCCAGTTATATCCTTCAGGTATATCTCACAATGATGATAAGTTGACCATTCTTAGTTATGGTATTTATTTTGTCGTCACATGCAGCCGCGTTCCTGTACGATGAAGACTTTGCCGAGCGGCCATTCCTGGAACAAATGAGACCGCGATACCTTGTCAAGTGGGAGGAGCTTAGTGACATAACTGACCAAGGTCTAAATTTAGATCAGGTACACAGACATAGTTACATATAAGCAAAATAAGAAGCCCGTGTATTCGATTGTTTGTTTATTCTAACCGTTTTACATTGTGAAGAATCTTTCATTGTTTTAATTTCTAATTTTCAAGTTTGCAGGTTTAAATTATCTAATCTCAAACTTGAATAAAATGGTTCTCGAAACAAAATAGTCGAAATTGTTAATGTCCGATCTGGGCCAATGGAGCATCTACTTTTCATTTTAGGCGTATAAAGTACCCCAGACACCACTGTTTTTTTTTTCATTTTTTTTCATCTCACTTTAAGTTCGATTGCTTCCTACGCCACTGAAATGGTTTGAGAGTAAACCAAGTTATTTGCTTTTTGTGCTCATGCAGGCTCAATCTTGGGTTATAGTCATTTCTTAAAAGATCAATTTAAGCACCAACTTAATTTGGAAATGATGTAAAAATTTTCAAGGAATATTTGCTCTCAGTATATGTTGTATTTGTAAAGCACATTGAACATTTCGACAAACGACCTACTAAACGACTAAGGTTCATCGATCAAAGTGACTGGATTATGTAGTTTAATACACAAACCATTAGGAGACCATATACATTTCCGGCCTCATACGATATATTTTACGAATTAGCGGACTGACGAAAATGTGTTTTGGACTATTTTAACATATCAGGACTCAACCTTCTGCCCGAAGACATTCCTTAAATACATACGGTATTCAATTAATATCCCAAACAGAATGAAGGCTGGGAAGTCAACGAAATGTTTGATACTAACGAGATTAACTTTGGTTACAAATCAACCTTTGACAAGACTATGCCCGAGTACACGTGAGTTAAATTGAGAACTAAAGCTAGAACGTGAATATAATCAGTTCAGTCTGTGGTAAAAAGAAACATTACTGTACATTGTACTTATTTAATTATATCCAATTTTGAATGAATCACTTAACACTTTATCAAATTCCTTCACAATTCCGTTGAACGATTCTATTATGAAATGTAGGAAATGATTGCCAATGAGTATGCGCGTTCTTGTCTTCCTTATTTATAGCAAGTACATTACTGTATATTGCTCATCTTCATTAGGACCATACTGGAGAGGGAAGATACAACAGAGTACAAAATAAGATGGGAGAGGGCCTGTCGTCTTGCGGATGAGATCGAAGCGAAAAAGAGAGCCGACCAAGCTTTCCAGGCCAGTCAACCAAAACAGCGAAAAAGGAAGCCTCGTCGTTCAATCAAACGGGAAGAATGCCCTTATTAATGCAATTAAAATAAAAATACCCGCCAAAAGACTATTTACAGAATGCAAACATTTTCCAAAAATTGTCACTTTGATCAATGTATACATATATGTATTGTTTATTGAATGTTCAACTAAAAGTAAATCTTATCATGGATGTAATTTCTCTTTGTGACGTGCATTCCTGAGTTTTAAATGAAAATACTCGAAAAATGCGGCAGCTTTGATTGGGTTGGATGGCTACATTACCACTATAACCTACAGCAGCTGTAACTGACTTTCATGGTGTTTCTGTTGAATATCTTGTGTAGCTTCTATGTCTTCGGGAAGTGTATGTTAATGATAAGCAAACGCATAGTAGCCACTCACACAACGTAAGAAAAGGAAGCTTGCAACTGCCGACAATAGGACACTTGCCCACTAAATGGAAACTGCCAGGCATCAAACATCATATACAATGCCGGAGCGAAAACCACCGACAACTGCAAGACTTACATAGGTCTAACGGTAGCCCCTTTCGAGCTTAGATATGGCAACCACAAGATGTCAGTCAACCACCCAAAACACCAAAACGCAACGGAACTCCCGAAGCCCATCTGGCAGCTGGAGCAGAACAACAAGCCATTCACCATCAATTGGTGAATCATTATAGTCAAATGTTCTCGAACAAAACTAACTATACTCCTCATCGTACAAATGGAGAAAAGCTTTCGTTTTTTGAACTTTGATGTGTGTTCTGTTTTATTTGTATCTTAATTTAATGATTATGATCAGTAGTTAAACACTTTACTATTATTACACTTTATGATAACTACATCTTATTATTACCGATTATTATCACTATTCAAATACTCAAACACTCAAAAAGTTTATTGATGAAGAATCATAACCCCATCATTGAACTTTTCATCAATCTGCCAAACTATCTCTTGCTTGGGATGCTGTTAACGAGACGATATATCTCTTTTACCGCAGACCACAAAACAGGTTTACAAACAAAAACTCTATCATAGGTCATTTGAATGCAAGAGGGGAATAATCTTTTATCCTCATCATTTCTTGAAGGGTTGTTGTTCGAAACAATTTTACCGGGTTATGTTTACAAAATAAGCTAGGTTGATTGTACATTGAAATATCGAAACTGTAACATATTGCCCTTTCGTACTGGTCGAATTAACCTCCAAATCAAGATAACAAATATACAAATTCATCTGGTTACAGTTTGAGGGAATATGACGTTGAAGATGACCTCAACCATCTCAATTGTTACATCACATATTCATGGGTGCTTGAATTTACATGGAACGCCAAACAATCCGGAGTGCTCATGAAAGTATGTATATAGGGCCACACAATACAAATGGTGTGCATCATCAAATCAAGGATCTATACTTTCATGAAACAATTACCGAGGATAAAACTTAGGAAATAATCGCAGGAGCCTGCTCCACGTAATCATATTGAAGACACTTGGCTACAGATACATTGACGTTTGTGTATAGACTTATAGACTGAACAGAACCTTTAAGGATAACTCCAAGCTTGGTAAAAAAAGATTTTGGTTGTCGTTACAAATATTTTAGATTACATCTTAAAGTTAGTACATGTGCTAACACTAACGTTGTAGTAGAATAGTGTAAGCAGACGAAGAAAGGAAACGGATCACAGAATCTTTGATTTATTATTTTATTGTGTTTATTTTAATCAATATCGCGATTTTACGGCGGTTCTGAAGGGACAAACAAGTTATAGACATACTGCTTTAGTATATAACACGACATTTATACAATTAGATATTCTTTGTCAAGGAGTCATGTGAGCGTAAGTCCAAATTAACGTAGTTTTGACATTCCTTTATTCAAGATTTTACAGGTAAGCGTAACTTATCAACTCGACAAAGTCATATGTTTGATGTGTTGTCAAGTTTATTGCAAAGCAACAACTCTAAAACTTCCTGAAAGTCTGAAACCCGAAAACCATATACAATATTTATTCTGATGTCGTGCTGTACTGACACAGTAGGTCTACATCTTGTCCTTTCAAACCACCATATAATTCATACAATAAAAAATTAGAGTAAAAATTGTCAAATCAAACTTATATCTGATGTTTTTTGTAGTCACAAGTTACATATGAAATTGGTACAATTAAGATACAAAATGGATACCAGACTGCAACAAACTAAATATGGATTTTTTTTTTTGTGGACAAAACGAGGACATATTGTAATGTATGACAGGTACAATGTAAGGTGCTTTGAAACGAAAACAACGAAACATAATGTAAGGTCAGTGTAAATACTCTCAAGTAGGATGACGGAACGATTAGCAAATATTGACATTTACAAGTCAATCACGTGTAACAGCTAATCAAATACGAACTGTTTGGCTAACCAACTATATTCTTTCACATTACCTATGTTCATTATACAAACAGATCTTTCATCACCTTTTCTTAATCATATGAATGTTAAAACCGGTAAAAGAAAGCACAAAAAAATGACAAAAGAACCAAAAGGAAATGAAGAAAGAACAACAGAAAGATCGCAAATTACGGAAACATTTATAAACAATGTGTTATATCGGATATAATATATAAAAATTAAAACAACTATTCATGAAAGGCGATTTAGAGTTAATTTTAAATGTTCCTTTCTTAGAATTTTTCTAGTAGAAGATTACCCCAAAAATGGTTAAAATAATATGTGCACAACGAGAGGGATAACATGAAAGGACCTGTTTGTTTGCTTGCAAGAGTCTTAAAGCTTGGGCATGTTAAGCCAAACATAAGAAACTGCAAAGACATAGTTCCAACAAAATAACAATATCTTCATGAAATTCTTACATTGTTTAAAATATTCTGAAATAATTTGTAACTAGAAAAACTATGATCAAATGTTTCGAGTGAATTGTTGAACAACTATTTGTCTCAGCCATGAGTAAACTACAATACCTACCAAATATAGAAGTACGATCATTGATTTCAAGCTTCAGTACACAAAATATTCAGATTGTCATTATCTTGTTCGAATTATTATTAAATGACGTAACAGACTCGTCACTGGATTGTCTTTAATCGGCTGTAATGGAACTTGAGGGAAGATACATAACTACAGTATACATGAATATAACAGTCTAGCTCGCGTAGTGATAAAATAAAGGAGAGTACAATAGAAAGTCAATCATTATCTTTAAATTAACTGATTAAATACAAAACATTAATGTTATGTAATGATCATTATATTACGTAATATACACGTCATCGTAAACCATACCACATATTATGTTTACAGTAGGCTATAAAATCCATAGATTAAAGAATGAACAATGAAAATAAACTAAGGCAAGGGCTAAAAGAAAGCGCAAAGCATCCCCACCCCAGCAAAAACAAACAAAAACAATTAAAAATTAAAACTGGTAGCTGTTAGTAAATGTAAATGATGTATAAACTGTCATTACTTATAACAACAAACTGTTACTGCTTTAGTATATAACACGACATTCAAACAATTTGATATTCTTTGTCAAGGTGTCATATTAATGTAAGTCTAAATTAAGGTACTTTTGACATTTCATTATTCAATATTTTACAGGTTAGCGTGACCTATCAACTCAACAAAGTCATATGTTTGATGTGTTGTCAAGTTTATTGCAAAGCAACAATTTCATGAAAGCCTGAAACTCGAAAAGAATATATAATATTTATTCTGAAGCCGTGCTGTACTGACACAGTAGGTCTACATCTTGGCCTTTCAAACCACCAAACAATTCATACAATAAAAAAAGAGAGTAAAAATTGTCAAATCAAACTTATCTCTGATGGTTTTTGTAGTCACAAGTTACATATGAAATTGGTACAATTAAGTTACAAAATGGATGCCAGACTGCAACAAACTAAATATGGGTGTATTCATTTTTTTTTTTTTTAAACGAGGACATGTTGTAATGTGTGACAGGTACAATGTAAGGTGTTTTAAACGAAAGCAACAAAACAGAATGAAATGTCCGTGTAAATATATTCTAGTAGGATGACGGAATGATTAACAAATATTGACTTTTTCAAGTTAATCACGCGAAACAGCTGATCGACTATGAACTGTATGGCTAACCAACTATTATCTTTCATATTACCTTTGTTTATTATACAAGCAGATATCTCATTACCTTTGTTTAATCACATGAATGGTAAATACGGTAAAAGAAAGCAAACAAAAAACAAACAAAAAACGAAAAGGCAAAAGAACGAAAAGGGAATAGAAATTCACAAAATATGAAGACATTTACCGGATATGATATCTAAAAATTTAAATAATTAATCATAAAGCGCGATTTAAAGTGAATTTAAAATTTTCCTTTCTTAGCACTTTGCTAGTGGAAGAATACCGCAGAAATGGTTAAAATAATATGTGCACAACGAGAGGATAAAATGAAAGGACCTGTTTGTTTGTTTGCAAGAGTCTTAAAGCTTGGGCAATTAAAGCCAAACATAAGAAACTGCAAAGACGCGGTAACAACAAAATAACGATATTTTCATGAAATACTTACATTGTGTAAAATATTCTGAAATAATTTGCAATAATAAAACCTATGATCAAATGTTTCGAGTAAATTGTTGAACAACTATTTGTCTCAGCCATGAGTTAACTACAAGACCTACCACATACAGAAATACGATCATTGATTTCAAGCTACAGTAATCAAAATATTCAGATTGTCATTATCTTGTTCGAATTATTATTGAATGACGTAACAGACTCGTCACTGGGTTGTATTTAATCGGCTGTAATGAAACTTATGGAGAATACATAACTAAAGTATACATGAATATAAACGTCTAACTTGCGTAATGATAAGAAAAGGAGAGTACAATAGAAAGCCGATTTTTATGTTTTTAAATTAACTGTATAAGTACAAAATATTAATGTTATGTAATGATCATTATATTACGTAATATACACGTCATCGTAAACCCTACCACATATTATGTTTTCAGTGGGCTTTAAAATCCATAGATTACAGAATGAATAATGAAAAATAAACGAAGGCAATATCAATGAAAAGGGCAAAGCACCACCCCACCTAAGACAAATAAAAACAATTAAAAAATTCAAACTGGTAGCTGTAAGTGAATGTTAATGATGCATAAACTGTCATTACTTGTATCAACAAACTGTTGCAGGAAATATTTAAGCTAAATAGAAAAAAAAGAAACCTAAGTGAATGACGTCATGTTAAGTGGGATCATCTTGAAGTTCGAAGAAGACATATCAGTTATAGTGTTACATGCAATTATTGACCTATGATAGATATGATAGTGTCTCCAACACATTTGATGAATTTTCAATAAGATCACTTTATGAAAAAAACGCAAAGATTAAAAAAACTAACTATTTCTTAATGCTTTTGAAGTTAATGTAAAAAATACGTATAAGTTCTATTGTAATTGTCCAAAGACAAAAATAAGCAATGAAGCTTAAATCATTTGTCTCAGAAGTTACTTGGGTAGATTATACAACCAGCTTCACAATTGGTTATTCTCTGTCAAAGATATACAATTGATATCACATTGATCTAAAGACACATCAATCCCCACCCATCCTCCCTCCTACCCCAATGTTCACGAGTTTCAAAGTGACTATTATGGTACGTCTTGGACGCTGAAAACGTTAGATAGAAATATGACAAATGAGTTTCCTAACTTTAAGTTAGTTAGTCGGGACCAATCGATTGGGATATTCAAATTCAAAGTTACCGTTGACAAGCTTGACTTTATTAGCTGGGAGGAGGCCTTGGCTCTGGTGAGGGGAAACAGGCCTAGATTGAGAATTCGGTGGACAAAGTGCTTGCGTCCTCATGGTACAGCACGGTCACAGGGAGGTCTCTAATTTAAGATGATTCTCCCGGGGAGGGTGATCACATGTCTTGAGCGGAGGTAAATTTCACTGTCGCCTCATATTTTCCCTGTTCTGTTTCTTAATTTGTTTTCTGCTTCCAAATGTCGAAGGTAACTGTCTGTACCTATGCCTACCGTATTGCATTTTATCCACTTTCATAATTTTACGGTTCCTCCCACACTTTTCCTACCTGCAGGGCTGCATTCTGTCCATCCCGAACAGGATTACACCCCCTACCTATATTATATCTAGTATTGTACATAAACTCGGAAATGAACGACATAGAAGAAAAGTAAAGCATCTTTAGATAGCCTAACAAGACTGAAAAAGAGCAAAATATGAACTGATAATAGAGGTTGAATGAGTAAAGATATCAGAACGAATAATTAATTATACTAATACATAATCAATTTAAGAACAAAATTGTCACGTACATTTGATTTAACCACAAATGTATGTTATGTATTTTGGGTCAAATTGTCATTTCCAGAATCTTGGGTCAACTTCGCATTTCTATTATATCTGGTGGTAGCATGGAATCTGGTGCTGCATGGAATGACAGGCATTAACTGCTACATAGACTGACGGAGATCCCTGCTACACTGGATAGCAGACATCACATGCTACACATACTGACAGAGATCACTGCTACACATAATAATATGTATCGCCTGCTACACAGATTGACAGAGGTCCCTGCTACACATAATAATAGCTATCGCATGCTACACAGATTGACTACATAATATAATATGTTAGATCATTCACTAAACCTACTGACTTGAATCATCTGCTGTCATATTATTTTAAACCAACTAGCCAATTAAGGGTTAAAACAAGTTTGATCCTAGAGAGGTATTTCTCTTTTTGTTTCCATATTCCTATGTAGACCTTATCGGTGAGATGCAGAGATAACTGTCTTGACTGATAAGTTTGTCAGCACTGCTTGTAGAAGATGTTTATCAACTTACAAATGATGCGTCCTAACGTTTCAGTCCTGTCAGAATATTCAGAGCTCAGTGTAAATTACTTTGTGAGAAAATACCCCCTCCCCATGCCCCCATTCTTACTAACCAACTTTGAGAAGCCAAATTTGATCTCTCCTCACAACATTCCTTTTGTTATGTGTTGGTTTCAATTGAGGAATACATTTGTTACCGGTAAGGAAGTAGGAATACGAATTTTCAATTAATTATTTGTATGTGTTTGTTACAGAAAATCTCAAAAAATGATTATAACAGTGAGTCTCAATCACCTGTGATATTCCTTACTAACCTCACGAGACTGTGCATTTCTCCCTAGACCTTGTCTGCTTCTGTGCTGCATCCTGAACAAAATAGAAAGAAAAGAATCATATCTTAATACGTAATGGGTATCAATTATAGGGTAAGTAATTAACGACTGCCTTAACAGAAGAGAACAACTAGCCATTACTAGTAACACAATTCCGCAATTGAATCAGGTAGCAACTCATATCAAGATGAATTGATTGCTTTGTGTATGAACAGATATATTTGGAATAATTCATCGTATTGATGCGAAGTATTGATCCCATCTTGATCTCTGTTGTTAATAGTGAGCCAAATAAATTTACTACAGATGGACGGATTTAAGACGTCTTAACTATATCAGAGACAAATAAAAGTGGACAGCCTGGGACAGTTTAACATATTATAAACATTTCGTAATAAATACAACTGGTTAAAACCAACTCAATATTTTAGGACGGAGTTCAAGATCTTATTCACTCCTTTAATAATCTATTTAACTATATTTGATCTCTCTTTTGATCTCTGGTGATCACATTAGATCTCTGTTCACACTACACATACTACACATACTACACATCTCATTACTCACATCTAATGTAGGCCTGTTTTTTGCTGGGTTGGTTCAGGTTGTAATAACTAGTGGTTAAATAGGAGGTCGACTGTCTGTTACGATGAAGTCATCCATGAAACCTCAATATAATTTTGCATTCTGGTTTAAAGATACTGAAAACGCAGCTCTGAATTTTTAGTATTCCAGAATACAACTATAGCCCTATGACTTTTCAAATTTATTTCGAAATTTTTTTATCGTTCATTTAATATAATGGTAAAATTTCATTTACCTTTTTTTTGTGCTCAAAACAAATGTGTACAACGAAAACTATGTCTACTAGCAAGGAGCATAATGTAAGGAAAAACAAACAAATGGATAAACTGCTCAGTAATATTGCCAATGCCCAAAACAAATTTCATAAATAGGTTAGCGGAGCCTCCGCAGTGTTGCTGCACATTTTTTTTTATTGGACTAAACATTTTAAGACAACGATGCTGCCTTATTATTGCTTAAATTTTGACTACTATCATATTGCAAGGGGAGGGGAAATACCCCCTCAATTCCCCCACCCTTACGGACTCCCATAGTTTCTCGGACTATAGCATATTAAAAATAAACTTCTTCCTAATTATTGCTCATATTTTGACTTCTGCCATATTGAAAGGGGAGGGGAAATACCCCTTCGGTTTCCCCACCCCTTGCAGTCTCTCATAGTTTATATGATACTACATATCTATTTACTCACATCTGGTGTAGGCCTGCTTTCTGTCGATTGGTCGTAATGACTAGTGGTTACGTCAACGGTATCTTCGTCTCGCTCTTCTCTCTCATCACTACTGTCACTACTGTCACTACCACCATCATCACCACCATCACCACCATCATCATCATTAGAGGTCTTCGTAACAGAAGTAGAGAAAAAAAAAAATTAAGTTCAAGTTTAATATGCAGTTCCTAAACAGTTCCGTATGCCGTGGCTCATCAATCAAAGTGACTGGATGTACAGGCCATTAAGGGAGTTCCCCAGATGCAATCCAAAAACCCAATGGGGAAAAATACCATTGTCAATGGGGAAAACATACCATTGTCAAGGACAAATGGTATTGGATGCCATCCAAGGGTGCTCTATTGTTTATATGAAGTGAAAATAACCTGTTTTGGTTAAGTTTTACCAATATTTATGAACAAACAGCCTAACCAAAGACATCTCGACGTCATAATTGATATAACCTTAACAGAGCATTCCAGAGACTTAGCTTATAGGTGAATATATATAACACATCAACAGCAATAAAATGAGCAATAATTTTCTCTTTGTTAGTGGACTATACCATATTGAGACAATACTTCTGTCTACAGTCACCGTTAAATTCATTCTCGCACATAGTCGCATGAACTAAAATACTCTTCCATATATATGTCGTTTTACTGTGCTCAATTCATACTGCATTATTGTAGAATCAGCTTAGTCGAATAGTTCTAGGAAAAACCACTCATTATATACTCTTAAAGTCGATTGACAAGTTACAGCTATTTCTTCTGTCAATTTCGATCATTTCAAACCTTTATTATATAATGTTGAGGTAATTACGAGATTCGGAGACGATTCAGACTGAAACAAGCAGCAGTGAACTCGATACGTATTTCATCATCAGATTACACTCGATCGCTAGAAGTTACCTTTATCATGCATAAATCAGCTCCCTACGGAAGTTTAAACGTACCATCAACAGAAAAAAAAGTTGCCCCATAAGTAGACATTTTTCAGTAAAATGTTTAGATAACAAGATAATATCTTATCAAAAATCAGAGAAAAATGTTGGATTGCTCAGTTAATTTAACTGAGTAATTGAATTTTTTCTGCTAAGTGTTCAATTGCTCACTTCATTCCAAATGCTCAGTTGGAATGAAATGAACAATTTTAAATTTTGCAGAAAATAGGTTGAATTGGCGACATACGATAAGTTGTCAAATCAACAATTTGCAGAAAATTGTTGAATTGATGACATTAAAAGTGGTCAATATAACATTTTGCAGAAAATAGTTCAAATGCTCAGTTGGCATGAAATGAACAATTGACCATTTTTTTCAGAAAAATGTTGTATTGACGAGATCTGATCAGTTGTCAAATTAAACATGTTTCAGAAACTGCTTAGTTAAAGCAACTGAGCAATCCATCATGTTTCTGATAAGATATTATCTCGTTATCTAAACAACTTACTGAAAAATGTCAACTTATTTTGGCAAAGTTTCTTATGTTGATGGCACTCTAAAGTTATCCGTAGCTCCCTAGATCAAGTAGTTCAACTTTAAATATCATTATGAAATATAGCACCATTATTACTAGCAGTCAATTACTGTTAAAAATATTTGCAAAAGCACATGAACAGTTACTAAGGATGAACAGTTTAAGATCCGTAATAAGATCATTTAAATTGTTTTTGTTTTTATTAGCTCACTTTTTAAGTCATTCTTAGCTCGATATTATAAGCAATATACAAACATCAGCTTTTGCAATTCAAGAGGCAAGCGACACGAGAGACAACGACATTTCATTTGCTCAACAGACGTAGGCTGATATGTGGTTATATACATATGAGAAGGAACATTATATAGTAAATTAAGAGCAATTAACACGAACTCTCAGACAATTCCATTTTTAGATATATTGTTTATTTACGTTCATCTTGAAGATTTGACGAGCTTTGTTGTCAACTACCATCCATTGATAACCTTCTTATTCATGTTGTATTTGACTAACTGTAAGGCTGTCTCACGAATATCAGCTGTTGTATACTCATGGAATATAACTTAGTTTGAGGACAAACTGAAATTGAAATATTCGATATGCTTACTTCTTCATCCGTATCATCTTCCGATGAACTAGGTTCGATGTAATCCTACAAGAAAGAGAAACATATAATAACACATCACTTAATGTAATAAGGTCATCCTTATTAAAGTGCGCAATATGCCTAAATCTATCTGCCTGTTATTCCTGTTCGCAGATTCTAAATAGTTTCCTTTCACCCTACAGCTGTCCTCTGGTCAGATTGAGAACGCAATGAAACACGGAAATGTGAAAGTAAAGTATCAGCAATTAACACTAATTCTCAGACAATTTCATATTTTTATATATTGTTTGTTTACGTTGATCTTGAAGATTTGACGAGCTTTGTTGTCAACTACCATCCATTGATGGCCTTCATATTCATGTTGTATATGACTAACTGTAAGGCTGTCTCACGAAGATAAGCTCTTGTTTACTTATGGAATATAACTTAGTATGAGACAAACTGAAGATGAAATATTCAATATTCTTACTTCCTCATCCGCATCATCAACCGATGAAATAGGTTCGATGTAACCCTACAAGAAAGAGAAACAAAAAATCTTACATAACGAAATAAAACAAAGGTCATGACATCCTTATTAAAGTGCGCTATATCTATTTGCCTGTTATTCATGTACGCAGATTTCTGAATAGTTTCCTTTCTCACCCGCAGCTGTCCTCTGGTCAGAGAGAAAGCGCCATTAAACACGGATTTTTTGGATAATTCACATTCATTAAGAAGATCACGAATTGTGACACTGATATTTTAACAAGATTCATTCTCGTTTACGGTTTAAACCCAAGAGCACAGACATGTTTTGGTTCGTGTTTTCCGTTTTTTTTTCTTTTCACCCTTAGCCAGTATTCTACGTACATCGAAAATACTGAAAAAAAACACAAACTTTTGAGACTCAAATAATTATTTGGAGGAGCATTGAACACTCATGTAAAACGCACTTCCAACATTATATAGTTACAACCAATTACAAGATTGGAACAAATGTATTGCGAGTTTCCGTTTCCTCCAAATACAAAGAACCAAATGAGTAAAGTTGCAGACTTTCGCTTACTTATTCAATGACGTAAAGCACATTTAACGCACGTTAAAGTAATCTCAAATTGACCGGAATGTTTTAAACAGGGCCTCCTTATTGATAATTTTGAAAGTCATGTTAGTTACTGTTGTTGTTGCTGGAAATAAATTTATAAAAAGTTCATCACATCACTGGTTACTTCCGGTTAACAATCAATTATGTGACCACAAAAGTAAGGTCATCTAGCAGGCTAGTGGCAGTGCCTATACCCCAAACTAAACTTTAAACTATGCCCATATGTATGTTGTATATATCCATGGGAGAAGGACGGATATTCCACATTGCCATAAATATGCAGGTAGCGAAAATGGGGTAAAGAGAAGTTTGAGGTACTTTTGCTTGAAACGAGATATCAATATAGTTGAAACTGTCGCACATTGTAGAACATACCAAAGTGAAGCAGGTTTGGTGTCACGTGTTGCAAATTATTTGACAGATATAGTTGTTTTAACTGCTCAGTTTCGCTCTATGGTTTTTACTTTAAAATGGTCTTGAGTCTAACATTCCCCATATAAGTTGCAGAAATAATGGAAAACGATGAAAGGTTCGTGTAATTATTTTATCATATCTATATTGTGAAAGAAATAAATGAATGTCTCGTAAAATACGAATGACCTACTTTATTGTATTTCATACTATATAGTTAGTTTCTCTGTACAGTAACAGTTTAACGATACTTAATCAATAACGATGTCAATCCGGAGGTTGAAGGGTGAAAATTGCAGCTGTATATGACAATATTTTATACGTTTTTGACGGTGTAATGTTCGACATCCAATAGTAATTTGCTTCCTTTATCCATAAACATGAAAATAGCTACAGATATAGGTAATAAAACAATATTGTTCCTATATCGCCGTGGCTACACCATATACCATATGTCTAAGATGTCTATATACGCAATGTATCAAGATGTATTACAACTATTAAACGATGAGTGACTTCTGGAACTCCGCCGAAGAAAGTTGGTGGACCAAAGACGTCCATGCAGGAAGAGAGATGGGCCAATTTAAATTTTCATCCAACTTTGGCTAACGTACTCTAGCTTTAAAACAAAAATAGTCGGACGAATCCTCCCTCCCTCCGCCTCGAAACAATGGAACTACAATCCGCTAATTTTTGCCTTTCAGGAGAAATACCTCATCACGTCAACTTATCCGTCGCCTACATGTATAAGTACAATTGCCTTGAAATCAGTTCTCAAGTTCGTTTTGGATCAACGTACATTAGGAAACTAAACGCTGCATGAGAACATAATTTGTTTGCAGAATTAGCCAGGTTTGCACAACATATAATGTAAAAACAAAGAAGCAAAATGAAACCTCTTTATAGTTGGTGTTATATGTGTCATCTGTTTGTACATGTGTTTAGGCAAGGGCGTGTTAAAGGTCAATGTTTCATTAAATATTCCAAAATAAAATTTCTTGTAGAGGAGAAAAGATGATGTGTTATTGTCATTCATTGTAAGCTCATTTTGACTAACATTAGAAACGTTTGGTAAAATATTCAGAAATTGGCTTTCATACTGAAGAAAAAACAGACTAAAAACCACCATAAAAAAGTAACTGTAACAGGTTGTGCTCATAAATAATCACTACTTGAGATAAGAACCTTCTCGAAATCTGACTTGAGGCTTTAAAGTGACACAAAGTTGAACTTACTTAACACACTTCTGTAAGAAGCTTAGCTCCTCCTTAACCATTCCCAACCCCTCTCCGACCCCAAAGAATGATTCTAATGGTTGTATATTATCAAGCATAACAGAGAAGAGATGTATGGTCGAATTAATTCTTCCGCATTTTGGGTCGATAAGACCATGCGTTTGTGTATAAAACAAATAAAAAGGGGGGTAACTGTGATTTTTTTTTTAGTGGGTGGGGCTCAAAGGTCACAGGTCAATCTGAAAATGACGTAATTTGGCTAAAAATCAATGTTCGCATCAAAAAAATCGTGACAGAAAATAAAAGTTGAACAGACCCCCCCCCCCCCATTATATTTGGAATAAACCCTAACATGTTTTGAACATATTCTGAGCATTTCAGCAATATATCTATAGAGAGTTCTGAGAAAAATGCAAATTTCCTCAACATTTCCTGTAATTTGACACCAAAATCGTCCAAATCCGTTCATTTTTGAAAAAATTATCGTTCCCGAACGCTTCAACCTAGGTACGTGATATGTTTTTCTTATTTTAGATATTTAGGCCACTGCCTTACTTGTAATTGATAGTTATGACATAGCGCCCTCGCAATCCTTTGTAAATTGATCGCAACCGCCGCTGTTATAATTACAGCCTAACGTTATGCCAACGTTAGGCTGTAATTGTAGAAAGTAAACAAAGAAAACAACATTTGTACTAAATGAAATCAGTCATAACTCTGTCAATCCTCAACAGATTTCAGAAAAGTTGGTATCACTTGAAAGAGCAACCCCAGAAAAACCTTTATCATATATTTTGAAGTCAATGTTGAAGTCATTAGTGATTTTATTGTATTTTGGTGTTTTCCAAAAGTGCGTCCTAATTTGCATATTAAAATTTGCATATAATTTGCATTTTTATAAAATTATCAATTCCAAATGTTGTTCCCTATTGATCTAAATCAACTTCCTAATAGAGAAGTTGTCCCTAACCTTTATAAGCCAGCCCTAACAAGATAAGTGACCAGACCCTAATTGTTTTCCCCACCCCCCCCCCCCCCCCCGTTTGGAAGAGTTAGCCCTTTGTGATTAGAGAAAATTGTTACACTACGGTAACACTGTTGAATCGTCATCTGACATTTAATGATGTTAATGCATTATTTCTTTCACGTAACAACAAAAGTGACTTTCAATTTGTTTTTTAATTCTTTTCACAGTCAACAACCTGTAAAAATTTGTTTCGCAATGAAATAAATAAACAACGATTTACAATAAAAAAAATCTTTGATACGTATCAGCAGATTGAAATTAAATAATCATTAAGCGTCTGCCGTGGTGGGGAGGGGGTGTTGACAGTTTACATTTTAAAAGTTCCAATATTCCAATATTGTGTGAGGCTTGTAACACATCATAACATCTCATTAAACATTGTAGTATTTAAAAGTCTGTCCGTTTTTTTTTTTGCTGATCATTTCTTTGACTGTGTGTGTGAAAGGAAGATTATTTAGGCTGCATCTAAACTTGACATTGAGAACAGTGCTATCAGCATTACAAGATATAAACTTGAAACTAGCCCATCTAAATTCCGTGTTCGACACACGTCAATTATGAATCTTCCATCCCAGATGAGAAACAAAGTACAAATACTCTTATTTTTCCTCAGTAATTAACACATCCTTGGCTGTTCCTAAATTACCGTTACTAATTAACAGGAACATGAATCTATGTCTCTCTTACCTCTTCTCCTGGTAGATTGCCACTCATGTCACAGGCCTGAAAGAAAGAGAAACATTACTTTCATGAGATTTTAAAATTGTATTTTAGGGAAATAAAATAAGGCTAAGCCAAATATATAAATAAGCTAGAATGATATATCTTCACAAATATCACAGTAAACTATTCCTGGCAGGTAAACACACATCTGTATTGATCACACTTAAGTCAATGTAGGAGACAGACTCGTCACTGTAAGATGCACGGACTTAATAACATAAATAAATACATCAGCTTTATAGGGAGGACAATGTAAGTTTTAAATCCGTCATCAATCACTGAGTGACGCCATCAAACACTGGTTGACGTCATAATGATGAGCTTCTCACTGAGATGATCAGATGGTTACGATGGACGACAGAGAAGATGATGAGAAGGGAAAAGAGGGCAGTATTCAAAGATAGAACTCAGAACATCGTTGTTGGATCGATGTAATGGTCAAAATAAGGCAAAATCTTGGTTAGCCCACAAAGCAGCTGGTTACCCCCCCCCCTCCCCACCGTCTTATAGATGATATGTTTCTACCGTATTGTTGATCGTGTTGAGATATCCATAAAAGTTTGGGAAATGCAGTTGTATGATTGTATGATTAACATTTAAAATTAAAAACCCAAGGGTAAATAGACTAGTGTAGATTTGTTAACATCGAAAGTATAATAAAACCTGCAGATATTTTCTTCTTTCTTAATTTACCGTGAGTTGACTCACTCTGTCCACCTTAGGCAGGGAAACTTTAGACCAGGAAACGACGGTCTGTATATTTATTACTGACTAGAGTCTGTTTATTAGACTAGTATTAGCAGAATTCATGTGAGGTCGATATTGCTGTGTCTCTATGTATTAGCTGGACTCGGACTTGGTTTGCTCATATACTCTATTGAACACTGTTCGGACTCGAGAGTACCATACTCGAACCAAGTAGTCTCGGACTCGGCTCGGAATCAGGAATAATTGGACTCAACTACATCAGAGTGTTTCTTACACTATAAGAAACGGACATATTGCATGGTTGTAATTGAAAGAGTACTAATAACAATAGGAACCATGTGAGAATACAAAGCTCGGATGTTGCATTATATTGTCGCTAGTGCTTGAAGATAATTTTGAAAGATACAATAGTTAATTTGCCGGGTGATAAATTTGAAAGAATCAACCTCATTACTTTGGACATCTCAACCCTTCCCCTCTCAGGCTCCTTTGAGATTCTATTTGAATAATTTTATTTCGTAGTTATTCAAAAGACGAAATAAATCGTATAAACACTTTAAACCATTATTAGTTCAGATTCACCGTTGCCTTGTTTCATAGCATAATGCTGATGCTTATTTATAATACTGTACATACAGAGGGTGGTACAAAAAGAAATTTCTTGAAAGTTAAATAAGTACCTTAAAATTAATTTTGAAGTTGAACTTTAATGTAGTTACCTCTTCTTTAATTTTCCTAGTGTGTTAAAGTACATCTAATTGAAGAAATCTAATTCACAAAATACACTTGTTTCTTTGTTTCAAGTTAAAACCAGATCTGCCCGTTTATATATATAATCCTACTGGGACCACACATTTATATATATGTCACGTATATAAACATTAATCTAAATAAATCATAAAATATAATCAATAGGGATCCCTCAAATCCCATTACAACTGAAACTATTGGAACCGAGTAACATTGACTGAATGTTCTATTGCTGCGTACAGTGACGTCACAACGTAAATATTCTAGAGATGAAAAGGAGGCATCGCTATTTTCAACAATAAAACATTTTTTTTACTGAGACGGTGTGAAAGAAAGACACTGGAAACATGATATATTTATTTTGTTTGATAAGGAGTTATCTGTCTGAATAATCTCGACTATACAATTGAGAATTTTTATTGATTCACAAGGCAATAACTTCTATAAGGAGAGCAAATAGGGGTCTATATGCGGAGAAAGAAGTACAAGAATAATTAGGAAAAGCTGGAGTACGAGCGTGGAAGGGAGACTTCATTAAGTTTCATTTATTTGTACCATTCCTCATGTTATTTTTAACATACCTTATGTTATTTGTACCTTACCTCATGTTATTTCTACCATAGCTCATGTTATTTGTAACATACCTCACGTTTTTGTACCATACCTCATGTTATTAGTACCGTACCTCATGTTCTTTGTACCATACCTCATTGTTATTTGTACCATACCTCATGTTATTTGTACCATAGCTCATGTTATTTCTACCATACCTCATGTTATTTGTACCGTACCTCATGCTATTTGTACCATACCTCATGTTATTTGTACCAAACCTCATGTTATTTGTACTAAACCTCATGTTATTTGTACCATAGCTCATGTTATTTGTACCACACCTCATTGTTATATGTACCATAGCTCATGTTATTTGTACCAAACCTCATTGTTATATGCACCATACCTCATGTTATGTGTACCAAACCTCATTGTTATATGCACCATACCTCATGTTATTTGTACCATTCCTCATTGTTATATGCACCATAGCTCATGTTATTTGTACCATAGCTCATGTTTTTTGTACCAAACCTCATTGTTATTGGTACCCATACCTCATGTTATTTGTACCATACCTCATTGTTATTTGTACCATACCTTATGTTATTTGTACCATACCTCATGTTATTTGTACCATACCTCATGTTATTTGTACCATACCTCATTGTTATTTGTACCATACCTTATGTTATTTGTACCATACCTCATGTTATTTGTACCGTACCTCATGTTATTTGTACCATACCTTATGTTATTTGTACCATACCTCATTTTATTTCTACCATATCTCATGTTATTTGTACCATACCTCATTATTATTTGTACCATACCTCATGTTTTTGTACCATACCTCATTTTTATTTGTACCATACCTCATGTTATTTGTACCATACCTCATGTTATTTGTACCATAGCTCATGTTATGTGTAACATACCTCATGTTATTTGTACCATACCTCATGTTATTAGTACCGTACCTCATGTTATTTGTACCATACCTCATGTTATTAGTACCGTACCTCATGATCTTTGTACCGTACCTCATGTTATTTGTACCGTACCTCATGTTATTTGTACCATAGCTCATGTTATCTGTAACATACCTCATGTTTTTGTACCATACCTCATGTTATTTGTACCGTACCTCATGTTATTTGTAACATACCTCATGTTCTTTGTACCGTACCTCATGTTATTTGTACCAAACCTCATGTTATTTGTACCATAGCTCATGTTATTTCTACCAAACTTCATTGTTATATGCACCATACCTCATGTGATTTGTACCATACCTAATTGTTATATGCACCATACCTCATGTTATTTGTACCAAACCGCATTGTTATTTGTACCATACCTCATGTTATTTGTACCATAGCTCATGTTATTTGTACCAAACTTCATTGTTATATGCACCATACCTTATGTGATTTGTACCATACCTAATTGTTATATGCACCATACCTCATGTTATTTGTACCAAACCTCATTGTTATTTGTACCATACCTCATCTTATTTGTACCATACTTAGTCACAAGGATTCCTGACATGTACGTTGTATTTTACGATACGAAAATCCTGGACAAATAACTCCTCGTCGTTGACAATGAACATTTCTTTTTTAAATATAATTATCGTTACTTCTGTTCGGGACCTAGCCATCCCCCCCCCAACCCCCCATCCATTAAAATATTTAAGGAAGTTGATATGTTCATTGATAAATAACAAATCAAACCAGAGAAAGAATGCTATACGATAACAAGGCAATGCATCGCATTTTATTTCTTTATTGTTCATTGGGTTAAGTTTATTGTATTAGAATAATGTCCTACAGTGCGAAGGTTGATTACATTAATTACCACTTCATTAATACGCACACATCTATCTAAACATTTACGATTATATAAGGATTCGTTTCATGTTAAATGAATAATATAATACAACAACGGATATGGCTGCTTGAGGAACACGTGAATATGTTCCATATCAGATGAAAGGGCCTTGCAAGAGAGGGGTAGGGACAGTTTATAATAAAATATGAAAAGTAGTTTCTAGCCCCAAAAGAGAGTTGAACAAAAGAAAGCTCGGGGTGATGACACGGTGATGAAAACTTTGTAATATGCAACAGAATACCTATAGCAATATACCATATGACAATGTGCTCTGTCTGTTATACCAGACAGTCGTATCTGTAAATCAGCTTAGTCTGTATTTCAGACAAATCCCTCTTATGACATCGTCAAATGTGATATGTCAGTTATAGTATTACTTATACCATTTTGATCTCGAGTGATCATCAATAACGGTTTATTAAAAAGAAAAAAATCTGTTTAAAAAAGTGCTCAAATTATAATTTGTAACATTTACAGATCTTCCATTAAATTATTATTCCTTTAACATTTTGCTTGGACAATTCCTAATGTTTTGAGTAGACATGAACTATTCATATGGAACATCCACTCTATCCTGCACGTAATGGTATTTTAGTTAAAACCAATAGAAACTTTCACAATCCTAATATCTTTTTAAAGAATGGAATGAAGCCGTTCAGGTTGCTTTGCCTTTCTGTAAAGTTTATTCAAACAAAATCATTTTTTAGATTATTTTTAGAAGCATAAGTTTTCAAGTATTTATTAACCTTTCACGTTCTTATCTTTACGTTCATATTGATGTAAATATTTTTGTATTTCTTAGTCTTTGGTTCTCTTGTTTAAATATTTTATATTTATACTGGTGCAACGGAAATGAAATGAACAACACATGCGGCCTTTGTACTAGATTCTAGTTAGATATTCTTATATTCTATTTTATATATTCTTACGGAAGATCTAAGTGAACATGTAATTTATACAACAGCATAGCAATATTATACTAGGAATTATGAATCTAACCGCTTGTAATTAGCCTCAGCAGGCGATGAGAATAGAAACAACTTCATTTCCAAGTCTAACATGTATAAGAAGGTGTATGTACATATGTTATGACATATGTAATAGGTCTGATTTAGGTTCCGATGTTGGTTTAAAAGCAACCAGATTTCACATGTGTTCAAGCATCTATCAAAATTATAATAATTCATCAAACTGATGAAAACCATTGAGTGTTATACAACATATAATTATATTCCGGGCACTTGTTGGTCAATTGCTCGTCGATTGCGTGCAAAATCCGCTCTATTGCACTCTATGAAATAGGACCATGTGTTATACTTTTTTGATAGAACTTTTTTTCAATGGTAAGAGAGCAGAGAAACCTGTCTGTTCAAAACAATCTGTTGCATGAGTGCATTTCACATCCAGTTATATCCAAATTTGAATGTGTTGTATAAAACAAATAATGAATGGTTTCCATTCGTGCAATAGTGCAAATATTTCATGAGTTGAAAGATTTAACTTGTTGCGCCTCGTTGAATGGAACATTCCATCTTTCAACTCATGAAATATTTGCACTATTGCACTCATAACCATTTATTATATGTATACTATTTGATGGCGATTAAGTTAATACTGTAAACGAGACCAGCTATGTTAATGCTACATACGTAATGTTAGCCTTGTCATCCAACCATTGCTGTAAACGGATCATTCAACCTCTCCAAACAGTGGCGTCACCAGACATTTCAGTCTGGAGGGCACAGGGGGCACCAGCATTTGATGGGGGCACTTAGGTGGATACGGATCGCGGTCCTGTGGGAGGGGTCTAATGGGAGGGGAAATATTCGCATACGGAGGATGGGCTAGATGCAAAATGGTGCCACATTTGATGCTAAATTCGATCTGAAGATATCTCCAGAAATTGCTATTTTTGAGGTAATGATTTTAACAACGCGCAGAATTTTGCAGAGGATATGAACCACATGCTGTCGATATTATGCCTAACCCTGTCAATAGAACCTACATTTGTTGAATTAATGTGTGCATGACCCCCGACTCCTTTCTTGTCCTTCTCGTTTTCTCCCATTATCTATTAAGATGTAACAGGTTCCAGCATCGTTATTGGCTCCTATCAGGGATCTCACCATGCAATCCAAAGTTGGATCACACATCGAGTATGTCTCAGTATGCAGGTGTGAACATTCGCCATTTGTTCCTACAAACATCTGACCTCTGCACCCCTACACAACAGGGTTAATATATGGGTCCACAAATATAGGCAATAACCGATACCCGACGGTCAAGGATAAACTTTTTCATTTTTTGCAGCTCATTTGAAGAAAATACGAATTACTGTGCTTCTTTGTCCTTATGAAAAACCAACTCAGATGATGGGAGTTGAATATAACAAAATATATATATATATATATTTTACCAACCCAAATCTCACATGGGGGCACTCGGGGGGGCACTAGGTTTGCCAGAGGGGCACGTGTCCACCTGCCCCCCCCCCTTGGCGACGCCACTGTCTCCAAAGGAGAGTCTACTGTACATCTAAGATGCTTTTTAACAAAATGCAAGCAACATACGGCAAAAGCTTAGAATATTTATATTCGTGACGCAGTATCTTAAAACATTCAGTTTCTTGTGAGTTCATGATATTTTGAACAAAGTGTCCGTATACAGCGTCACAAATTACGTGTCTAGTTATTTGGTTACCATGGTATCTAGACAACAGAACGAAGCAGTAGTATAATTGCCTCGCATTCTAACTGGTATGATGGTCATGTTGTGTAAATGTGCGTGGAAAGTGATTTAATCACAGCTCTACCGAATAATCGGTAATGCTTTTCTCTACAGAGCGAATCTGATGCCACTAAAATAATATCTTTGCAAGATCTTCTTTTACATTTTCTTTCAAATAACGAATATAACAATAATGTTACGAATTTCAAAATAGTCTTCAAATTACTTCCATTTTATCAATAAACGTACCACCTCTTACTTCATTTATACCAAACGCCAAAATGTCCAGCATTTGCATTCTGGAAAACGGTGGGTCTGATGTTCACAAGCAATTTCGTTTATCTATGCACTCCACACAAAAATGATAGGCAATGAAAACCACTTTCTGATATGATTTTATAACCATACAAAGAACAACAAAGTTACATCGCGCTGCTTCGCATCGGTCACCATCCGTTACATCACCAATTCATCCTCATTTCTGACCTACAAACTACAGGTATTTCATGTCCTATGCACATTAGTGTATACGTGAAACCATCGCAGAAACATTTACCTTGATAAATTTGAGTTAATAATTGAGGAAGATTGAACTTAGAAGAAAGAGTTGCAAAAGTGGACTTTTACAATTTCTGTACTTTACGATGTTTTGCTACATTCTGCTAGTATGTAAACTTGACTGTGAAAAGAAATGAGAAGGACTTGAAAACATAATGTTACTTCAGTCCATGCACCAGGGAAGATTAAAGTAAGATTTTTAACAAAGAAATATCCATGACACTAAATGCATGGGACACAAATTGTCTAAATCTGGATCAACGACAAATAATTCACTGATTAGGAGCAGTCACGTGATTGTGACAGCATATCTAGATATCTTAGTAAGTTGCAGGGACCCAATAATTTTGCGAATATTTCACGGTTTGGTCAATTTACAACCTATGACGTAATATACAGCTTTAGTTAATGGAAGACCAACTTCTCCTAATAGCAGAGAACCGAAAATACTACTATAACCAGTGATAACCAGGGAGCCTGCTACAAAGACAAATATGCAAGGGCAGCTACAGTAAGGTACAGGGTCGGCAAAACGGACTGTTCTTACGACTGTTGTATGTGCCATGATGAAAATTTGCCGCGACATTAAATGAACATAAACAAGAACGGTGCAACATGATTGACAACATTCTACGGTTTCATACTTAATGTACACGAGACGGTGAGGTTAAAGCGGGATATGTTCAGTACATTCCTTTAGGTAAAGACATTATTTGATTAAGATATTTGTTAATGTCATTCATGTTAACTGCTGCTAAGTTTGTTTCAGAAGATTAATACCAATGTTTCACGAGGATGTATAGTGGTATGTTGGAAACATTAAGCAGCGTCGGTTATGTCAATTATTTTGTTTCAAGATCATACACGCTACTAGTATTCTGCTAAATGTTGAAATGATATGCTCGGTTGTTTATTATCATACTAATGCTCAAGATTTACTTACAGAATGTTATTACAACAATATATTTTAAAGATATGTTTTTCTGTTCACATCCAGAATTTTATCAGTTTGTTTCTACGTTTGAAATAACGTAATGCAAAAGTTTACGTGAGTTGTTCCTGTGTTATTTGGCGCCCTCAACTCTCCACCAAATCCTAGACACTATGATAGGCAGTGAATAAGGCTGGAAGGCCCAGGTGTGGCAATATAATATACTTAACAATTGAAGATAATTAAAATCAATAAGCTGATGACAAATTATGAATATTTAAATCAGATTACCAGTTACCGACTATAGCGTAGTTGGAAAAACTACACTCCAACCTGTTCCCCACCACGGATCCTTAAATATCGTCTAATGTATGTATGTTTGTGTCTGTTCAAAACATGAGGTATTTAATACGAATATGTGTCTTATATTCATATTTTATCCAGTGATTGCATATGTTTTGGTTACCATGGTATCCGTACAAAAAAAACAACAAAGCGGGTTAGTAGAGCTGCACATACTACTACAGAGTTTCTTTCTAATTTCTAATTTATTCCCATTTAACACGAATGCAATCATCACTACCCCCTCCTTCCCTCCCTCTAAAAAAAAGAAACATGAAAAACAAGAACGATTATTAGATCAGAACACTTGCAGTGTCATATACAAATGACAAAGATCGCGGCAAGCATAACCATTAAAAAGAATTTACTAGAGCTTATTGGTTTCAAATAAAAACCAGACCCGTCCTTTTAGTATATCTAAGCCTGCTGGACCCATACACTAATGTCAATCACGTATACACTAATATGGATTAATAAGTGATCCTTTAAATCCTCTGAAGAAATTTAAGGGACAAAGTTAATTTATTAGCAAGATGTAATTCCAAAGGAAGAATACACTGTAGGATATTTGAGTTGTTTCTTCTACAATCTGCTGGTAACAAACTTGGCCGTAAAAGGAAAGATAAGGACCTTGAACCAAAATTTTACTTTATTTCAGCAAAATCACACCAAGTTAGATGAGAGTAGGCAGGGATTTTAATGGTTTGGAAACAAACAAATAAAACATGACAATCAATGTGTGGGACATAATATTGTCTGAATTTGATTAAACGATAAATAACTCACTAGTAAGTAGCAGTCATCGGTTGTAACAACATAACTACATATCTTAATAAGTTGCAGGGCTATCTAGTTATGGATGCACATTATATGGATTGTTCAAAGATATAACCTATTACGTAACATGAAGCTTTATTTAATGTTATTAAAACGTCTACCCAGTGACTTAATTCTCAACTTTATTTGAGTTGAACACTAGGAAAGTATAGAAACCAAGTTAACATACATGTTTAGAGTCAAATTTCCCATACATCTGTTCCTATTACTAACTTCCAAGTTTTCCTCATCACCATTTTCTGTGCATTTGACCACTCGCAAAATACACTAGAAATAGTTAAATTTAATTTGATAAGCCTATTTCTTGATCAAGACCAACAATTTAAAGTTTATATTAGTGTTAAAGTCATGCATGGAAGACCCATGTCTCACACTAACAGAAACAACTTAAAACATATCCACGTCAATGTCTACATCAAACCAAGGCGCTGGTACAGTAACATACAGGGTCAGTTGAACGGTCTGTTACAACATAAATCAGGAGTATGGCTGTAAACGCAACAGTAGGTACGTAATAATACTACGTACGTACGTAATATTATCACGTCCGTACGTGATAATTATTACGTTCGTACGTAGTAATTATCACGTACGTACGTAATACATAGCACGTACGTACGTAATACATATCTCGTACGTACGTACGTGGTATTATTACGTGCGTAAGTAGTATTACTCCGTACATACGTGATAATTATTGCGTACGTACGTATTATTATTATGACGTACGTAATACTTTTTTTACCATGTCCTCTCTAGAGCTTCAACTCAATTTTCTCTTCTTTCTTACACGGTGATCTGAATTCCGTTTTTCTCTGAAAGTCGCAAAAGATTACGTTGCATCTTTACAAACTGAAACTACTAGAATTTAGTATCCTTCACTCATTGCTGTATGTTTACATACAGTGACGGGCCTGACGGCTGTCTCGAAATGAGTTTTATAAAACACAATAAGAGTAATTTTGTCCATATACTGTTATCTAACTGAACTATTCGAATATTCTCTAACAGTGTATAAGGATACAGTATTGTAGTATATAGCTGGAGTCCCAGTTTTTCATGTTTTGTACGAAGTGTATTTTATTTCAGACATTTCTGATTTAAAAATATTTTAATCACATTTAGATGCAGAATAAACGGTGATAATATGAAGAAGAACATGTTTGCAATTGAAGACCTAAATCTGTTCTATTTAACGTTAGTTTCGTTGTCCAATTATCTAATATTTTCATAGCTAATTAATATTTTAAAAAAATGACCTTGTTGCCTCTAATTAAAGTTGATTTGACAGTGGTAGAAGAAACTAAAGAAAAGTAATCCCAATTATATAAGTCTTTTTTTAAGGATTATATTTCACTTGAGGTGAAATTGACACTACGTAACTAACGTTAAAACTGTGGTATCCTTCAACAATCGAGTAGTCTGTAAATAATTTCATTGTGTTATCTTTTAGTAGATAATTATTCATAAATTCAACATTTTCTGATGAAGAAGGCTCTTTTCTTCAATGTTAGCAAAAATATTAATACAATCCTGATTTAAAGAAAATTTAGCATGTGTGTCTCGTTTCTGCAAGCCAGTATTGTGCCTTTATATAAACCTGTGAGAGAATATATTGAATAATAAAACAAATTTATGGTTGGGTAATAAGGGACACACGGGGTGACATTCAGGTAGAAAGGGCAACAATAGTAAAAGAAATCTGACCAACGTTTGGGAGCAGGAGCAAGAAGATGTCTGTAAATTTCTGTGTTTTAAGTTCTTTCTGTTTATTACAATAATAATTCAAATGCTACCATCAACTAAGTGCATTTTACTGATTATGTTGTCACTATTATTTATTTTATATTTACTGGTAAAGTAATACAGAGGGCAGCTTAGCTCAAAGAAGCTGACCAGAATGCATTATGAGAAATAGCTGTAAGAAAGGTGCACAATCTCTTACCTGCCATAGACCGGTCTGTAGATTCAGGCGACAAGAACCATAATAGTCCCATACTGATGAATAAAATGAACGAAATTGATGAAATGCAAGTGCAATTTAAATCTCTCTTCTTTTTTTTGGGGGGGGGGTGGGGAAGGGCTGTAATGAAATATTAAACATTATATTCACCGGATTTATGTTGGCCCTCGATGATACCCTCATATCAGCTGATAAATCAATCTGGTTGATTCCTAAAATTTGATCTTATCAGTTTACTATCATTATCATCTCAGTAATATGTCGGACCAGTTTACAATCATTATATCTCAGTAAGATTACCGATTTACTATCATTATCATCTGGGTTTTATACTTGATCAGTTTACAACCAGTATCCTCTTAGTTACATAACCAATCAGGTTAGAACTGTTGTCATCTCATTAGCATAACTGATTGGTTGTACACTTATCCTACATAACACATGTTAAACAACTCAAATAAGAGTGAATATTGAACGAAATTAAGAAAACAAATCATGATAGTCGAGTATTCGATGCTCAGATCAAGAATAATCATCCATGAGACGATGAACTGATCAGAGAACACTCAACATCATCGACGTCATAACAGATCATGAAGCGAATAATTTAAATGCTGATAATAGTGAAAAAAAGGATTTGGATATATGGAGCTACAAACCTAGAAAAATCATCGTCATAATCACGTGATCACATTTCCATTGTCCTGAGAGTATGTCAGTTGTGTAAACTAAGGTTTATATGTCTTGTTTCCAGTCACTTTCTTAGGTATGTTTGTTTTCAACTGTATTAAGACTGTGAACATCCATCTCTTAACTACTACCTTATATGGAGGAGCAAGGTATGTATATCTAACATCGTGTTATTATGACTTGACATGCACAATTGTAACATTGAGCAATAACGCTGTCCAAATTTCTGAGAAGTTTTAAGAAACCTACATTAAAGTCTGTATTATCCAACAGAAGTGTAAATGGAGAAAAACAACACTTACGTGTAAACACATATTAATGAAGATACCATATCAATATAAATTATGTTTTGTGTCGTGGTTTCACTTTCAGATCATCAATAAGGCCGTGACAAAACTACAACCCGAACTAAACAGAAAAATCAGCAGCAATTGTACAACAATTACAATAATTGTTGAAGTGAAATAGAACAGACCATTGAAATGTCCCTTTGTTTCTGTTTGTTTACTTCTTCTGATTACGGAATTTCAATGCGAGCCTAGGCTATCGCAACCGATCTTACAAAGATATCATAATTACAGTGCGCACTCTGTTAATAGCCGGCCATGTTACCGGGCCAGAACTACCCACCTGCTGTAACTAAAAGCAGGTCCCTAGTTTTACGGTTATGATTCAGTAACAATTCTGGTGACGATATGACAAATGCTCATTTCCACTTAACTCAAGAAACACGTATCTAGTTTGAATAACCACGATAACTCCTTTTTCATAATAGACTACCATGGCCTGCAGCATAGGTGCATCCATGGCAGTTTACTTGATCCAAGCGAAGGATGGATACTTTCTCTTGAGCATCATATTTATTTAATGAGTAAGAACATTGAACATTCGATAAAAAAAACATAATTGATATTTTTTGGAATTTACTCGTTGACCGATGAAGAAGACTAATTGAATTGTATTTACTCTGAATTGCTCTCTTAACTACTACTTGCAAGGTCAATGGTTACTCTAAGAAACACAGTAAGCTGCCTTACTCAAACATATTGAATCTTTTTAGGACATTTTAGCATCTCAGCGAAATTCAAAGAAAATGTTAAGATCAAACTGCGACAGATATTACGCGTTATAGGGAGTAAAGTATACATCGTTACCTCATCAAGTATATAATACCGATGTGAAACTGTATCGAATCGATAAACAGTATGTATATTGATAGTGTAACGTAACTTCCCTGTCTGGTGGGGCAGTCTTTAATGATGGGGTTGGCGAAAGAGAGTCTCGACAAAAAGATGACAATGGAGAAGATGCTAAAGTGCTCGTGGCACAGTGGTATCGTTTATTCAGACTTCCGTCTCCTTACTAGGTTCATTAAATGTTCTTACACTTATCCTTGATTACGCTGAACGTAACTGTTAACGCAATTCCTCAACGCGGCGTCTAAACGCAGCGTAGAACACGGCACTAAACGCAACGCCCAACGAAACGTCCAACGCGGCGCCACACGCAGCGTATAACGCAACGTACAACGCGGCGCCCAACGCAGCGCAGAACCTAACGTATATCGCGGCGCTAAACGCAACGCCAAACGCAACGTCCAACGCGGCGCCACTCGCAGCGTATAGCGCAACGTATAACGCGGCGAAAAACGGAACGCCAAACGCAGCGTCTAAATATGAAAACAGATTCAAAGCTACAGATTTAACTTAACGGTGTCTGCAATGCCGTTAATCGATGTAAATATACTAAGAACCAATCGATGGACTAAATGGCAGTAATGTATCTTTCTGATAGCTGACCTAGGCTATTCACTTATGTTCCTACTTACGGACTAACTGAAATATATCCAATCACAGCAGAACACTGATCTGTACTAAAGTAAACACATTGTCACGCAGTTCAGAGCGCTATACTAAAGAGCGCTATACGTAAAATGATAACAGTCGGCCAATAACGTTACTTCTAAATAACTGGGCGTAATCTCCCTCCGTACAATAGCGCAGTTTGCAAACAATTTATACAACTCACAAATGTAGTCAATAATATTCTGAGCGCTTACAATATCTACGAATAGTTATACACGGTGCTGTGATATTAGAAACCTACCAACTTGGATAATAGTAAATGACATGATAACGTACCGTACGTAGACGTCTTGAGAGATTTTGTCAAAGATTCCCACGCTGTACGTACCATCAATTCCTTTTATACTAGCCTATAGATGAATTCAATTTCTCTGGAAAGTATTTGAAGCACTGGTTGGTTCCACGAGGGGAATCCCCTCGGAAACCACATATAATAAATAAATTATAGTTATCTAGAATGTATTCCAAGCAGGCTGGTGGGGATCCGTTGAACTTCCGCAGCAGCGTTTTGCAGATATATTGAAGTAATTGTAAAAAAACACTGAAATCTATTTGTGAGAAGTGCTCAATTTTCAGCGGATTGAAGTGCAGGGCCCTGTTGAAGGGATGGGGCCAAGCATCAGGAATCTGCTTCATTTTATTTACGTGTGAAAGTAAGTTAGCCGGACGTTTCGATCCTAGCAGGATCTTCTCCAGAGGCTAAACACATTTTATTTACCCAATATTATCCAAATTTGGGGAAATATTGACGTAAGGGAGTAACAAGCAAACCGATTCTGTTTTCCTTTCTTCGTTTTTGTATTATAACTCTATTTTAAGTGTACGACCATGATAAATTTATCTTCAATTCGTCAACCGACTTGGCATCAATTTAAGACCCAGCTGTGTGACACCCATACCACTGTTTGTATACCTATGGGGTCGCGTTCTCGAATGATAATAGTTAATTTATATTTTCCTGTTTCCAAGTACAGCGTTTGTGTAGGCAAAAAATTCTTTCAGTATCATATTAGTCTCACTAGACGTTCACTCTTAACTTTACGACACACCATTGTATACCTCCGTGCTCCTCTATAAGTGTACAATAAATAAAATATTGTTTTAAATTCACATATAATTCTAATTGCTTTCCCTCATATCATTACCCACTTTTATTTATACTTTTATTTTTGTATTTTTTTGCATGGATTTTAGTTTTCAGAGAAACAAAAACTTCGACACTTTGTGACGTTATTCTGTAATTCAGATTGAAAGAATGGCTTTAAGCGGAGGTGTGTATTTGCTTAAATGTGTGTGTTGGTTGGGGAGAGTGGGGGGGGGGGGGAGGTAGGGGTTTTCAGACTCCTATGGGCACAACATTACTTCAAAATCTTACACAATAATTGTCGCAGTGTAATAAAGTTGCCCAAAGTGTATACCACTATTTTTCGGAAAGAGATTTAAAGCATCAGTTGATTTGATTGCTACTCTCAAAAACATCTTATAGAGCAGTGATCTCGAAAGAGCGAAATGTTAGGAATATGACTTATCTCTTAAATCAACCAAGCTTAGCAATATTTAACGTTGTTACATTTCTATTATTCGATTTGTTGTTTACTGTCACATGACTGGGTGTCGAATTCATTTAAAATGGCAATCATGTTTTGCTGATCCATTACTCTGTTGTATGTGAATCAACAACACTCTACATGTCAAAAGAAATTCACAAAGTTGGCTGCTTGGAAAAGCCTTTAAATAAATGTAAGAAATTTGAAATGTGTCCATCATGACGTCATTGTGACAATACCTTTCACGTCTCTTGACTTCAAGGATGATGGAATGGATCCAACCGGAATAGTGTCTGGCAGATCGTACAAACCAAACCTTTGGAGAGAAGTAGAGTAATCATCGTATTAGATGTAGAAGACGTAGAGGAATGTCCTCCTAGTCAGGTTTATTGTTTACCAAATAAATGAAGATAAACAAAGTGCACAACAAATAACAATGAAATAAATCAAATCTGATTTACCATTCAGATCAGAATTATTAATAATCACACGTCTTGTGTTTCAATGATACCACGAAAACTAAATTAGAATGGATCATAGAATTGAAGTAGGGAGAATGACGTCATGCGACATATACTGAAGCCACCCATTCCTACTGATGGCGCTTTGCTTGTACGGCAAGAAAGTATCGGCGCGTAATACAAACACTACGTCTTGGACATAGCTAAAGTGATAAAGTTGACATAAATCACTCAAAATGCTAGAGTTCACTGGTAAAATATAAATCTAGAAATAATGACTTAAAGCTAAATTAGTCTTTCTTAATCTCAAAATAGTTTTATTTAAGATGCTAAAAATTACATTTTCGATGTAATGAGGGGGGGGGGGGGGATGACAAACCTGCAAACACTTGTACTGAGACGGAGGAATACTATAATGGAGTGGGGTAGGGGGGTCGAGTACATAGCAACATTCTTTACTGGGCGAAACAACTGGTCCTCCCGGATGATTTCAGTAAAAAAGTAAACACAAAATGTTGCAATTACATGAACAAGGCAGATATACCAAAATTCATTATTATTTAAGTATTTATTCATTATCACCCTAATGTTATCATATTGTACACAATTTTTTTGTCATAGATCTAAATTAAATTGTACAAACATATAATTTTTTCTGTGGAGTTGATAAGAATTTCCTTAACCATTAGTACACAATCGAATCTTCCTATTCAACGATGTTCTCAGTGAAGAACTGCATGTGTTCCTAATATCAGACTTCCTTCATACCAAGGAGTTGCTACAACTTCCTGTTCATACTTTAAGAACCACACCAACGTGATCTTCGTTGATTCGCAAAAAAGAAATGTTTAATGGAAGCACAAACACTGAGGAGCAGTGGAGCATGTGTCTTGGATTTTATGCAAGAAACCACTAGACTCTCAAACTATGTTAAACCTCTCAACATGAATACTCTGTGCGTTCCCCTTCACAAATTAAAGTATTTGAATGTTTTCAACAAACAGTGTCTTTATACCGGTACTTTTGAACTGCATGTTTATCATTACTATTATTTTTTATAGCAATGTTTTAGACATGAATGTACTTGTTACAAAAAACCCATAACAAGAGAGCACTTTTAATTACAAAGTTGGCAACTGGTAATTTCCACTAAAAAACGGAGGCCACTTTCCAGGGTAATCAGAATATTGGCAAAGCATGTGCCCAATCAGCCCCACCCCACCCCTACCCCACCCACCCCTCTATCACGGCTCCGTTGCCCCTGACACGGTAAATGGACGGTATCATCGCAAACATTTGAAACCTTGAACCTTTGTGGTAGCATATTATTATTCACTATGATTGTTATGATTGCTAAGAGTTTGGTAAAATACATCAATGTTGTTAAGTAGAAATTCGTTATAATATCACCTTTCCCTTCCAATGTTGCGACTCATCAAGTCAAGCTGTTTTCAGTTTGTCTCAACTAACCCAAATGCCGAGAACTTAATACTAAAACCAGTGTGTTTTCTGTGAAAAGAATATTTGACAGCCCTGCTAATATGTTGTTCACTTCAAAATCTAAGAGAAGGATAATGTGCATATACAAACGTATTGTCTGTAAGATTTTTTACTACAGCAAGTTGAGCTTGGCGAGCATGAAATGAAATTATCTGGATTAACCGATAACAGATATAGTGCATAATATTCAATTAATATTATCAAGTCTAGCTCAGTATCTTCCTACCTTATACCTGCATTGCACAGCTCTATGTAAAACACCACTCTGGCCAATGTAGAGAAAATGTATAGGTTACGTACCGTGTATCTAATTAGCATAATAAATGTTTATTTACCGAACAGTTGTAAGTTTGTTTTAATGTAAAAGCTTTTTCTTTACAATCGTTTGTTTTCTGTATCTATTCATTGAGTGCAGCTGAAAGATGCGCTTTAAAAATATTTCACTAATATTTTATATAAAGTAAGGGCCATATATAGCGGACTCATCAACTCAATGACACATGTAAGCCATATAATAGAAATATCGATGAACTATAAATAAATTGACCTGTCCGCTGCTACAGCATTGTCAATTATTGAGTTAAGGTTATTTTATTCATAAAACGGGTCTCCCCTCCCATCGGACGCGAGCATCCAAAGAAAACCATGTTAGAAAGGGTAAACACTTCATGGTGCTATGAAAGGTCAAATCAATGTAAGCCTAAAAAACTTCTCTGACTATTAAGACGAGGACGAAAGACGAGGCTTTTACCCTAGCATCAATGAGGCTGGTCAAATGACTGGTTGAAATATTAATGAAGTCAACTCTAAATAATGTCAAATGTTGCCAGTCGGGGGAATTGGGTACTTGGCCCCACCACCCCTGAAATCGTGCAGACGCCACTTAGCGGGAACCTGAAATTGTTAGGATCCTGATTTGTTTCTGACCATAATTTTTGTTTGGTTCCCGGACAACTCCCCCTTGGACGATTACCCACAGGACGATTACCCCTCGGACGATTCCCCCTCGGGCAATTCCCACCCGGACAATTCCCAATCGTGACAATTGCCAACCCTGACAATTGCCCACCGGACAATTCCCACTCCGGACAATTCACACCCATGGCAATTTTCCCCGGACAATTGCCCCCGGACAATTTTCCCCCGGACAATCCCCCTCTTCGGAAATTTCCACTGAGACCCCTCCCCCAGGACGGTGATCATTACATTTCATCACATTTTGGACCCCCCCCCCCTGTGGAAATTTCTGCACATGCCCCTGACCATCAATCAGAAGTCGATCAATAGTTTAAAAAGTTACATTTTGGTAGGGATTGGGATCAAGTGTACATGACTTCCTGGAAATATCTTTCCAGTTAATATCACCTCAAAAATTTGTCCGCTTATACAGCGTCTTTATCAGTTGTCATATGCTTGCATCCACATGTGTATTTTTCGACAGAACTAGGATATTCAGCGTTTATGCTGTGTTAGTTTTTGCGCAATTTGAATGCATGATAGATGGCTAGATAAGAGAAATGTTCGCGCGCTTCGCGTGCACTAGTTAGGTTGATACTGTGATAGCTCTCATCTCTCTTCGCATGCATTTTAGCTAGCTACCACATAATTTTCCGCGCGCTTTCGCGCGCATTAGCTGCACTGTTCATGTCATAGTCCTTTCATTTGCTCATTATGTTGACCATGTATGGTAGTAGCAACTACACATTCTCTGTGCGCTCGGCGCGCACAAAATGTACATCTACTATGATATTTTTACGCATTTTGCATGCATTGTAGCTCGCTAGAACAAATGTTTGCGCGCTTCTCGAGCGTTTTTATCCTCAGTTCCATGCATTCTTGATAAACATAATGTAGGCTACACCAGCAATCTCGGCACTTCGACATGACCTATATGCGTGTCATTATGTACCACTCTTAAAGTGCGCCATTCTGCTCGAAGAATAATTATTTAAACAACTTGTCACTCTGGGAAGAATGTTCTCTTAATTCAAAAGATAAAAACTAGTAACCAATCAAATTACAATTGAAAAACGTTTGAGATTTTCAATCTAATATATTGATAATAAATCATATTAAATTTAAATTTTTCAACTTCAACTTTCCATAGGTCCCTACTCGCAGTCTTTTAGATTGATTTTATTTTTTTATTTTTTTTTATTTTAGAGAGTGATATATGTATCAAAATCATCAAACAATAGATACATTTATCATTCAGACTTAGCCTATAATTATATCACTATATTACTTTCATTATTTGATTCATTGAATACGTGTTTTTTCTATATCATTAATTGCAAGTGTAGCTTCAAAAGCTTTAAACGTTTTATCAGGTAACAAACACCACTTTGTAAATGTATATCAAAGAAGACAAGCCAGCGTCTTCCAATACAAGAGAAAAAGGAGCCTGCAATTTTACAGAAGGTCCATTCAGGTTCGAGTCCCAAGGAAGCTGGTGGTCGATTGTTCGCCAGTTGGAAATCTTATTGATTTGGTGTAGTTGCTGGCTACCATGCATACGAAGTGGGCCGATGACAGGACTATCAGAAATGTTGTGCTAGTTAGCTACCATGCATAGAAGGGAGAAAAAACTATCACACATATCAACCTAGCTAGTGCACGTGAATTGCGCGAACAAATGTTTGGCACAAGCCAGTTACCATGCATACAAAATGCGTACATTTACTGTAACACCACAAAAATGCTACGGGGAATGTATAGTAGCTGGCGATAATGTATAACAAGAGTCTAGAGCTTCGTGATTCCTTGACTTTGTATTTGAAGCCAGATATAATTGTTTGACCTAGCTCTGTTGACCTCAGGTGACCTATGACCTTAACCAAAACGATAAGAATCATCTACTCACTATGGGAAATCCACCATGGAAGTATGAGGATGATCTGAACTTGCGTAATCCACTATAAGAGTGGTTACAACCGGCGTCACAGACACACACATACATGCATGCCTGCACTTCTTCATTTTGCCTCTGGCAAGGATTCAAAAAGTGGTTCTGAGCAATTTTCAGCGAAATAATATTTGGCCACGCCCCTCAAGAATATTAATGAGATGCAGAAGGGTTCTAACCTTCACATGCACCCACAGCTCCCACCAATTCCAACGAAAAAAGTTTGAACAAAATCGGACAGACAGTTGCCGAGATATTAGCATTAAAGAATGTGTTCGAAGGCCCGCCCACTCATGAGTATTAATGAGATTGGCACCAAAAACAATAGGGACCACCTACATTCTATGGGTAATCCACCACCCAAGTATGGGAATGAGATCAAACCTTGCGTCATTGACGTCAACGAAATTACATTTAGCTCCGCGCCTCATGAATATCAATGAGATGCGATAAGGTTAACAGTAACATACGCATTTACCCTACCTCCTACCAATGCTACCAAACAAGTTTGAACAAATCGGCCATTATGTTGCCGAGATACGGAGTCCGTCCACTTATGAAATATTAATGAGATTAGCACCAACAACGATAGGGACCATCTACTCACTGTGGGTAACCTACCAACCAAGTATGATACCGATCAAATCTCGCATCGTTCAGTTATCGTGATTACAAGCCGGCGTCATAGACAGACACACGCACAAACACATGCGTGACTGCATATATTCCTTTTGCCACTGGCAAGGAATAAAAAAGAGTCAAATAACAGTCTACCCGGAAACGAATTCAGCTAAAGTGCGCGCGAAGTGCGCAGAAACTGTTAAGGTTATCTAGCTAACATGCATGTGCAAGGATCAGTTAATTCTCACAGTATCAATACAGCTAGTGCGCGCGAAGCGCGCCAAATCTATTTTCCCAAACATTTACCAAATTGACGCCCAAGATATTATCATTTTGTTAGTTTAGCTATAGTATACACAATGCACGCGAAACAAGAAAGTGTTTTGGTACTTTGTCTCCTAAAATACAGCCGTTTTTGCTATTTAATCTTTTCAATTCAACGGTGTTCGTATGTTTTACAACATTGCAAAATTATTACATTGGTAGCGTGACAGGACGAAAGTGATAATTCAGATCCCTACGTAAGTAGACCAAAGTTAGCCCATATCTCACTCCTTTATGTGGAAAAACAAAATAAGCGAAAGTCACTTTCTACAGGGCAGACATGGTTTACACACAGAAAGCGGAAATAAATAAATATATCACTAATGCACGAGAATCTCGCACAAAGATACGAGTTGTTCGTATCTTTAACTTCGCGACTATTTTTTCTCAGGTGAGTTGGGCCTGATGGTTATGCTAATATAAAAAATATCCTACCAACGCACAGTTTTTATCGGTAATTAGCGTTATAAAATCGTCCCAATTGGGTGCTCCCGATTGACAATTATCGTGGGCAATTGTCCGGGGGGGGGGAATTGTCCGGGAGGGTAATGGTCCGGGGTAATTGTCCGGAAGGGGGGAGTCGACCGGTATGGGAATTGTCCGGGGAATTTTCTGGGGTGGGAACTGTCCGGGTGGGAATTGTCTGGGTGGGAATTGTCCGGGGGTAATTATCCAGGGGGTAGTTGTCTGGGGGGTAATTGTCCGGGGGTGGGGGGGGGGTAATTGTCCAGAGGGAGTTGTTCGGTCACCAATTTTTAGGGCTGTGTTTTTGGTTAATAGTCTTGTATCATGGTTGTCGATGTTTGTACCTTTTGATTTAAGTTCCTTTATACCTCCTTTAGTGCAACTTAATATACTGAAACATTTCACTGGCTTTTTCTCTTACCGTATGTGTCCCTTTCGATTTTCATGTTAATATTTTGTTCGTGCAAATATACAAATCATCGCGGGGCACCAACAAAAAATCTATCGCGCCGCGCCGCTTGCAGTATTTTTGGTCAAAATAAATTGTCCCGCATTATTTTTTTTTTTGTCGGAACATAGATACGTCGGAATATAGAGATTTAGCCAAATTGAGAGCATCACAATAATGTGTTATCTAGTTAGACTCCTACCAACGAGAAGTGCAACTTTAATAAGAAGATAAACTGAACGTAACAAGAATCAATCCTTCTTTAATTTGTATTCATAACTGTTGTCTATAAACCCTCTCTATTCAAATTTCCTCCGATTGGTTTGCATGGGAACATGTGAGGATACATTAAACAACCAATGAGAGCAATTTTGCTCATATATAATGGTAAAACTTACATAGAATTGCCAACAATTAAGAACGCAACGTATGCAACAACAATGCGTATGACCTAATAAAAATATGTTATCTGGAGGATTTCCCCAATGGATGATTCGTAGTCACTGCTGTACACCTACTGACCTACTTAATGTCTGTTTCCATGGTTACTTTGACACGTCCACTGACAATGGGCACGTGGTTCGTTTACCTGTTTCTATTCATGATGTTTAACTGGCTCGTGTCATCTATTATTATGCTAATGAGATATTTACGGGAGTTCCAGGTGTGGCATTCTTACTATTGACTTGCTTTAGAACAAAAATTGTTGGAATCAAACGTCTGTATAATGTAAGCGCTGCATATATTCGTACAGAAAACTATTGTGGAAGTAGAATAGGCCGACTGTGTGTACTAAAACGGTGATGATGTTATCGGGTAGAAACATGGAGTGGATTTGATGGGCTCTCTGAAAACATACAAATGAATCTCTCTGAAGGGGAGGGCAAAGGGAGGGCAGGTATAGGGTGTCTGAAGGGTGGAGATGGTGACTAAACTTACTGAAAAAGCATTAATAGTCTAGAAAGTGAATAATCATAGATCTGTATTACATTTTTCTTTTTAATCCGACCAAGCTATACTGCTAACGTATAATAATTTTCACTGATACATTTTCCGTGGTTACAAGCTACTCCTGGAATGGCATTTAGAATTTGACATGCTGAATAATTTTCATTTATATGGTATTTTATTTATGGTATTGCTGAATATTTTTTCCCTGTTACTTTGGAGTGTCGGGTGAGGCGGGATTGGGCGACTTAAATATTTCTTTCATTATTGTCAGTAACACGCCATACACTGTGGATCATATTAACTGATAACATTAACGTGAATGTGTAAGGATGGAAATGGAAACTTTTCACGAGGTTGGTCTGAGGAACTGATGAAGGCGAGAGGATTAGCGATATATTAAACTGAATATATTCGTTGTGTCACCAATTTGACTCATGAATATTGTCTGAGAAAATGAAATAAATTAACGTATTTGCAAGGTTTACGTCTCTGTCTATAAAACTACAATATTTTCTTAGTAGGCCTATGTGAAGGAAAAAATGGACATGAAGAAACAAATAAAACACAGGTCATTGATAATGGAGCTGGAGATAATAATAACAAACCACTCGGTGACAGGAACAATGAGGGTGATGATAGGGTTAGGGTTGGAGGAGGGTAAACATACATTGAAAAGGGAAACTACGAAGAACAAATCGTGCAATCACGGTTATAGTTGAAGGGGGTAGGTAGCGTAACAATAGATTGGTAAATAGGAGACCTGTGTCGGGGTGTGATGAGTGAAACTGGTGTTGGATGGGTTATAATTGAGGGGTTGGGATTGGGGTTGAGGGATTCAATTACACTAAATTTTAAAGGGCAAAGCAGGGACGTCCTGATCAAATCAAGTATCTCGAAATATTTATACGAGGAATTTTAAATTATTAAACAGTTTTTGTTCAAAGTTATGAATTATATAAAGCCGAAGCTCTCGGTGACCTTTAAATTATTGTTTAAAATTATGAAAAGAATAATGAAAATTAATGTAAATTGAACTTATTTCTTGTCAAATTGGATTTCAAACTATAAAGAAGAAATTGATGTAATTTTAAATGCATTAAATCTTAACCTCTGCAATTTATGAGATACATATTTGCCTTTAATAATTTTAGGTAGTAAAAAATGCAATTTAACTTTATAATTAACTCCATTACAATTATTTATTCCCCTTTTTGATAAATTTTATTTATTAACGTATTTTGAATAACTATTTTTTAAACTGCGACAACTAAAACTGTTTTCTTGTTTGGTATAAATTTCAGTTTAACTAGAGAGTATAGTATTATTATTTGATCACATGGGATTTTAAGTATAGATTCATAGGTTTTTGCTATTTTATTGCAATCATTATACTTCTTTTATATTTATAACGATTTTCAATCTCTTTGTTGAACAAAAATATCTTAAATAGATTGAACATAATTGAAAAACAAATATTTTAGAGGTTCAGCTTGAGAAGTCGCATTTATTACTTCTCAACTCAAAAACCCTATTTTAAAACTCATTCGAATTATTAAATTCAAACGACCTTGTCCTCTATATCTCTCATTTTATCCTAATAAACATTTCTGTCATTCTAAAACCTATTTCTTACTTAAATGTTAACAATAAACTAAACAAAGAACATTTTCAACAACCCCCACCCACCCTCCACACCTCTCTTACCAACACTGCCTTAAAATATTCCCTATTAATCCATTATATTTTGTTTTATTTATTATAACATCCTACATAATTCCTTTCGCGATGACCTAATTATTCAAATAAATCCAACTAAACTAATTAAATCCAATCCTTGATATTAAAATTACAGCAGAATTTACATTCTCTATTGTTCGTTTATTACTGATAACTTTTATTAATTAAATTAATTCCCTGTTTAACTTTTATGATGTTTCTGACATCTACACCTGAATACTTACTGCAGATTCTTCAAGCTTGTACACTGTGAGGAGTAAGCCAAGATGGCCGCCAACTCTTCATTAGTTAGTCTCCTGTTGTTGTCAAAGATCTCCAGCTTCTGGAGAGAACTCAGGATAGAGAGAGAGAGACCAGACTTAAGGATAAGGTTCAGACCAGACTCATCAGCTCTAGGAGAGCAGTACTGTAGATACACACAGGAGATAGGAATCTAGAATGAAAGAACAGAGGTAACTGATTATAGAGTAAATAGAGATAAATATATTGGATTTGGTTAGGAAAAGAATACTTATCATGATATTATAAATAATAAAAATAGCGAAATGAAAATAAAGGAAAGTAACGCGATAAACTAGGATATTAAGTTTGTGTTTATTTTAAAAAGGAATTTAACTAATGGAAAGGAAATAAAGGATTGATTTTAAGGGGAGACAAATATTAACAAAAATAATTAGATGAGATTAGAGGAAAATAAAGTGGTAATGTAGGATTAAAGTGTTAGTTTCATTGTTTTACAATTAAATAATTAATTAAAGGTTTTATAGCAAGTAAGGTTTAATAAAGTAAGACTTTGAGGCTACATATTTAATTTATTAGTTATAATAGGACACCAATCTCAATGACGGGTTGAGAATTTTATAAAAATGGGTACTCAAGAATTGAGATTATTCTATCTTTTGAAAAAAAAATATATTGATCGAATTTATTTGTGTTTTAATTTAGAACTTTCAGAAGAAAAATGTAATTTAAATGAAAATATTAGTCACTAATGTAATAGGAATCATGAAAAGGAAACTTCCACTTTAACTAATACCAGGTTTTTACAAAGTTTAAGATTTGAAAGAATTATATTTAAATCAATAGGTTGTTTCTTATAATTAAAATGCAATTTAGAGAAGCAGATGTAGATCAAATTCAAGTTTCAAGAGAGAAGGTTGATGAGGCTTAAACTCAAATTTCAATATACAATTTATTTAATTATTGATCCAAATCCTACGATTTTGCTTGAATTATAATTATTTCCAATCAATACGATTTGTTTAAAAGATGATGTCTACCTGTGTTTAGTTATCAAATTAATTTCTAAGTTATACGGTGTGAGTGTGACATAGCTTCTAGTGGATTTTTTTTTTAAATGTAACATTTTTCTTTCTTTGCGCTTGTAGATATTCCTTAATTGGGTAACGCTTATGATCTTAGCTTTCTAAACTTTATCACTTCTTACAATTAAATAGTACCATCTGCTATTTACAGTTTTTTTTTTACAAATAATATTGTTATCTGGAAACACTTCATATCCTTGAGGGTTTAATTATACTAATTAATTATTACTTATAAGTTGAATCGGGTTGATTGGATCTTCATTGTAATATCTTGTGAACAGTTAGCGGACAAATATTGATTTACAAACACGTACGAGAGATACATCAGTTAATTATAAGTTTAATTTCATTTTATTATGATTAAACTTAGGCCTAAATTGGAAAACTGCTTTATAGAGGCTCAAAGCTCTAGGCCCTATACAGTATTTAACGAACCTATATTTCACATAAAGTGTCAGGTAAATTGGCAGGAGTTAGGTCATTCAACTAATAATCAGTTATTAAATAACATTATTTCAGTCAGCCTGCTCGGTAAAAAGCTGCAGGTTTCTCACACAATTGGCTCAAATTTCCGACCAGGTAGATTTGGTAAGTTAGGTGATTACAGTAATAATTGTGGGATGTTATAGATTGACTTTTAATACTTTAATGCATATACTGCTTTGTTATGTACGATGAAAATCGAGTTGAACAATTGTCTGTGATTTAAGATTTTGAAGGGATAACATCGTTCCTACTCTTTGTCTATATGCAGGCGCGTATCCAGGATTTTCAAACCCGGGGGGCGCGAATTACTATCTAAGCGGAGCGCCACCATCGGTTGGCGCGCAGCGTACAAGAAAATTTCTTGTTTTGAAACCCCCCAGATCACCGGAAACGGCACTTCTCGGGCTTGAAATGACCAACCAGATGTACACTTTTTGCCTGAGAACCAAGTATTTCCTAATAATTTTTTTTTTTTCCATCCATAACCTTTTTGAAGATTGTCAACCCGGCGCACATTATGTTCGACCTGATCGCATCTCCTGTGGGTCTTTGCTTTTGTAGGTGATTCTACGTCGCGGCCCACAATACCCCTCAGCCCCACTTTTCAAGGTTTTAAGCCCCATATTTGTTGAGAATTTGAAAATTCACATTTCTCGTGAATAAACTCACTTCAAAACATACCCATAATGTTGTACAAAATTTCATCTATGGACAACCAATATAGAAAAAACTTCCTTGAACCCCTAACAGACCGGTCAAAATTGCACGAGTAGAGGGAAGTGTGATGTAGAATGTTGGTCAGAAATTGTCGAAAATTCAGACACAGTTAAGTTATTGGTGTACAAATATTAAAACCTGTTATAACGGCTATTATAAAACTTGGTTGAAGAAAATGAAAAAATAGCAGATATTTCCGAAACCGAACACTACACACATAGGCGTAGGAGGCGCGGCGGCAGTGGCGGAGCTAGGGGTATTGGTCAGGAGTGGCGAGAATGGTCTGAAGGGGCGCTTTCGACACTATCTAAGCGGAGCGCCACCACTGGTTGGCGCGTAGCGTAGAGAAAATTTTTGAGTAAAGATACTCCCTAGATCGCCGGAAATGACCCTTTCCGGGCCTGGCTAATTTGCAGATAAACGAAGAATAAGGTGTCATCGCCAAATTACAGCAACAAAATGTGACAAATGTCAATAAGTAGATGAGAGCGCAATAAAAAAGTCAATAATCACGAATAAGTAAAAAGTGGTAAAGAGCTGAAAAAGGCGCCAGCAGTCCATTTGAGTCCGTCAGAGGGGCATCCGCCCCCCTGACCATATGGACGCTCCGCCACTGCGCGGCGGGGGTGCAGGCCCTAATTCGCCATTACTAATGTAAAAGAGAGGTTTGACATAATTGGACCTCCATGCTTTTTATACATCTACATGTGACATGTCGTTGTCTACATTAGCATCCCGCGGTATACTGCGCAATTTGAACGGACCGTACGGTACATGATGGCATGCGATGTAATAACCGATGCTTGCTTATATGATATTGACATGAACACGTTGAACGCGCGCGGAGGGCGCGAAAATTTTTGGTTATTTTTTCAGGCAAGTCGGACAGTTTTGAGGCTTTTCATCCTGGAACGCCATTTTCATGCTCACTGATATGATGTGATATCTGCTGTTTGCGTTACAAATTCGAACAGGCGCGTAGCGAGGAATTTGCCAAGTGAGGGGCGAAGCCTGTAGGCAAATTATCTAAGCGTAGCGCCACCATAGGTTGGCGCGAAGCGTACAAGCAAATTTTGGCCGAAAATGTCTCCCAGATCATTGGAAATGACACTTCCCAGGCCTTGTAAGTTGCCTCTAAGCACTTTCTATTTTGAAATTACTTAGCGATATCATTTAAAAAAATGCTGAATGGGGGGGGGGGGCGGGCGGTCGCCACCATCCCAAAATGCGTCATGTTCCCCGACGACACGGTCGAGTTCGAGACCAGCCACAGTTGGTTTCATAGCACAATTCTACACACGCGCTATGATAGACCATATATAGTATATATATATATAGATCATTAGTGAGAGAGGAAAATGGAAACGTCAAAAAATAGAGTTGTCGGGGTAGGGTGAGTCACACTTTTACGAAATCATTGATCCGTCACTGGCTACCCTTCAGCGCTGTAATGATGTCACTGTTCTTCTTTCTCTTCCCGGTGTCTTCGCGTTTTGCTTTTCCTCCCTCTTTTTCTCCTTTTTCTCTCTTTCTTCTTTTTCTTTTCTTTTCCCTTCCTTCCTCTCCTCCTCCTCTTTTTTCCCCTCTTTTTTCCTTTTTTCTTCTCTTTTTTTCTCTTCTCTTTTTCTTACCCGGGGGGCGCGCGCCCCCAACGCCCCCCCCCTGGATACGCACCTGATATGGATACTTTTTCTTAGCTAGAATGAAGTAATTGTTTTCGAAGTAAAGGATAGGCATCAGCTCACCGAGAATGTTAAAATCGCGGGTTTTATTCTTCCCTTAATTAAAATCCCTAAAGAAAACTCAGTGTCTCGATTGTATTTTATTCAATTCCTTTATAGTTAACATATGCTTTAACTTGGACCTTCTGATATTCAGTCAACAACTATAGGCTGATATTTTTTTATCATTTATGAGTTAGATTCCTAAGCATGTCCTCCCGCTAAAAAGTAGTAATTCTACCTTTTCGCGGGTGATGTTTGAGATTTCTAACAAAGCCTAACTTTATGACTAATCTAGCCTATAGCCTACCTAAGTTTAGCCTGCCGTTCGTACACATCCTAGCCTTTGCCTCTATACCATACCGTCAAATTATCTCACTGATCCATAATTACTGTTTTAGCTATTAGCAACGGTTCCTCTCCATTAAATAATCCATATTAATAAACACTCAACAAGTCAATGGTAACACACAACTCCCACGAATATACTACGTACTCTGCAACTCCACTAATGTAATACTAAACTATTCATTGTCAGTAGATGTGAACAGGTATTCAATAGCATGAGTCACCGATATTCATATATATATACAGGTGTTTCGTAGCTTTTCGCGGGTGATGTTTGAGATTTTTAACAGACATTTTGGCGCCAATAGAAGTAAATGTACGTAACGTGATACATGCCCGGTGGAAACAGACAGTTTAAAAACTGACGTAAATTGGATATGTAGTACTAAGAATTCAGGGGTCGAGGAAGTAAATAATACAACACAAACTCTATCAAGTACGGTAGATGAAGCTATCATTGTCATTTCCTCTAAGCGGTAGGGTACGTGCTAGTCCGCCCACCCCCACACCAACGGTTACAATGTGGGCCAAAAGCATTTTATGTACACATTCAGGGGGGGGGGGGCATCCCAACTGATTTAGGTAGGGCCTACATTATCATGGAAAGGCCAGAGAGGAAAGAAGAATTTAAAAACGGAGGAGGTGTGGTTGTTGGCTTGTTGAATTCAAATCTCAGTAGCCCCGTCCTCTGAATTCTTTTTGAAAATTGATGTTAACTTGTGCCCCTCGAGGCATGATTAGAGTCAATAAGGTGTAAATTTGGCTCCATACACATGCAGTTCTGCTATGAATTTTTTTTTTCGTAAAGTCGTAAGGGGAGGGGGCGGGGAGGGGTGTACACCCGTAGCAGTGGCATTCTTCTCAGCTGAATGTGACATTGTCCCCCCCCCCCCCTCCTCTTCTATTCAAGTGTATAATTTGGAAATTTTCTGATTAATGTTGAAATAGCAAAATACTTTCGTCTCGTTATTTCAAAAGTTTTTAGAAATGGTAAAATACTGACTTTTTTCCAAACTTTTAGTAAAACAGTATCCTGAAAAAGTATTTGTTCTTGTCCATAAAACCTATGCGACCCATAACACGTAAACACTTTCCCAAGCTGCTGTAAAAGAAAGTGTAAAGTATTCTATGAATGCATCATTACAAGAAAATTGTCGAGGTGCAAATGATGAATTTACATTTTCCAGCATTGTTCTCACTTTTAGATCTAACGAATTTGCCATTTTGTTGTAAATTGCTATGATTTGAATTGGAAGATTGATCATATATCTGAAAAAGAGGGGAATTTCCCGCGTAGCCATAAAAACGACTTGAACAAGTTTCATTTTCAAAATCTAAACAACCAACGACACAGTGTAAAGCAGCGTTTCAAGAACGGTTGTACGGTATGGTTGTACTTCCCTGTTTGTTGGTGTGATTCCCCGAAGCAACAGTACTGGCTTACTAAATATGAAGATATTGCAGTATATTCCAGATGGTGAACATACTGAAAGAAACAGACCTAGAATATTGCAATAGTCAAAGAAGAAATCCCACGTATGTATTGTGTTCCTCTCAAGTTTCATATTGTTAGGCTATGTACCTACAGTACAACTGTTGTGCAAGGACAGGGACATCATAACGTTAATTTATGGCTTAAGTCTTTTCTAGTCATATACTACTAGTGCAGCCTAACTTTGCCCCAGTAGTACTAGAGTCCAATGGTTTTTGTTACAATATTTAATACTACCACAATGCTAGCATAAAGCGTGACCTAGGCTCAGCACAATGTACAGTAGATGTTGCTGAAATATGGTGATGCTAGCCTGTTACAGTGTTTGTTGCAGCTTACAAGTTGAAGCCTGGGAGATTTTCCTCCCTCAGAATACTTGGATTATATTGGTTGATTGAAGTAGTGTTCTACACTTGCGACATCATCCAACAGTTCGAAAGGTTTTAGTCAAATTTAGTCATAAAAACCTACTCTTCAAGTACAGTACTCTTGAGTTGTTTCCTCTCCTGGGATATTGTGGATTTAAGTGCTAACCTGCCAGTGAGTAAAGGTCAAATGAAATGCAAGGTTTTCCAGAGATTGAGATTCCATATTCCATATCATATACAAGCATTATGTAGTTTGTGTCACCAAAATACTCAGTATGGGCTATAGCACCCCTCTCAAAATACTGCAGTGCTTTGCACCACCCTTACTGGTCCAAGACAACCCATTATTGGAACATATCCATAATTTCCAGGGTTTGTGCTGATAATGCTCATTTCCTATTGACGTATCTTCAGCTTCAATATCATTTGTACATACTTTTACATAGTTTACTTACTAGAAGTGTAGGAGTCTTTTACAGCAAACATGTGACGTTGATTGCCCAATTTGCCCACAGAGACTGCTGTAGTGTCACGTTGCTATCTGAATGCAAAAGTTCGTAAGAACTTTCATTTAAGCTTCAGAAACCAAACACTGTGATAAGTGTATAATCACTAAATTAAGAAGATAAAAGATTGGATCAAAGTGGAACTGCACTACCATTGGTTTTTCTTTGTTGTGAGTATCCTTTTGTTTCTGAAGATGTCTGAAATTTCTGAACAACTAATTTGATTTCATGTTAGTGTTTCACTTTTGCAGAAGTCAGTGAGGCTTGAACGGCTCCATGATGTAATAATTCTACCGCAGGAAGAAACCCTCTAGTGAATATGAAGACACAGACTGTACTGGATAAAGGAGTGCAGGACCTATGAACCTATCAAGCTTCCTTTGGTATCCTACACTTCTTGATGCACAGAGTTCCATAGGAATGGTAAGAATGAAGTAAATCTGGTTCGTTGTGACTTGATCCACCAAACTGCTGGCTAGCAAGCATGGTTAAGGAAGTTAAATTTCCCTGCCACTCTTTATCAATATCATGGTATAATGACATTTCTTCCTTGCATATTTCAGAGCTACTGTAAATACTGTTTAAAATTAACACATTTAGAGGGCATTCAAAGATACACAAGCACTGGCATCCATTAGGGTGGTGGGCACTTGCCTAACCCCCCCCCCCCTCCCCTACATGGGCTACTGTACACTAGGGCTTCAATTTATACTTCATATAATTTATAATTTTCTTTCTAACATGTACAGTATGTACATGTATGCTTTAAACTTAGTAGAAGAGGACAAAAAGTCTCAGAGATGTTACAGGGCTCTTCTGAAGCACCTGGCTAGGGCTCAGATATATATTCCACAGAGTAAAATCAGATTAAGTATTTCTATTCTTGACATGTCCTTGTGTGCTTTAAATTGCTAGCAGTTTCCAAAAACTATGTGAAAATACTGAAGATTTGGAGAGCGTGCAGTACCCTTGTAAGTCCAGCCACTATAAACAGAGAACACAATTGGAATAATTCCTACTAATCTGAGTAAATACAACTGTGAAAACAGAATTGTCACTTGCTGACCCATTCACCGCAGTTGGTTTTAAAGAATCTAATTGGTCTCAAAATTGATCTTACTTCAACGACGTGAGTACGCTGGCTTACGAGGGGCATAGGGGGAAAAAATATGTGTCCCCAAATTTCACAATTTTGACTTTTTATCTCATAATTACAGGTATATTTCAACTAAAAATTTTGAGGTTACAAGTGTCTTCATCTGCCAAATTTGTGGAAAGAACTGACCATATTGGATAGCTAATGACCAGCTGAGCAGGGTACTCTATAAACCTTTGGTGATCTTAAATCTGGAAAGAGACCCCCCCCCCCCTCAGAGAGTGGTCAATGCAGGCAATGCAGTCTCCAGGGGCCTGGTGCCATTAAATGAAGAAAAATAATATAAAAACACCCACCCACCAAAGCTGACACACTAAATTAGATACAATTATCTCCTGATGAGTGGAATTCAAAAGACATTCTGTCCTCAATAGGAAAGAAGACCTGTGCGAAATCTCACAATTTTCTCACTCAAGCCCAAACCATGCATGGTTGGGTTGTGTGAGGTTGGACTCTTCTTTGGGAGCTCATTTACATCACTGCACCACAACTTTATTTGCCACTTTCACTAAACAATGGACAATCCGGTTCAAGTTTGATGGTTTACTGGTTAATTGTATTTACACTTACCTGGTTATTGGAATCTGAAGTGTACTTTCCTTCCTCTAGATTTTTTCTCTGTGAATGTCCATGTATACAGGGTAGTTAGCCAGAGACATACACATATCTATTCTGACTGACATTCTCAATATATCCTATCATTAGGACTTAATTTTTCATTCACATAATTTTCTTTTCTCTTCATTAGGTTAACTTGAATTATCCTGAAGCGAGCTATTAGGGGAATACCTATTCCACCTGTAGTTACCAATTTTGGATGGAAGTTATCACACTGTGCTGACAAGGAAAATGAATGTTTCAGCAGCTGATATTTCCTCCATGTGATGGTAATCACATTAATGGTAAGTGTAGCATAGTAATGATAATGTTGCAAAGATGTCTGGTAGATTTTTGGATAGCATTGCAGATCAAGAAATACTCTTGTTTCTCCATTCACTCTCACTAAAAGAATTTTATTTAAAGTTTTAACTCATCCACTCAAAATACAACTGACAGATTTATTCCCTAGTAAGGACATAAAATGATCGGATTATTGCTGGATTAATCCAGTACTTGGTGTGTTTGTAATGAGGTTGCCATGACACAATAAAGCTCTGCCTAAACACCCTCTGGTACATTTTACCATTTGCCAAACTGAAATAAAAATTGCCTCCTGAGACTCAAATGAATAAAGTCTTAGAGAACTCCTGACACTCCCAGAAAGGTAAGACTGGAAGACAACTTGTTGGTTTCTATGAAAGTAGTTTGGGTTCCCTACAAATATGTCTTCTGTTTAGGTATATACTTATTTTCTTCAGATTAAAACCAAAACTTGAAATACCATTTTAGATATTCTATAATGATGTAGAAACATTAAAGGAGTCAACTCGGTCTGTATTGCTGAGCTAAACGTGTGTTAGAGGTATTTGTAATGAACACTCCATCAAACAAACAAAAAAAAAACCTTGATTAATTTAGTTAGGTCACACATAGGTCACGCAACTATGGATATAATCTGAACTTTGTACTTTGTTTGTTATGATGTTTATTTACTGTAGTACAGTAGAGTTGACTGTTTAAAGCATGAGACTCTTCCGCGGAAACGCGGATTTCCGATTTTTTTTTTTTTTTTTAATTCGCGTTTTTTCTCGTAATTCGCATTTTTTTTTTTTTTTTTTCCGAACATGCTGGACTGTAAAGGGATGGAACACCGAATTTGACCAGTGGTGGAATCAAGTAGCACAGAGAAAGCAAAAGAGCCTTTTTTTGGTTCAAAAAAGCTAATGGATAAATTATACAAGCAGAAATTCCACACTTTTTTGGCGAGTTACGTGATGTGATAGATTCCATCTAGAGTCCACCATTTTGCATCTAAGACCTCCTTACCTGGCAAAAATTTTCTCAAGGGTAGGGGGACACCCCCTCCCTTTAAACCCCTCCACCAGGACGGCGATCGATGAATTTCAGATTTTTTTCCCCGGCTCAGTCTCATCCCTGAAGATGATGGCTGGGTTTGCTTCTCTCTTAATTCTTTGATATTGTTCTCCAAACTACTAATTAACTGTCGCACACCAGTTCTAAGATCCACAATCACATCCTGTGAGGCTAAAGAAGCATTATTCAAATAAGGTGTACTCAAAACCAGTGACATTGAGAGCCAGGCACAGTTCCATGCACAATTGTGTCACCAGATCCACTTTGTTTACAGTAAGTCTTTGTTTCTCCAAAGTTAAAGTATATCATTCTTTATCACACATTTCACCGGGCACTTAGCTGACAACTGTAGCCATCACCCAACCCCCACCCTCTCACACCAGGACTGCACAGAACAAAGTGTTATGAAATACCAGTATACATCTGAAGATAGTAAAATATGTACTTTAACTCAATCAATTAAAGTACAATGTCATCATTTCAGAAATCCTACAAATTCATCAACCTATAGACAGTACAGTCATAGGCGTAGGAGCCCACTTTGATTTGTGGGGGGGGGGGGGGGCGCAACGACTTGCCCGAAAATATAACCAAAATTGTTCGCGCTCCGAGCGCGTTCAACATGTGAATGTACTGTGATATAGGCATGCATCAGTTACTGTATTACATCACATGCCAATTACATACAATCATTCGCTGTGTTATTACCCTTCCAATTTGGTTAGAATTTTGGGGGAAGTTGTTATAATAATAATAATATAACCATTAAAAAACACATTTTTAATTTTTCTTTCAGTAGGTGCCCGAAAAATTATCACCATATTGCACGATTTTTCACAAAAATAGTTGGTAGGGAATATAAACTAGACTGTGGTATTGCTTGAAGTTTGTATTGAAGATTCAATGCTTGTCTCAATTTCAAATTAATATTTCTTTATATTTCAATTAGTTTGGTGTTAGGTGAGCTGTATATACACTGTGGGAAACATTTTAAGACCTTGAACTCATCTTGTACAGTCTATAGATTTGTATTTTAGTTGCATTAGTTTCATTACATTGCTATTATAATTATAACTGAGTAATTTATTTTGAAACTACAGTAGCATACCATATGTTTATAGATCTGTGTTCTGTGTTTGACAATGTTACATGATAGAATGCTGCTACTTGCAGACTGGGTGATGACAATTTACATTAATAATAACTTTATAACTGAAGACCAAATGCATTTTGTTTTTTCTCATCATCAGGTAAACTGGAATTATTCAGTCCTGAGATCAGCCTTCTTAGGGATTTACCATATCCGGATTACAGCTCTTGGAAGAAATGTGTACAGTTTCCATGAGCAGGGTAATGATTGTATGGTCCACCACCTGATTCTTACCCCACCCACCCATCCCCCTCTTCCATGAGAATACAAGCACTTTAATTGGATATTTTTACTCCATGACTTATTAGATGATCCCTTAAGGGAAATTTCCCCAATGGAAAGTCTATCATGCAGCACCCCTCCCCCCAACCCCCATCAATTCAAATCACTGCAAAACAAGACATTACATATGAACAATCTAGTTAGAATACTGCTAAAGGTTGTGTCTTAAACTCAGGGATTCTGCGAGACCTCTTTTGTTCAGTGTTTCTCTAACTGTAGCAAATTGTACCATAATTGTAGGTTTCAAGACGATGAAATTCTGATGCCAAGAACATCTCTAATCTTTCAAATCTGACAAATTTTAATAGTCATTAGACATCCATTGTTTCATGATGAAACAGTTTCATTCCTGTGTGAGCATATACTGCTAGTGAAGGCTTTCTATTGTCACAGTCTCCAGATTGAGTGGATAGTATGTAATTTATAACAAGGTTCACCTATCCCATCATATGAAATATTTGTCATGGATAATGATAGGTATTGAGTATTACACTATGACAAGCAACAGTTTATGATTCTATCACAGAAGATCATACAACACAATATGACAAGTTCTTGTAGGATTCAGCATGTTATGTCATTTGAAATCCGTAGTGCATTTGTATTCTTTTTATGTTCTTAAAGTTATCGTGTAATGTAGTAATTCTGTTAAAAGGGGGGGGGGTGGCATCAGGTTGCTGTCTATTTGCAAATTTGGAAATGAAGTTACTGGGAAAGTTGTGAAAGCAAAAATTACAACATTTATAAAATAGAGCAGCCTCTGCTTCACACTGGTATACCCAATATTTGACAAAAGCAATCCAGACCAGTAACTATACTGTACCTAACTTGGCTCTTGGTGTTCATACAAAGATGAACAACTTCATTGGCCTGCTGCACCAAATAACGCTAAAAGTACCAAATTAGAAAGTGTGCTGATCAATTTCGTCTAATCCAAAGGATTGCAAACATGTTACCAATGTTAGCCTATTATTTTGTTTTGGATAAATTTTCAATAAAATGACTGAACTTGCAATTATAGAGTTGTTTCAGGGACACAGAATCATCATAGCATTAGCTTGTGTATCTGTGAGCAATGGAATAACTGTTGAGTACAGTAAATATTAAAAAGACACACTCAATAACAAAGGTTTTATTGTTTGCAATAAAGCATATCTAGTTCTGATATTCTCAATATACAATAAGTGACAACTGATTCTTATTGTCTTTGTCTTTATCTCCTCGTTAGGTAAATGTGGATTAATCAGTCTTGAGATGATCTTTGGGGGTCACCTAATGCGGATCTTGCACAGAATGGTTTACAATATATAGCTGATGGTAATGGTAAGTGTATAATTATTGTATAGCAAGACTGGTAACTAGCTGGGCTGTAGTTATAATTAGATTTGAGTCTGGGTAGAAAGTGACTTTGTTACTGCCTAATCCTGGAGGAACAGTAATTGTTTTGAAACTTGCTTGATCAACAAACTCCCTAAGGGCCTAAGGGAAGATAAGGTAGTACTCAGTCTTTACAATGTTGCCACACTCCTCTGTATTACCAGCCTCACTTCCACAAAAATGTAGTAATGTACCTACTTGACATTATATCCTTTTGATATAAATGCAAGATTTGCTGAGGCTAAGAAATTTATAAATAATTTAATATTAACCATGTATACTGCATCAGGAAGTGAGTCAGTGTTATTTACTATGAAGCCTACAGTATGTGCTTCCACTTGCTTAATGTTACATATGTAACAATTAAGTCTTTGTTAATAAAATGAAGAATCACTAACTGGAACCATATCTCCCTTTCCATTCTAACATTTCCTACCTACCCATCTCAGTGCATCTAAAACTCAAGAAAATTGATATCAAATTTAAATCTGGAGATAATCTAGTCTTTATGCCATTTTCCAATGAGGTATATAATTTCCATTCTTACCCATTGTTTAATAGTGTTGATAGATTCTCTTAATGTGTTTTGTCTAAAGATGTACATTATTTGCACTTCAGCTATAGTACTGGCCATTCAAGAGATATATCCATCAAACTCAAGCACATGTGCTTTCTACATCTATTTTCTGTTGCAGATAGCTCAAAAATTTGGTAGAAAACTTCCAGCAATTGTTGAAAGTTGTTTTATTGGCAAGGGGAAGGGGGAAGGGGGGCTTCAAACTCTTCGGATGTAACATCGGTTACCACTACAACTGTTGTAAATTACTAATTGTATTGATTAGCTCAGATGCTAAACATATTCTTAAAAAGCAGCTAAGATGCTTTGAATAATGATATTAGTCCTGTGCTGTTAGCTCTGTCAGCCCAACAAACCCCAAAATAGAAACAGAAATAGAACAATATATATATGCTGCCGGGCCATTCCACACCAAGTGGTCCCAACGTGGAAAAATTAGAAAGGGTTATAAGTTGTCTCTCTTTGTGTATAATGTAAAGTAAGTAGGTTAGATTTTCATAAACGGTTAAAGTTTTCTTCTTCTGATTCCTCAATCTTGGATTATAGCAATGAGTATCCATCTCAAACTGTAGGCACATTCACAGTGAATTATCAAACAATAATTGAAAGTAGAAGAAATCCTTAAATGAAAGGAAAGTCCAAGCTTTCTTTTAATGTGGCAGTTAAATGCAGTCTGCTTATTAATCTAATAACACAATTTAACAAATTTCCTTTATTATTGGTAACACAGATTATGTTAAAAATGCAACACTCTGGCTGTGACTTACGTGACAAAAATAGAAGGGAATGTTTTCCTCCAATAATGTATAGTGTGTGAGAGCAAAGTGAGCTACAATTGTAAAAGTAGCTATAAAGGTTGATCTGTAACACCACCACTTTTGATCTATGTAACAAGCTTTAACAAATTTAGGGACTGTGTGACTTGAGTGACGTCACGTAAGTCACAAAGGGAAGTGTAACTTACGTGACAAGTTTATTCTCAACCCTTTCACACAGTTTTGATGTCTTCTATACTAAAACAGGTTTATAACACCTTCCTATTTATCAAAGATACCAGGGGCGGATCCAGGGGGGGCCGACCCGGCCCCCACTTTTTGAAAATCAGTTGCGTTTTTTTTTTATGTGGTAGTACTTCAAATTTCCTAATAGGCATAACTTGGTGAAAGAAAAGCCTAATATATATCCAGCTGCTCTTCCCTGAAACGTGATCGTTTTTATTCCAAATTTGAAACTAAGGCAATTCTCAGGCCTACGCGACATCACGTATTAATTAGATACGACTCAGTACTATAGTGCTGACTATTACTGTCAGGGGAAATCAATGCATAGTTAGCAAGTATATCATAATTATCTGAATGAAAGGGGGTGTAGGCGGTTTTACACTATCTAACGCAACGTAGTCGCCAAGAACCTGAAGTATTTTTAAGGGAGGGCCCGAGGAACATGAACTTATAGCATGCTCCTCGTGGTGAAACATAATTGCACCTATTAGGTGAATTGAGTGTACTGTTAATAGTAGGAGAGACTAGTGTAGGTTGTTATGACCAACTAGACCGGTTTCTGCTCTCAAATTTTATAGGAGGAGCTTCATCAGTAGTAGCCTTTGAATATTTTATATTCGGCCTGGGCGTCTCGTTCTCAAAATGCATCTATTTTCTGTGCACGAGTTTTTATGGACTCATAGTGCAGCTATAAGAGCATCTAAAAGAGCTTCGTGTGAACCTTGAGAGTCAGCTGATTCTTCGTTGGTATGAAACCTTGAGTTAACAAGTAAATCTTTGAGATTTTGGGTCTTTTTGTAGGCTAGAATCGGTTCTTTTGGAAACAGTTTGGATAATTCCGCGTGCAGGGGCACACCCCCCAATAATTTGGTCGCTGTCGGCAAATTTTGGGTCTGTCGGCAAAAGGAGAAAAGGTGAAGAGAGCGGAAGGGGAAGAAAGAAGGAAAGCTGAATAGAGAAAAGGAGAACGGGAGCTTCTTTATCGGTTATTTCGATTTTCCAGTTCTTCATCAGATAAAATCATTCACCAATCCAATCACCCGACGCCTGCAAGTTAAAAACCTCTCGGCAAATAACTGATAATGTCACGGCCGTCAGTATAGCTACTGTAGCCAGGCTCAGCTAGACGAGTGCCAGAATCGCCGGCAACTCAGTGAAAGAAATGGAATTAAAGGCTTCCGTATAGGCCGCAGCCCATGAGTCGTGCTATCGTGTGACAACGTGGTGTTATTTATCCTCTGTTCAGAATGAGGTCATCGCAGATGTCATTCGTTCTCCGTGGAAAACTTAAGGACACGGCTCACGAATTGTACACAATTTTTTAACGTTTCTCGCTTGTATATCAATGAATGTTGTTATTTCTCATTACCGGAAAGTTTTCTGAACATTTTCATCACGAAGTTTCACTATTTCAACGATCGGTGAAAGAGAAAACACAGTTCGAATTGGTCTAAATTAATTCTTCTTCTGCCGACTGCCATAAAAATAATATCGAAATGGAAATTCTACGGTGCCAAATTTGACTTAAAATATGCACCAGATTGCATCTAAGGATGTTTCAAAACTAAAAAATTTCGAAACAGTTTCTTGTTAGAAATAAGTTCAATTAGTTTGGGCATGGATATGGAAGATATTTTATTATTCCATATTCGCTTTTTTTCCGCCTTTTCATAGACTTCTTGACATATATCTAATGCCTCCTCTTGGGGAGTATTGGTATACATGGCGACGACATCGAGTGTAGCAAGTACTACTGCTTTTGGTAACGGGGTGGCTTCCACAATTTTCAGAACATGATTTGTGTCTTCCACATAGGTGCTTTGTTTTAATACAATAGGAAGCAAGAAATAGTCCACAAATTCCGATATTTTTTCGGTCGGTGATCCTTATTATCGGGCCCTCCCTTAAAAATACTTCAGGTTCTTGGCGACTACGTTGCGTTAGATAGTGTAAAACCGCCTACACCCCCTTCCATTAAAAAGTATATCATAATTATCTCATTGAATATATCTTGTTTTATGTTTTTTCTTGGGGTGAATCTGGTGTCATAATTTTCGCGCAAAGGAAAAAACGAATGGACGCAATAATAGTGTATCCATTGTACATGCACTGTTGAGCGTTGTTAAATATGTGTCTATCGAGAAAAAATATGTGCACAAAAAAGCGTGTCTGCAACGTTTCTGGTTTTTCTAGTTTTTGGCGAAATGTTTCACCATTTTGCATCTAAGCACTCACAATTAACCAAAAAATTTCCAATGGGGGAGGGGGACAACCCCTCCCCCTAGACCCCTCCCCAGGATGCAGATCACTAAAGTGCTACCATCGGGATGTCGGCCCCCCCTTTCTCAAAATCCTGGATCCGCCCCTGGATACCTACTCAGTTCTAAAATGCAGGAACAACATTTATAATGTGAAGTAAAATTGAAAGGTTACATAAGTGAATTGCAAAAAATGGCTCAAACAGCTCAAACTTAGAACAATATTACTTGTTACCTTAAAGTCTCATGACGTGTTTGCCAAATTTAATCTTCAACTTTTCCAGCTAACTGCACTGAAAGCTCAGTGAAAATGTTACCCTTCTATGCTGTTTCCATATCAATATTCATTATTTTTATTTGTTTATATGTCGATAAACAACAGATTTCTTAACAAGTCCATACAGTAGATTCTACAAAATTCAATCAAAATGTGCAAACCCGGCCGACAGATCATGCGCCAATCAAATCTCTCTGTTTTGTTAACAACGGTTATGCCTAGGTCTACTTTCACTTTCGTGGCTCTCCTGTGGTAGATTCGTTCTTTTGAATAGTATCTTTCTGTCGGTCTTACTGATGTAGCTTGCAAAATTGTATCATTTCATTCCATTGCAATGAATAAACAGGTATTTTCAAGAATTTCCTCCGTTAATTGGGTAAAAATAGTGGACGATAAGAGTATAAGTAAAGTAGGTTACATTTGTGTAATGAACGTGCTGATATGGGCGGTTGCAGTGATTTTACAGTAAATCGTTCGCGCCATACGGGCAACAGAAAATAAATTTCTTTTGTTTGATTGCGAAAGTTTTTCTCCATTAAACCCCCCTGGTGAGAGTGCATTTAGAAGTTAAGAAACATTGAATCTGCTTCGGAACTTTGTTTTATGAATTTCATCAGCAAACACATATTGAGACTTTAAGTTCTTTAAATGTGAATTGCAGACTACCCCTAAACTGCACAAGGTGCTTCAGGGGGTGAAATTTGTTTTAATAATGTTTTCGGGCTAGTTGGAGATTTTATCTACCGAAAGAGGCCATTTCCATGTTGTGGTGGTGGCAGGCACCATATTTGTAACCTCTCCTGGGTACAGTACATCATCTTATTTTACAACAACCCAGTCATCTACCTTAATATGAGAGGTCAGAACTGGAACATAAGTAACTGACATTAGTGGATCTCTTTCAGTATTTATGTGGTTTTCCACATACACATCTTGCCACCTTCTGCCTTTACCACATGGATTTATATCCATGGATTAAACTTTTTTAATCCAAATTCCCAAAAGTGACTAAAATGTTACCAAAAAGCTTAAAATTATAACCAAAAATGTAGAAATGCAAATACATTAGAAGTAGTCTGTTTTAACTAGTCTAGAGAAACTTGTTTACTCCTAATTAAGAAATTATTTAGCTACTGTAGCACTCAAAATGAGATATTTCGCAAAACTAGTCTGTAGGACTTTTTATGTACAAGTGAACACTTAGATTCTATTTTTATGTGGAATAGACCCCTCCCCTACCCCCAATCTCAATATAATGAACTTGTAAAGATATCCTTAGCCTGTGTTACCTTGTATCTTTGGAAACTGTGAGAGGAAACTGAGCAGTTTCACACGTGTGACTTACGTGACAATTTTTTGTGACTTACGTGACGTCGCTAATTTGCATACGAATACCGGTATTAAACGAATATCAATTAAATATTACCTTGAAGTTATTTCTCAATGTGTCCTTTTCAGATGTAATAGGCAACTTAACAGATTTTTCTCAATACTTCACAGGATTTATTGATTTCTTTCAAAAAGTTGAAATTCTTCATTTCTCTGCGTGACTTGCGTGACTTCCGTGACACAAGTTGAGGGCGCTATAATTCGCAATGGGAAAGCATTAACGTTTTGCAGTGGTGACAGAATTTATTGTAGGTATTCAAAGTTCAGGAACAGGGGCGGCGGAACCGGGGGGGGCACAGGGGGCACGTGCCCCCCCACTTTTCCTCAGGTTAAAAATGTGCCCTTTTTCTACGTAAAAATTGAGGTGTCCCAAAGTTAGCAATTAGAGGCCAGGGAACCAGAATGAACACTCGGGAGGGCCGTTTCCGGGCATCTGAGGGGTTCGTAAAACCAAAAAATTTCTAGTACGCACCGTGCCAACCGATGGTGGCGCTCCGCTCAGATAGTCGTGCATACAACTTTCCAAATCCTGGCTACGCCCTGACTTTTAATGAATTTCTGTCGGTCAAACTCAGAGCTATTTCGAATGGCAAAAATTTGTTAAGATATTAACAAGAAATAAACCTAATTCGGAAGATTCCTACATTGGCAACTAGCGTGATTTCACCTCATTTTGTCTCAAAAGAAAACTTGTTCCTTGTTTCCCAATTTGTTCATTGGATATTGCAGTGCTATATGCATATTTTCCTTGAGGGGGGGGGGCGGGGGCTTGATGTGTATACGCAAATAAGATTATACAATAAGAGTTATAAAGGGTACTTAATATAAGGCTGCATCAGTCCAATCGAATTTCTGTAAAGTGCCCTTTGATGTCGGTGCCCCCCCCCCCCCCAGATTAAAAGTGCTTCCGCCGCCCTTGTTCAGGAATGATAGGCATATGACTTTACTCTAGACTTGCACTGAACTGGAGATTGAAAACAAGTGTACAGTAAAATGTCTCTGATTTGTGAATTGCGTGACGTGGAATGGCCCTGTACAGTATACACACTGTACACGTATGTAGCCTACTGGTTAAACATTCCTTTTAGATAATTAAAAGTCTTTTAATTTAGTGAATTAGCAATTAAAGCATACACTACATTGCAAATATTTAAAAAGACATTGAAATATGCACAGTATGCACTATGCAGTGTGCACTATACAGTATATGTGTGTACATGTTCAGTACAATGTTATTTTACACCAATCACCATTAAATACACACTGTCCAAAATCATGTACAGTAAACACTGTACATGTATGTACTGGTTAAACAGTCCTTTTAAATTATTGACAGTCTTTTAATTTATTGAAATAGCAAAAGCATTCACTACATAGCAAATATTTAAAATGACATTGAAATATGCACAGTATTGAATGGAATGACCAGTACATATACATGTACAGTGTGTACTGTACATGATTGTGGACAGTGTGTATTTATTTAGTGCTTGGTGTAAAATAACACTGTACTGAACATATACGTTAGCTCTACAGAAACATGCTTGCGAGGGCAAACAGTGGTAACATTGTATCTTTATTCAAGGAGGCCATGTTAAACAACATTAGAAACTATTGAAATGTTATTAATTAAAGGTGTTCTGTCTAAAACTCTGACTCCCTCCAACACCCCCCCCCCCCAACACCCTCCCCATAGTGCACTATGCAGATTTGTATACAGTATGTGACTTACTTTTACTGCATAGAGACTGCATAAACATGCATTCAAGGTATACTTAATTATTTGGTATGGTTATCTTCTGCTTCAAATTGTCTGTATGCATGTAACCCACCCACTTCCACCCACATCCTCTACCCAACATATCAGAATATAAAATGAATGTGAACAGTGCGTACAGTGTGCACTATATATGTATATATATATATATATGCAAATGAGAAAAGCTTCATCCAATGAAATTTCAGCAGCACTGTGGACTTGGACTGTTGTTATGTCATGTGTGTATGGCATGACAACAGTGTTATATGCAAATGAGGAAAGCTTCATCCAATGAAATTGCAGCATCCATGAAAATGCAGAATGTCACACACATGACCCAATAATGTCACACACGTGACCCAAAAAATCATGGCAGTAAAACTGATTTAAAGTAATTCCTATGGAATATCAAATCAGTGCTGTTCTGTGGTCATTACTAGAGTCAACATTTGCACTGCAAAATTGCATACTATGGAATGAAAATTCAGAATGTCATACACGTGACCCAACAATGTCACATACGTGACCAAATTTTTTTTTAGCTTATGTAGTATTATGCTAATTTTTAGAAGTGAAATATTTAGGTGAAATGTCTTGTTAGAATGGAAACACATTAAGGTAGTAACATGAGAAATTAGGTTTATCCAGCCCTGTTAGAAACTGAGGAATTTGCCAATGTTTTTTTGTCCAAAAAAGCCAGTTTCATTTCACGTCACACACGTAAAAGACCTTTATATAACCTCTCCCAGCACATGAATGTTCTGATTTTGGCTAAGCTATATGGTTTTGTAAAAGAGTCCCCCTAGTGCATACTTCAGGCATGAGACTCTTCCGCGGAAACGCGGATTTCCGATTTTTTTTTTTTTTCATTTTCGTTTTTTATTATTTTTATTTATTTTTTATTTAATTTTTTATTTAATTTAATTTATTTATTTATTTTTTTTTTGCCGAACATGCTGGACTGTGAAGGGAAGGAACACCGAATTTGACCAGTAATGGAATCAAGTAGCACAAAGCAAGCAAAAAAGCATTTTTTTGGTTCAAAAAAGCTAATGGATAAATTATACAAGCAGAAATTCCACACTTTTTTGGCGAGTTACGTGATGTGATAGATTCCATCTAGAGTCCACCATTTTGCATCTAAGCCCACACCCCCTCCCCTTAAACCCCTCCCCCGGGACAGCGATTGATAAATTTCAGATTTTTTTCCCCGGCTCAGTCTCATCCCTGATACTTAAGTACAGTACTACAATCAACCAAACTTTATTTACCTAAAAGTAGTTACTTAGTGGTAAAGTGCAGATCTCGCCATTTTTCGTCACACACGTGACCGAGAATGGCCCTTTTACTAATTTTACTTTGTAATTTATTTTGAAACTACATTAGCATACCGTATGTTTATATTAGCTGTGTTATTTCTATGTGTTTGACAATGTTACATGACCGAATTCTGCTACTAGCAGACTTAGTTATGACAATTTAAATGAATAATAACATTATAACTGATGACCAAATGCATTTTGTTTTTCTCATCATCAGGTAAACTTCAATTATTCAGTCCTGAGATCAGCCTTTTTAGGGATTTACCAGTTTCATATCCGTAGTACAGCTCTTGGAAGAAATGTGTACAGTTTACATGAGCAGGGTAATGATTGTATGGTCCACCACCTGATTCTTACCCACACACCCAATCCTCTGCCATGCGAATGCAAGTGTTTAGGTGGATATTCTTACTCCATAATGTGTCAGATGATCCCTTAAGGGACATTTGCCCACCAGAAAGTCCTTCATCCAGCACTCCCTACCCCCCAAACCCCCTTCAATGTAAATCACTGCTAAACAAGACATAACATATTAACAATCTAAGTTTAGATACCTCTAAAGGTTGTGTCTTAGACTGACGGATTCTGTGAGACCTCTTTGGTTCAGTGTTTCTCTAATGGTAGCATCATCTCTACAAAGTGTACCATAACTGCAGGTTTCAAGAGGAGTAAATTCTGATGTGATTTCTATATTATAGCCATGGTCATCTCCAATCTTTGAAATCTGACCAATGTTAATGGTCATTAGACATCTATTGTTTCATTATGAAACAGTTCATTCCCATTTGAGCATCTAATGCTAATGAAGGCTTTCTGTTGTCACTGTCCCTATGTTTGAGTGGATATTACGTAATTTTTGACAAGGTCCACCCATCCCATCATCTTAAATAGTTGTCATGGACAACGATAGGTATTGATTATTGCACTATGACGAGCAGCAGTTTATGACGAGTTCTTGTAGGATTCAGCATGTTATGTCATCTGACATCCTTAATGCATTTTGTATTCTTTTTATGTTCTTAAAGCTATTGTGCAACTCAGTAATTCAGAAATTTTGTTATACAGTAAGTGTGTAAGGGGGGGGGGGGGGGTGTCAGGTTGCTGTCTTTTGACAAAGGTTGAAATGAAGTTACTGGGACGGTTGTGGAAGCAAAGACAACAACAGTTATGTATTAAAACAGCCTCAGCTTGACACTGGATTAAAAAAGATTGACAAAGGATTAAAAACATTTTACCAAATTTCACCTTTTTTCTTTGTTTATGGGTAAATTTTCAAAAACTGTTAAACTTGAAAATACAACAAAAGTACCTTTCAATGAAATGAAATGAATTTGCAGTCTATTGAGTTGTTTCAGTGACACAATGTCATTTTAACATTAGCTTGTTAATCTGTGAGCAAAGAAAAACTGTAGAGTAAATATTAAAAAAGACATAATCTATAACAACGGATTTTATTGTTTACATTAAAACATATCTTGTTCTGATATTCTCAATATAGAATTAGTGACAACTGATTCTTATTGCTTTTGTCCTTACCTCCTCATTAGGTAAATATGCATTAATCAGTCTTGAGACGATCTTTGGGGGTCATATGATGCGGATCTTGCACAGAATGGTTAACAATATGCTGATAGTAATGGTAAGTGCATAATAAGTGTATAGCAAGACTGTTAAGCTGGGTTGTAGTTATAATTTAGATTTGAGTCTGGGTAGAACGTGACTTTGTTACTGCCTAATCCTGGGGAAAAGTAATTGTTTTGAATCTTGCTTGATCAGCAAGTTCCCTAAGGGCCAGAGGGGAAGATAAAGGCCTCAATATAACATACATACACCATATATTAAGCACTGAATGCCATACATTGTATTGCTTACCAATGTGTAAAAGTACACAAAAAGGTGTATATGTTAATGAGCTGGGTCCTATTTATAAATAGGCAGCAAATAGGCAGAAATATGTATACCAGGCTTTCAAACAATCAATTTAGTTCTTAAGTTCATGTCCCCTTACTATTAAATAGAGTCACTTCAAACAAAACAAGACCCATACCCACACTAAGTTAGAACACTTCTAAAGTCTGGTTTATATTATGAGGAGGACTATCCTTATTGTTATATCTCAGTTACAAACTAAAGAATGAATTGTCACAAGATGTTAAACTTGACCAAACCTATAGTAAGGCTTCCATTGGTTCATTAGTTACGTTAGATATACCTTCTAACTTGAGTTATCATCAACTTCAATATCCCAAGACTAAAGTAAGCTATTTGAATAGGGTTAGTTTTCTTGGAGGTAGCCTGTAAGCTCCTCCCAGTAGTAGGAGTACCTACGTGAGATTATTTCCTTTTGATATCAAGCCAAGATTTGCCAAGGCTAAGACATTTATAAAAAAGTTAATATGTGACATACTTCTCCATCATTCTATATTAATGGAGACATGTATTAAGTGAGTTTGTTACTATATATAATGTAAGAGTGAACAACACCCTGCACAACTACTGTACCTCAGCAAGTAAATCAGTGATGTTGTTGCTATGATCACACTGTCTGAAGCCTATGTGCTTTTATGCTTCCAAAACCCAAGAAAATTGATGTCAAATTTAAATCTGAAGATAATCTAGTCTTTATGCCATTTGCCAATGAGCTATATACTAAGGGATTGCAAGTGGAAGTCTTTGGTTGGTTTACTGTAATGTGTGCATATGTTGCTGTCAGTCAGTAATGCAAGACATGCATGTAGTTTATGGATCCTATGCATTTCCTCAGAGTAAAAACCAAAGTAATTCAGAATTCTATTCTTAGCCATTGTTCAATAGTGTTGAAGGATTCTCGTAATGTGTTCTGTCTGAGATGTACATTATTTGCACTTCAGTTATAGTACTGTTCATTTAAAGAGATATTTGCAGCAAAGTCATGCACATATGCTTTCTACATTGATTTCCTGTTGCAATACTATGGAAGATTTGGTAGAAAAATCCCAGCAATCGTCAAAAGTTGTTTTATATTGGGGGGGTGGGGAGCTTCAAAACTCAGGAGGTAACATGGAGTTGATCAGTTAGCACTACAAGTGTTGTTAATAACTAAATGTTTTGATTACCTCAGATGCTAAATATATTCCTTAGGAGCAGCTTTAAAATAAAGGCAGAGGTCCTTTGAATACTGATATTAGTCCTGTGCTGTTAGCTATGTCAGTCCAACAAACCCAAATATAAAAACCGAAATAGGAAACAATATATATGCTGCCCTTAGAATAAAGCTATGTAAAATATTCATGTATACTTATTAATAAGACACAAGGAAAGACATTGATGTCTGTTACACAAATGATCACAGACCTGATGAATTTTCTCCTTAATAAATCGAGTGAATGGAAAGTTGAGTTATTTTGTATTTTCTCTCTAACATCCAGGTGATACAGTTATCAACATTTCTTTGGTACATTTCTTCCAAGAAAGTGAAAGAAAAAGTCAAGTGGGAACACATCACTGATGTCATAACTTCCTCTGTGGATGTGAGTCTGGTGAGTCTTTTCATAATAATTTCTGAACAGTCACTTTGTGAAATGATCATGGGTTGTATTGGATACCTTTGATTAAATCTACAGGCCATATGTAGGTGAAGACAGCTTGCATTATTAGTTCTATAAATAACATCAAATGCCTTTTTTAGATGCCACTTGTTTTATTGTGTAGAGCTAACAAAATGTTCTTAACACGATTAATACATTGTAGTATGCAGTGGTGGATGGAAGATTCCTCTAAAGTGGAGACAGCTACTGATAGATACCTCAATTAACATTTCATAAGAAAACTTCAACTTCTGTAGAAAATAATGATTGCCCACATGCCAGGCAAGCTAAGTTTTTGTAGTATGTACCTTGGTCTGATCATGGATGTGTTTGAAATTGAGAATCTATGAAGTATCAAGTCTTTGAAGTTGTGCATTGCCACCTGTAATCTTGGTAATGTTTTGACCCATTAATGCAATAAATCAGATAAGAGCGAATGAATTAGGGATTCTCCCGGCATCTGCTACTAGTAATTGCTATCTTTAGCTCTTACATCTCCATATAACTAGTATTGCCAGTAGTCATATATCTTTTAAATAACTTTCAATATGCAAGAAGCCATGGGGTGCATCCACCCAGTTGGGACAATTTTTTCTATACTGTGGTCCTGCTTCAGAGCACTCATATTGTCAGTATGAGATGTATGAATATCATGTTTCAATCAGATCAAGGTTAGGAACTGTTTGTTCTGACAATTATACTAGTGCTTTGAAAGCATGATGTTGGAGTACAGTTTAGAGAGGTAGTAGCATTAGGAAATTGCCCCAACTGGCTAGGTGCCATGTTCAATGCTATCCTACTTGACATTTTACTCATTTAACTCTTTCCAGTGCTTGCAGGAAATGGTTCTAAATTGCACTAATTTAATGTTGTATACATTGGCATGATTTATAGTTGTATTACAAAAATGTAGTTGTAATGATGATCGACCCATCCCTAGAATGAATGTAAGTCAAATTTCATGCTCTCCCCCTCCTCTTCCCCCTCCTGTCCCCTCCCCCAACAAACATCAAATCTAGACAAAGGGTACAGCAGGGTTACAACCATGTATTATGTATTATTCGTGGGGACTTTAATCGCCAGAATAAATTCAAGGAGGGGGGGCAGTGATCTATAACATGCAGGGAGACTACTTTTACAAGAATTTCTGAAGTACAGTATATAAAGATATAACCTGTATATGCAGTACAACATACAAAATTGATTTATCTTCAACATTACATCAAGAGTTAAGTGCAAAAAGTTGATCATAGAGCTCATCTTTTTTATATAAAACAATAAGGCATCTATTAGACCTTAAACCTCTAACTCATGAAATGGCCACAAAACTTGCACATCATGAAGAATGGCTACACTCATGTGCCCTTGAAATTACACTAAGCTCTTGTGGGTTACTCCCAATGTTTCTGACTTGCTGTTACATGTTAACCTTAACTCATTATCAGCATGTTGGTTTACCATGCAGGTACATAGACAGTCACAGTTTTTTGGGTACCTAGGTTTTTAACACAGAGAAAAAGAATATTCCTTCTTATATCTACTATATCACAGTGCAAATGGTTGACATCAGGTTTACATAGAAATGAGCTACATAGCATTAAAACATACTGATCATTATGAATCTTTTAAATTTCTCTTTGTCATTAAACCTTGAATATATAATTCATGATAGAACCAGCTGATGTAGGTTAAGGAGACTGGGAAACTACACTACACTTCTAAAGGATAATTGTGCACTGGCCCACAGCCCCTCCCCTTTCCAGCCCTGATATATGAAAGTGACCTAAATATGAATTTGAAATTAATAATGTAGTTGTCACAAAGTCTAAACATTTATAATCAATTTGAATATTACTTTTAATAGCCAGACTGCCTTCATGCAATATGGTGAGCTGTTAAACCCCAATGAACCATTATAGATCTATAACTGCTAAAATAATGTATACACTTTTCATCATTTCTTGCATGTGACCAATATTTACAACACTACATTATAGGATGTACCAGCCTATGCACAACTCAGTGATCATGGAAAGTGAATTTAAAAGCCAGTTAAGCATCAATGATGTCATGAATTTCATTACAATACTTGAACTCCATGGTTATGTTGTCAAATGGTAATGGGTTCTGCTGTGTACGTCTAAAACACTTTGTAACTTTAAACTTCACATGCTAAAGTGATGAATGCTGAATTGCATATTTCTGGCACTGAAATCTTGTTGAAATCAATCAGTTACATAAAACTGTGTTATACATATGGAGTGTTTATATGTGACAATAAGCCAGCAATTTACAGTCATCGGATACCCATGTCTGTAAAAAAAAATGCATAAATAAAGAGATGTTGCCATAAGTCTATCAAGGGATTCTAATTGCTGTCCACAAACTGCCGTTGTCGATCTATTGATTTGAAAATCCTGGTCCAGCAGAGTCTTTGGGTGGATAGCTTCATCCTTCTTGCTGTGTTATCAACCCTCTTTAGTTCTTGTTATTGTAGTCTAGTAAGAGACTACGACTTTGAGTTCAGTTTCTGTTGGTTTTTTATCTGTGGTAGGTGGAAGGGGAGGGAGGTGAGGAGGGTAGGTGGTACTCTTGATATGCTATTTTTACCATGTTTACCCTTCTTAAGATGACCTAGCATCATTTTGCATGTGATGGTACCATCATGGCTTATATTTAACATCCTTCACACACTTAGTTGAAAACACATGAATATCATATCTACCCCCCCCCCCCAATCCTGGCAAAGCTATCATAATCTCTTGGTAGTCTTGGATCACCTGTCAACTCCTCCTTAACCAACCAATGGAAAATGTTGGAATTTGTACTTTACAAAACAGCAAATTGGTTTGTCTTTAATTATTCTGTCAATTCTAGTTCACAAATACAAACTCTATTTGGATTAACAGTGTTTGTGCTATTTCATACCACCAGTAGCATTTTCATGTATTACTTTATACAATGCACTCCCCAGAAAGTATTCTTGGCTATTTTCTCAACCATTTTGGAATATTGATTGAATATAAACTTGTTTAGAATCATTTTCTTTCCTTTACAGATTGTAGTTACCGTAGAAAGATCAGGAAACAGTTAGTGAGAAGTAAAGATCATCTTTAGTTGCTGTACACCTGTGGCTCGCTTCTCACAAGGTCTAACAAGGTCATACTTTGCTAATACTGTATATAAAACATCAGGAATGTTGAAAAACTGAAATTGTCAGCTGCCAGGACTAACAAATAAAAAGTATATTTAAATTAGTTTAATTCTGATAGAGTTCCTTTTTAAAAGTGACGGTATTGTTTTGTTGTATATTGGGAGAATGGTGGGTGTGGAAATTCTAACTTTGAGAAGAAAAGACAGACAAAGAATAAGGGGTTGATAAAGACATTGTTTCTTTAATATTTTTTGATGACATCATCTGTTATTGTTTGCAATTTGCTTATTTATATCTCATTTAATTGACATAGTGTGTTTTGATTTCTTCTTGCAAATTGAAAAAGCATGTTTTACATTCATAGAAGGCAAAGGGAGCAAGGAGATGGGGAAATTTTGCAGAATTTGTTTCTGAATTTATATAGATATTTCTTATTCTATCAATACTGCCGTTGTACAATGTTTTGTCTTCGTAATTTATAGAAAGTACGGTGGTTGTGTTATCAAGAAGGCTTCCTCAAGCGGCTGAGTGACCAATATATTAATGAACTATGAATGGTGTGTAGGGCCAGAGACAGTATACTTCTGTTCTGTCCATGGCATAGGCCCAACCATTCATAATTCATGTTCGCCTTTATATACAGAACATTAATGTGAAAGGTAATGTAAAACCTAATTAACTGAAAATGCAATGAATTTCAAGACGGTTATGTAGTGAGGTGAAGTTTTGAATATTCAGACTTTGGTACTACTTCTATATCCTCAAGGGGGTAACACTATTGACCAATTGCTGGACACCCTCTTCACCCCACATAATAGTATCGTACTGCAGTTAATGTAGTAACGGCATTGTATAGATGTACATTACTCCGTCAGTTTGCATGTAGCGATGTGAACTGTATCACTACGCTGAATGGTAGGCACACTAGCGTGGTGCATCCCAGACATTCTGAGCGTGGGTTTCCAAATAAACGAATGAAATGATCTCGTTGGGTTGAAGCTGTTTTTCCTTCCTTACTAAATACAAGAAGACGTTAATACCAAAGTGTCGCCGTTATTGTTCTCACCGTTCTTTACCGACGGGCTTACCCATTACATTCCTCTCCTGTTTGGCAGTGTCCCAACAGTTAGTTAAGGCTAAGTATGTATTAATACTCCCTCATATTTATGTATACATTTGATGATCATTCATAAGATGCTGATTATTTTGTTTACTGATTAAACCTGAAATCCTCTTTTTCCTTTGTTGAGCATTCCCAGCCAGTTTTCTGTTGTTCATTTATACTTGTATAATTATATTTTTTGTATAATATAATATATTGTTATGTTTGTTCTTTCTTTCCTAACAGGGTCAGCGCATAGCCCTTGACACGCAGAAGTTTAGTATGCATGGGTAGCTTCCCCTTGAGATTATCACTTCCTAAATGACAGCAGGCTTAGGATAATGTGAACGCCTGGATAGTATGCGCTATATTTCAGTTAGCTTTTTTATTCTTTTTCTTATGACTTGATTAGGCAGTAGTGCGCAACCCCAAGATTCTAGGCACGTATCATAAGAATTTCGTTCAATAGGTAGGCTACACAAGGCCTATATTAACCGCTCGTCATTATACACACACAATCTCAGATGCGATGACTGTGTTTATCGTGGTTTCACGGGTTTTGTTAGAAGAACAATACACGTAGAGAGCTCCTAAGAGTTTACCTGCGTGATATAGTGTACAGTGTATAGTATAATGTGGCAGCGGCTCATTAATATATTTGTTTTATATAGGCTTATCAGTTTCACTGTTAGCCCCTATATCAGTGTCCATATGATTTAATTAAGAATATCGAGGCACAGTCGCTACACGGCCCACCCACTCGGCTCATTTGCCCCCATCCCCAGCAGGTCCCTGTTTGGTATGTAAAACATAATGATATCACAATCGAACAACTAATTCACACCTAAATTCCCTGTATGGCTCTACCTTAGCATATATAGTATACGGCTACGATCAGAATGCCATAGCGTGCTTTATATCATCAATAACCTGCTTTAAACAATAAATAAAGCAGATCTTATAAAGTAACGTAAGCTCCTAGTTTCTCCCTACAAAGTGATTTTACCGAATAAAAGTTCTAAGTGTAAATTTCTAAACATGAGATCTCAACATTAAGAATGTTTATACGCAACTTACATGGCCTGGGAATTGTCATTTCAGGTAATCTGGGATTCTTTTTTGACAAAACTTTCTTGGTAGCCTACGTTACGCGCCAACCGATGGTGGCACGCCTCTTAGATAGTGTCATGATGGTCCATTTTGGGAATAGCCCACACACTAAAACCTTCTGAAAAGGCCCCTGGTATTTGCGCACATCAAAAACACCGCTATGTAACATTTAGAAGATAAATTATGTGTCTTGATGTTCCTTAACTGCCCCTAGAGATTATACCCAGGCTAGGGCCCTGATGTATCTTTATTTTATAGGGTTTCATGTTTCCGATAAAGTGAATGTGCCCATGTACTAAATAATGCTCGTCAGATATACTTATTATACCATATACAGTATGTACATGTTGTAGACGTTTGTATAACAAGTTATTCTTTGTGTGCATAGTTTCCGTTTTTGGTTTAAGTTTCAATTTGAATAATTATGATAAGTTACAACATGATGATAAATAGTTGTCTGTCTTAATTTTAAGTCGAATCACTTGTCAAATGTCACTTTTGTTGAACTATATTTATGAATGACATATCATTTCCCTAGGCCCCTGCAAGGGCCCCTGGACCCAGACGACAAAGTCTTTGCGCGAAGGCGCTCGCAGATTCCTTCAGTTGTATCCATGTTTATTCATTAATCTACCCCCTTCCCCGGCCTCCCCTCCTTTTTCGGACTGACGGCCCTGATCAGAGTATTCGGTATTTAGCTTAAAATCAGCTTAACAAAAGGAAGGTTAAGCAGTATATTTAATAAAAATCCGGTGTTACCGTCCTCCATCCTTTAGGGAAAAAAATAAAATAACATGTGAGTTTTATCCAGTGAAAAATTGCACGAAAATTACGCCAGGAATGTTGAAATAAGACAAGATTTTGTGGATATGCAAAAGAAAGAACAAAGTAGTATATTAATGTAATTAAGAGCGGAGAAACAATTGAGGTGTTTGTAATGATATGTCATATTCCATGACTTGGTCTGAACATGACACAGAGATACACAATATTGAAATGAGCACCTTAATCTTGCTTTATCCGTCTCGATCTACAGCGAGAATATAGTCGCATGCTGAAAATGAAGCTTGTATACGAATTAATGCCCAGATGAGTGTTACTATCTCACACCTTTCCTACCGCGCCACATCTCCCATCTCCATTTTCTACGCTAATTTCAAATAAATTGAATGACTTGTAAATTTGAGGCCTATTAGTTAGCGCTGAAGAAGTATCGTACATAAATTTTGTTCTGTTCTGAGTCTCTGTGTACCTGCAGTGTTGGAACACACTAAATTCAGAGCAATACAATATGTAATCGTTTTGTTATGTTTACTTGTAACGGCGATAACAATCAAAATATATCACGCTACTCAAATCGTTTATTTAGCCTTCCGTCTCTCGATATTTACGTAACAAACAAACAGTTTACTATATATCATTGATATAGTTATCTGTTGATACTTTGATCCTGCATGCATATTCTATATTAGCATCGTGCATACACATACGCATCAAACACTCAAGTTCCCTAATTATAACAGGTACCTCTCTATGCAACAGCTCCCTTGTGACAGCATTCAGCCCTTTCGAAAACAGATCAAGTTATACCATAGAACTCACTGACAGCCAGCGACGTAGCCAGGAATTTGAAAGGGGGGAGCACTTTTTGCGATTGATATGGATTTTCAAAGTTGTAGGCACGACTATCTGAGCGGAGCGCCACCATCGGTTGGCGCGGAGCGTACAAGAAAATTTTTGGTTTTACAACCCCCCCCCCCCAGATGGCCGGAAACGGCCCTTCCCGAGTGTTCATTCTGGTTCCCCGGCCTCTTGCTAACTTGAGACACCTCATTCAATATCACTTTTAAACCCAAAAAACAAAGGAGTTAAAATAGTACGTAACGCAATACTACATAATGTATATATTTAAAATTAGCAAGGTACATGTACAGAGTAGTCTTACTTTTCAACTTCTGATAATTGTATGTACAAAGATAGGCCAGAAATGTCTTTGATACAACTACAGCCAGTACTAGTCTTTGATACAACTGTAGCTAGTAAATGTTTAAGTTAGCTAAATTGCCTAATAAGAGAAGGCGAGAGCTATCCGACGATTGCCATCTGATGCAAATTTCTCAACTGTTTTCTCAACTGAAAATTATTTGCGTAAACGGGTTCTTAACTAGATGTTACTATTGACAAGATCGGAATCTAGTCTTTTTCGGCGGGTAGAGTGTTGATTGAAACGACACGCGATAGAAATGACAGCCTAGATGACAGAAGAATAGGTCACCAATAATTTGGCCATATTCTTGCTACGTTCATTTCAATAGTTTTTCCTGTCTAGGATCTTAAACTCGTCCAGCAAGCTTATGGATTTGAATTATGGGTGTATTTTAAAAAAAAAGGTAACTTGCCCAAAAATGTGTAGGCCCGGGCCGCGAATATTTTTTTCCCAAACTGAACTGACACTGAAATTATTTCTTCGATTCTGATTGGTTCTCAGCGAGCACGTGATATACTTTAGTTTTCAACATCGATCCTCCATAATCTGTCGATATCAGTTTGATCAACACGAACAAATTTAAGATATTCACATAAGCAAATTCTCAGAACTTTTGGTAAGTATATATGCACGAAAGTATATAGTGAAGCAACTATTCCCAACTACTGCATGCGCCCATTATAGGCAGTCCTCGATCGTTTGTTTACTCGCTTGACTCCGCTCTACACAGCACATACATGTAATGTAGCCTATTGTACTGTGTATAGTATACAACACAAACAGTGCATTTGTAATTGTATACATGTAGCCGATGTACGTATGTACGAGCTGGTGTTTGTGTACATTCAGGGTTGCGATACTTTTAGTTTTATAATCATAAATTCAAAATGTATTCAGTCAATGAGTCTAGATAGGCCTAGTCGCATATGCATTGGCCATGAAGATTCGCGAGCGAGTGTGTATCAGCCATTGAGTGTACACAAACATGGCATTTGACGATATGTTTGTGTCTTTGACTTGTTAACTAGTTGTATATAGCCTTATAACCTATACGTACGGAACCACATATGTTTACCAGCACCATTAGAAGTTCTTGTACATGGTGACCTAGTAGGCCTGCATTAACCGTATATACGTATTCGTATTAGTTCGAGATCTCGAATTCACTAATATAGGCCCTACCGCCTTTACAGTAGCTCTTGATAACTGGAAGCCTCATATTGTATCTACATGTAGGCACACTTAGGCCTACATACTTTTAACTTGGCCTGTATAAGGCCTACACACGTATTTTTGACATGATGCGGCCCATGAGGATTGGTATGATCAACACTAACAGTGTCACATACATTCATTGATAAACGCAGACTACCATTCCGGTTTTGATCAGCCAATCAGAATCGAGGAAATAATTTCAGTGTCAGTTCAGTTTGGGAAAAAAATATTCGCGCCCGGGCCGCGAATTTTTTTTTCCTGAACCTTTCGGGCAGTGTACGTGGAGTTTAGCCAATCAGAGCGAGGCTGTGTTGATGACGTACTACTCAGTAAAGATGGTCAGTCGGGTAAATGCGTCGCTTCAATAACATAAGGTGGAAAACGAAAGAGCGTAAGTTCGAGACCCCGTGTGGATTCCCCCCCCCCCACTTTTTCTCATGTTCAAGTAGTTATGTCCAAGTATTATATCATGAATTGAAAATCGATATTATAAGTTATGTCATGGTTTTAGTGCATGGTCATCTTATATATGAAACTCCGTAGATAGTGTGGCGAAAATATATATAGTTTCTTTTGTTTATTTTCCTTCTAGATCTTATTAGAGGGAAATCGGTCTCAGCCCCAAAGTGTGGTACATCCGTTTTAGGAAAGTTTATCCTAATTTAAAGGCAGATGACTGGCTAGAATAAAAGACAAGGGAAACAGATATTCATTCTGGAACAATTGAAAAGAGAGGATTTATTGCATAATAAAACAAGGGCAGTACTTGCACTCTTATTTACCTAATTCGCTCATCAGTTTACAACAAATATTTGGCAGTTTCCACAATAAACCGTTAATTACTGGACCTCGTCTCTCACAAGGAGGTGCTATAGGACTATACCACTGTGTATATTGCTGTGTAGATGTGTGTAAACTGTACGTAACATACTACTGTACCAGTACTACAGTACTGAGTACAGTGTCATGTCAATCTGAAGACATTGTAAATTTGTACAACAGACAGCGATCATACTCGCCGTTTTTCAACAAAGAAACCGATGCAAACGTCACGTAAGTTGTGCACAATGATTCAGTATAATGTTATCAGTGCAAGGCCTATATACCTTAATACTTTCTGCTGTAGTACAACAATTATGTTGACTTATCGAATGTGATTTCCCCACTTCAACATTTGGTACGCACGCCGCCATCTTTACTGTAGTACGTCATCAACACAGCCTCGCTCTGATTGGCTAAACTCCACGTACACTGCCCGAAAGGTTCAGGAAAAAGAAATTCGCGCCCGGGCCGCCTGCAGTGCTACATACTGGCTACGCCCCTAATCATATGATGTCTTATTATCAGCAGATTTTGTTTCCTGTTTGAATTCTGTTACATGTTCTTATAGGTAATATATCAGAAAGGCAAACATAGTGCCCTTTTACAATTTTTCCAGTAGGATGATTCTTGTTTATTGTCCAATGTCTGGACTTTAATACGTTTGACGAACTTAACTGATGGACAATATATAAACGTTCATATTTTGTAGACAGCCAGATGTGCAGTGGCCTAAAAACAAATATCGTTATCGCAGTGTATTAACAAGTGTAATAATTATGTGTAGGAAGTGCGTATCACGTACGATTGCTCGCTTTGCTTCATATAACTTAGGGCGAATCATAGAAAGGATGAGAACGAACATTGTCGACGTCGTTGTGCATACGGTTCGTGACACTCCATCGAGTGCGGTTAGGTAGGCAATATGTATTTTGTTACGTAGTGGCCAACTGTAGGCTTGTAACAGGCTATAGGCTAAATTTAGCTAATTACATCTGCCAAACTAAGTAAATAGTTGAATCAGTAGGCCTGAATGTTACTAGGATTATAATCGAGTTAACGGAGCTGACGAGTATTCAAGATCAAAAGAGCAGTGACAAAATACCATGCTAAAAAACAACAGCTTTTTACATTTTTTTCGACACTGAAAGGGAGGGAGTAGTCGCTCCCCCTGCTAGGTTCCTCTCTTTGTGACAGTTTCCTAAATATACAAAGGAGCTCTGCTAGTGACAGCTCCTTAATCAAGGGCGTAGGAACCGGGGGGCGCCAGCCCCCCCCAGTAAAATATATGGGGGCGGAAGTAACATTCCGCCCCCGCTTCGCAAGTCAGAAAACCCCTTTTTCATTTCTAAATGAGTAAAATATCTCATTTGGAGCACCAAATTGCATCTAAGGCCAGGTGAAAATGCAAAATTATTTACACAATGGAGTGGGTGTTGAAGTGTGCAATATATTGCACCAATTGCATCTGAGGCCACCTGGGAATGCCAAAAAAATTCACAGGGGACACCCCCTCCCCTTAGACCCCTTCCCAAGGCCGGCCAACAGTCTTAAGCCCCCCCCCAGTCAAAAGTACCTTCCTACGCCACTGTCCTTAATTATAGTAGGGAGCTCTCTCTAGGGGAAATCCTCCTCTTAACCAGGCAGCTCTCTTTGTGACCGCTCCCTAACCAGAGAGCGCTTTTTTTGTGACAGCATCCTACTTTAAATCAGGGAGCGCTGTTTGTGACAGCTTTTAATGATACCAAGGAGCAGCCTCTAATTATAGTAGTGAGCTGTCTCGAAGACAAAAAAAGAGCCTGAATTAAAAGTCAATGTTGACCTAATATTTCTGTGGCACGCCGTTATATAACGTTGTCTCTGCATTATTTTTGTTATAGCTTTGTATAATGCCGTTATATATGTACAAGCGTTTGCAGTGGCGTAGGAAGGTACTTTTGAGTCGGGGGGCTGAAGACTGATGGCCGGCCTGGGGGAGGGGTCTAAGGGGAGGGGGTGTCCCCCTCCCCCTTTGGAATTTTTTTTGCATTTCCAGTTGGCCTCAGATGCAATTTGGTACAATATAGCACACTTCAACACCCACTCCATTTTGTAAAGCATTTTGCATTTTCACCTGGCCTTAGATGCAATTTGGTGCTTCAAATGAGATTTTTTTCTCATTTGGAAATGAAAAAGGGGTTTCCTGACTTGCGGAGCGGGGGGGGGGGGGGGGGGGACGGAACGATACTTCCGCCCCCCATATTTTTCACTGGGGGGCTGGCGTCTTCCCCCCCCCCAGCCCCCCGGTTCCTACGCCCTTGAGCGTTTGTATAATATAACAGTTATTTGACTAATATAACTAAAAAACTTTGTATAGCATGTATTGATCGGTAACTCACGTGCACTGCCCGTGAAAATAACAATGCGTTATGGACATACAACAAAACCGTTATATTGTATATTAACGTTCACCATTGATTGTATATATAAAATAACAGTTGAGTGCATTATACACTGCATGACCTCAATAACGAATAAGTTGTTAATGGTCGGTGTTATTTTACTTTTGCGTGAATGCACTATTACACGTTATTACCTTTTTGTATCAATTAACAAACATCGGGACACTGTTCAATTTGCATATTTGATAGCAAAGGTGCTACCGATTTTATGTGAGTTATATTCTCGTTAGGTGATTTCAGTGCTTAATTTTTGCGCAAAATGTGTCTAATTAATCTTGAAGGTTGTTAGATCTACTTCTTTTGATATAAAAGCATGGGTTTACTGGTTAAAAGCTGCTGTTGTTGTTTGTGCAAAAATATACGTCACAGTGTTCACTATTTCTCACATACACAAAGTTGGTATATATAGTTGACTTAGTATTTACTGTTTATAAAACTGAATGTATAATGATTAGGTGTTACACGTTGAGGAGTGTAGGTATTCATTTACGTCAAATGGGTTGCCCAATGATGAATTAATCGCAATAGAAGGAACAAAACTAGGCAAAAGGTAACCTGATGATATTAGAAATCGTTTACAGAAGGGAAGTTATGTCCTTAGAGGAATTAATTCTAACTTCGTGATTTCAAGGTTCTAATTTACTCATTAAAACAAAAAACGGCGCATGTCTTGAGGCTACACATACACTACATTAGTATATGTTCGATGGCAATAAACTACAGTACCTGTAAGGGTTGTTACTACATAAGTAAGGCTCGATGACCATACACTTAACTCCCTACAAAGATTGTTACTACATCTGTATGGTTCAATGACCATACATTACACTCCCTGTAAGGGTTTGTTACTACATTAGTTCGGTTCGATGACCATACACTACACTCCCTGTAAGGGTTGTTACTACATTAGTATGGTGTTATGACCATACATAACACCCCCTGTAAGGGTTGTAACTACATTAGTATGGTTTGATAACCATACACTACACTCTCTGTAAGGGTTGTTACTACATTAGTATGGTGTTATGACCATACATAACACCCCCTGTAAGGGTTGTAACTACATTAGTATGGTTTGATAACCATACACTACACTCTCTGTAAGGGTTGTTACTACATTAGTACGGTTCGATGACCATACACTACACTCCCTGTAAAGGTTGTTACTACATTAGTATGGTGTTATGACCATACATAACCCCTAGCTCTGTAAGGGTTGTAACTACATTAGTATGGTTTGATAACCATACACTACACTCCCTGTAAGGGTTGTTACTACATTAGTATGGTTCGATGACCATACACTACACTCCCTGTAAGGGTTTGTTACTACGCTAGTTTGGTTCGATGACCATACACTACAGTCCCTGTAAGGGTTGTTACTACATTAGTATGATTCAATGACCATACACTACACTCCCTATAAGGGATGTTACTACATTAGTATGGTTTGATGACCATACACTACAATCTCTGCAAGGGTTGTTACTACATTAATATGTTTCGTTGACCATATACACCTCACTCCCTGCAAGGGTTGTTACTTAATTAGCATGGTTCGATGGCCATATACTACACACCCTGTAAGGGTTGGTACTACATTATTATGATTCGATGACCATACACTAAACTTTACCATACACAGAATAACCACTTACAGGCAAGATACTTTGAACAGACTTTATGTTAATGAAAAGGAGGTAAACGACAAAGGCAAATGAATATATATATATGAAAATCGTAATGAGTTGGAAAATCAAGAACAGTGAAAAAACTTTCAGCCTCCACCGGGATTCGAACCCGGGCCTCCCGCTTTGTACGCGGACACCCTAACCAACTAGGCCATGGACGCTGATTGTACGTCAAAAGTATCTCTTTTGAGATCCGGCTTTAGGAATCACAAATGATTTTCGAGTTGGTTAGCATCACGTTTGATCTCTAGAGTAAGGCAAAGTATGTCACCAAAAACAGAATTAGTATTGTTCGATACAGATGACAAACGCCTACAGTGGAATTACAACCTTCCTTACCGGTTTCGAACCTCTGGACATACAATCAGCGTCCATAGCCTAGTGGTTAGGGTGTCTGCGTACAAAGCGGAAGGCCCGGGTTCGAATCCCGGTGGAGGCTGGAAGTTTTTTCACTATTCTTGATTTTTCAACTCATTACGATTTTCTTTTTTTTTTATAGAGAGAGAGAGAGGTGGAGAGAGAGGTGGGTGGAGAGAGAGGCGGAGGTGGAGAGAGGTGGAGAGAGAGAGAGATGTGGAGAGAGAGAGAGGTGGGTGGAGAGAGAGAGATATAGATAAATGCTTGTTAAGTATTTACTGATGTCATAAACTATAGCGTATATTTACACTTCTATATTAGTTACCATATAAATCATTAAGCATATATGCAGTGGCGTCACCAAGGAGGGACCAGGGGGGCACATGCCCCCCCTGGAAAACCGAGTGCCCCCCATCTGAGATTTGGGTTGGTAAAAAAAATATATATTTATTTTGTTATATTCAACTCCCATCATCTGAGTTGGTTTTTCATAAGGACAAAGAAGCACAGTAATTCGTATTTTCTTCAAATGAGCTGCGAAAAAATGAAAAAGTTTATCCTTGACCGTCGGGTATCGAAGTCGTAACCTGCGCCATCACAACATGTGTCGATATTTACATTAAATGTGTCAGTGTGAGAATGTGAGGGTCCGCAGGCACCATACTTGCCTATATTTCTGGACCCATATATTATCCCTGTTGTGTAGGGGGTGGAGAGGTCATTTGAGGTCAGATGCTTGTAGGAAAAAATGGCGAATGTTCACACCTGTATACTGAGCCATACTCGATGTGTGATCAAACTTTGAATTGCATGGTGAGATCCCTGATAGGAGCCAATGACGATGCTGGAACCTGTTACATCTTAATAGATAATGGGAGAAAACGAGAAGGACAAGAAAGGAGTCGGGGGTCATGCACACATTAATTCAACAAATGTAGGTTCTATTGATAGGGTTAGGCATAATATCGACAGCATGTGGTTCATTATCCTCTGCAAAATTCTGCGCGATTTTAAAATCAATACCTCAAAAATAGCAATTTCTGGAGATATCTTCAGATCGAATTTAGCATCAAATGTGGCACCATTTTGCATCTAGCCCATCCTCCGTATGCGAAAATTTTCACCCCCTCCCCTTAGACCCCTCCCCCAGGACGGCGATCCGTATCCACCTAAGTGCCCCCCATCAAATGCTGGTGCCCCCTGTGCCCCCCAGACTCAAAAGTCTGGCTACGCCACTGCATATATGATCATTCAAATTAATATATGTTTTGATATTTTGTGCGTTTATTTCCTTATAAGTTTGGATACCAAAATCCCATAACAAATAATGTACGACTCAAGTTTCGATTACATAATATATAAAACATTGTTCAAAACATGTTAAATTTAAATTAAGAAACATCTTCGTTTTTGTTGAATGTGTTTTAAGATAAAGAAAGTTGTCTGGGTTGGAGAGAATCATTATTTAACATATTGTGGCCCTTGTTTGATCCCTTGCTACCTTATATTTCGTAAATTTCGTTATAATATTGGTGAAATTGGGAACGAAACTTAACAGAAACCTGTAAAATAGGTAAAATAACTGCATGAATTAGAACACTCAGTGCTTCCAAAAAGATGATTTTCTTATCATATTATAAACTAACGATCTGTCATTTACTAAGTGACAACGCCCTGCTGGTAAAAGGATGTCTTTGGTCTGTTGTTAATGTTATGTTGGTATTTCTTTTAATTGTACTATACAATATATATTCAGCACACATTTCCACCATGATTCCATCACGTGGAGAGAGCATGGAAGATGCTATCTTTCAAGAATTTTGGTTTTCATTGTGAGAGTGTTAATACTCTAATTGAATTTGTGTCACAGCTACACTGGCATTCAGCTAAAATGTCTAGCAACTCAATCTATGAAACGACTAAAATATTAATTTATTATTGATACTTACGTCATATCTGGCAGCAATCTCCAGTAGCTGTATGGTAGACCTCTGTAGTAGTCTACTGTGTGAGTTTCCATTGATAAACACTTCGCGAGAACACAGATCCCTGACGGTGTCCTTGATTCCATCTACCTCACCAGTTTGTTCCAGGATGCAGAGGATGGCAAACTTATCACCGTCTTCCCTGCTCTTCAAGTATTCAATTACTCTCTTCCCAACTGCTGAGCTCATCCCACAGGTGAATCGATAGAGGTACTGAAGATTAAATGGATCCACTTTATCAAGAACATTCTCCAGCTCAGATGCACCTCTTGTAGCAGCTACAACTTCTACCAGTCTAAAAGACGCAAACCATTCACAGAATAGTTGATGGTAGAACCTTACGTCAGTCCTTGTCTGTATGTCTGTAGCAGAAGTCTGTTCGTTTGTCACAGCAGACACTTCTTCCTCTACCAAGATACCAACTGCAATATAATGTTGACAAAACCCTTGACCTAGTCGTGCACAGAGTCCATCCTTACGCCATGATAACTGTTTGTTTTCACCGCAGAGACCTTCAAATGCTACTTTACTAAGTTCCTTGTATTTGACAGCATACTCAATATTATACGCCTTTGCGCTTTTATCCATTGATTTGTTACTAAGATGACTATGGAAGCATTGGATCATGTAACTAAAGAACTCGGTGACTGACTTGAAATTCTGAAAATGTGTCTTTTCGTGGGACATGTGAGAAAACATGACAAAGATGAGAGGAACTTGACATAAGTCATCCAGGATCGGGTTTGCTTTCAAAGCGCGCTTAACTTTAGCAACGCTTTCGTCGTCTTCCCCAGTAACAGCCTTGCGAATGTACTGGTCACGTGCTTTTTCGTCAAAACCAACTAACCGCACTCGCTTTGTGTTTGCTTTGTCATAGTCCTTCGGAAGATATCTGGTTGTCAGGGTAACATCAATATTCCCAAACAGATTGCTGGTAATGATACGTCCTACGTCACTTTCGGTAGCTCCGTCCCTATCAGGAAACTCATCATACCCGTCCAGGAGTACCTTAACAGAAGAACAGCTTTCAATGATATCTTTAATATCAGAAGATTTGATTCGAGGATCGTTAGGTGCTAAGAACAGCTTAATTGCGTGATAGATAGATATCTTGCTGTTCAGTTGCCTCAACCGGAGCAGAATTAGAATCTCTACGTCTTTAAAAGGTGAATCCTTGACACCATTGCACCAATCGTAGGCGAGCTGTAGGGCCACTGTTGACTTACCATACCCGGCTTCTGCTTCTATGATGCGCCGTTTGGCTTTCATTCGAGGGTCTGTGAAGATATCTTTGTACGAGTCCACACGTACCCATGGTTCTCCTTTCTCCTGCGTCGCTCCTTCAACAACATTTATCTCTGTACCGCCCTCAACAAATACCTTGTTAACACAATATAGTCTGTCCTTGATGTACGGTATGGGCTGGATTGCGTCATATTGTAGTTTATACCTGCTCTTCAGAGAACTGATGAGAATGTCCTTTTTGTCTGAAAAGAGAACAAAAGTTGATTTGTAAGCATTATGTTTTGGTCAATAAAGTTGGGGCGTGTCAGTGCCTTTATAGACTGCCCTGGAAACAATTATGGCGGGCTAGGTGTTTGATGTCACTGTGAACGACAAAATTATACCAGTTAAATCGCAGTAATGTGCAAATTTATATCGCCGTATATGCGTCCATATAATACTTCAAATCAGTTAGGTCAAATCTAAAAGGTAGATGTCGATTTCAACTGGTATAATTATTCTCGAGTTCAGTAGATGTTGACTTCATTCGCACTTTGTGAATTAAGTAATAATAACATAAATATTTCAATACTTTGCTCTCGATCTGATACAGGTGGATTACTGTTTGATTCCCTTCTTTGCTACAAACTTAAACATTTTATAACTGAACTTAGTCATGACTTGCAGTCCAGGAGTTAAAAGTACGAGATTTTTTCGGTGCATTTGATTGTATCTATTATTATAAAAATGTATTATATCACATAATTTTACATAGTCACTCATAACACATAACACAAATCTAGCATTTTATTTAAAAAATATAAATATAATGTGTAAAACAAATCATGTTGAACTCTCGATCATACACTGTAAGAGGAATAACAATACTGAGGACTAAATCCTTATCAATGTTTTATTTTTAACATCAGCTTTCTTATGCTTAAGTAACTAATATAGCACTATGTAATCACAACAAACCTTGCACTGTAAGGCGCTCCATCGATTATGACGTCACAACAACTTTCGGGGAATAAACTTGGGTCTTCACTTTTGTTTTCCTTTGAGTGATATTATCCATGATTATCTCTCAAAGCGATGATCTGTTGAATATATAGATACAGTATGCATGGATAAAACTTAACAAAATTATCATAAATCAATGTGTAATTCTATAAGTCAACAGAACCAGTCACTTTACCAACAGATCTCTGGCTCGACAAAGATTACATCAAAGTGAATCTCTCCTTATCTCTTATTAACTGTTTATTCTTTACACAAAACATCGACCTTTGAGGTAATCTAATATCAACCCACCCTGAAAATTCCAACTTTGTGTTTTGTTATCAATATTCACGATATCCTTTTAGAATGTCACCTACAGCTCATCATTTTAGATGGCGGGCTTCACATTTATTGCCAGGCTCACTCTCTTAATTGTAGATGTAACGGTTATTATTTGCATGTTAAAGAAGCTGTTTGAGTTAATTTTTATTATTCTATCGATGCTAATCGAACGTGACATCAGATAAAAAATGTACGTCCTACGTTTGACTGTAGTCAAGGTTCATTGCAAAAAGTAGGCTAAGGTTAAAATCTGTTTCCTTTTTTAAACATTTTCCAATTTGATCTTTAATGTGTGTTATACTGTAATACAAAGCGCGAAAGTGACGAAATATTAACGTGAGGATCTAATCAAATTGATTAATTATTCCTCAGTAACCTTTATTTGATGAAATTAGAGAGAAAGATGACCCACTGTTATCAATACACACTCTTGTGTATAGTATTAGCCTACCAGGTTAACATTGTTAGCCTAAGTTAAACTGCTGTTTTAAGCGGCCGTGGCGTCACTAGACTTTTCAGTCTGGGGGGCGGCACAGGGGGCACCAGCATTTCATGGGGGGGGGCACTTTGGTGGAAACGGATCGCCGTCCTGGGGGAGGGGTCTAAGGGTGCCCCCTCCCCTTTGGAAAATTTTTGCATACGGAGGAAGGGCTAGATGCAAAATGGTGCCACATTTGATGCTAAATTCGTTCTGAAGATATCTCCAGAAATTGCTATTTTTGAGGTAATGATTTTAACAACGCGCAGAATTTTGCAGAGGATATGAACCACATGCTGTCGATATTATGTCTAATCCTATCAATAGAACCTACATTTGTTGAATTAATGTGTGCATGACCCCCGACTCCTTTCTTGTCCTTCTCGTTTTCTCCCATTATCTATTAAGATGTAACAGGTTCCAGCATCGTTATTGGCTCCTATCAGGGATCTCACCATGCAATCCAAACTTTGATCACACATCGAGTATGGCTCAGTATGCAGGTGTGAACATTCGCCATTTGTTCCTACAAGCATCTGACCTCAAATGACCTCTGCACCCCCTACACAACAGGGTTAATATATGGGTCCACAAAAAATACGGGATTCTCAAATTTGTTTCGAAATCAAGGTTAGGGTTCAGAGCAACGATATTACTCATCGGTCCAGAAAAAAAAGCGCGTTCTTTCATATTCTGATGTCAGAATCATGAGAAAGGTCCAGAAATAGTGTTCTCTGGAGAGAAGGGGTGGCCTACTAATTTTCAGGAATTTTATTGGACTGCACCTAGTGATTCTCTGAATATTCGTCCTACTTCCTAGGAAATAAAAACACGGCTGCAGCACAGCCAGAACAGGGAAATTCATTGTTTTGAACGATGAGTCATGTAGCTCGCGAAGCGGATGTGTATAGCCGCTGGTAAGGCGTGAGCACTGACACATTCAATGTAAATATCGACACTTGTTGTGATGGCGCGGGTTACGACTTCGATACCCGACGGTCAAGGATAAACTTTTTCATTTTCTCGCAGCTCATTTGAAGAAAATACGAATTACTGTGCTTCTTTGTCCATATGAAAAACCAACTCAGATGATGGGAGTTGAATATTTTTTACCAACCCAAATCTTAGATGGGGGCACTCGGTTTTTCAGGGGGGGGGGGGGCACGTGCCCCCCTGCCCCCCCCCCCCTGCCCCCCCCCCTTGCCCCCCCCCCCCCCCCCCCCCCTTGGCGACGCCACTGTTAAGCGCCACGACTGAGATTCGGGCATAGGAAAATATTAGTAACGGTTCCTTCATAAACTATATTAGTTTTAATCTCACATGATTTATATTTTTCTAATAATTTCAGAAAAGTAACAATTACGATTCATCCGTTCTGATCACCCTGATAAAGCAAAATATATACGTCATGTGATTGCTAACTTACAACAAAAAAACATAAAAATTAGTTAACTTCTTAAACTAAATCTGTTTATACTATTGTTTTAATATTAATAATCTTCCTAATTATCAGGAAGTTTGTAGAGTTCAATAATACTGTAATGCTTCACCGTGGTTTTACTAGGCTAATAGAACTTCATTCCCACCGGGTAAGCCTTTAACTTATTCAATGTTCTCTTTACTTCCCACATATATGCCTAACTTATACCATGTTCGATGAACTTCCCACTAGATTTATCTTAGTAAAACTGATCCAATGGTCCATATTCTTCCCACATGATTTATTCCATGTTCTATACGGATAGAAAGTAAGACAACTGCATCTCTCTCATGCATATAACTGCAAGCTGAAAATAAGCCTATACCTTGAGGAATCTGTTAACTGATTTTCATCCCGATTCATACATTTAAGTTGGACCTAAGCCTAAAGGCGCGAACGGCTTGCTATGAAAGTATTACAATTCTTCATTTCTGTTTCGACAGGACTCACTGTTAGTTTATTTATGATCTGATCTGACAGCGATAAAGTGAAAGGATAGCACATGTTCTGATTGGAAGAGATATGTTGTAGTTGCATGAATGAACTATTAAATAACCAGGATTTACATAATAAGAGTTTGACTAACATGAGCTTAAAATTATTTCCTTCAAAGTAATGAATTATTACAATCGACATTGAAATATGATCACACAGACATGGATTATAATTCTTATACATAGGAATTGCCTTGAAGATGACATGTTTATATATTAATCTGTTGTGATAACTTTAACATAGCCTGTATTATTAACACGTGTTTAGTATATCAGTACATAGCCTGTGTTATTAATGACGTGTTTAGTATATCAGTACATAGCCTGTGTTATTAATGACGTGTTTATTATATCAGTACATAGCCTGTGCTATTAATGACGTGTTTAGTATATCAGTACATATATAGCTTCACACCATTACTGTCTCCTGTACGCTACTTACCAGTACGATCATCGCTTTGTAGATTTATCATCCAGGGTAGAATTTAAGTCCAGAATCCTTTAATCCTTAAATGAAAGATGAAAATCACGAAAAAAGAACGTACGGAAACAGGAATGAAGAACATCCAATTGACAAGATGGCGTCGTGTGGGTCATATGACGTTCTAATATACGATCCTGGACGCTAATTAGATATCGGTAGAAATCAGTCTTTAGTTTAACTGGTTTCAAAGTTCATATTTTATTATTTACACAATCAAAGACTTTATTTGATAATACAATTCATATCTGATATATTATGCCTTGCTGTGTTTATTCTGTCATATCAGACGTTCAAAGGTACCTGCTGTACGTTTATGCATTGTTCTCAGTTACGTCTGTTAATACGCAAACGTTGTAAGTTTCCGAGCTATTTTGTTCTATATGTGCGTAATATGCCTGTTATAAGTACGCTAACTGTGTAGATGAAACTGCAGGCGGTGATGGCCAACTCTGAATATGTCTTGACAAGAAATCTACAGATTGGTTTACGAAAATGAAAACAACTTGAAACCAATGTTTATTACACAAATATATAAAAAAAGGAAAGAAATTATACACAATTTAACAAAGAGAGTGTAGATATAATGAGCTATAGAACGGGATTCTAACAAGTAATATTAGGATTGCAAGGGTCTGTGATTAGAGTCCCATTCTAGAAACAAATAATATTTTGCTCTGTTCGAATTGATCGTCCGGTTCAGTTCTCCGTTGTTATTAACTTCAGTAAGACAGGATTTCAATGAGCGGAAGAAAAAAGTTATAGTTGAAGTCATCAACATTGCCTGTTATATATGAACGGGTTTGATTTTTTCAAATGATTGAATCATGTGAGAAAATTGAGAATATATATATTTTTTTTCATTTAAAGAACTTTACATGCTTCAGTTAGGCGACAATATGACGCAGTAGCGCAATAACGTTCACATGATACCAAAGGTGTTTGCGTGGTGGGGGAGCTGCAGGGGCGTAGCGAGGATTTTGGCAGGGGCGAAGATTGTAAACAAACTATCTAAGCGTAGCACCACTTGTTGGCGTGAAGCGTACAAGAACATTTTGGCCGAAAATGCCTCCCAGATTGCTGGAAATGGCACTTCCCAGGCCTTGTAAGTTGCATCTAAGCATTTTTTATTTTGAAATTACCAGCGATATCATAAAAAATATATAAAAAAGGTCAGGGGGGATGGGGAGGTCGCCCCCTTCGCGCCCCACTCCCTTGGCTACGCACATGGGGAGCTGGGTATAGTATACTTTCTACTGTTTAACGTGTTGGAGCCTGAACTTTTGTGAGATCCTGCCCGGAAAGAGAAAATATAATTTTAGACATAAAACTGTGCACTGTGCATATTTAGACCAGGGAGCAGCAACTCTAACGCAGCTCCCTATTTAGACTATAAAGCAGGTCCATATAAGTAACACTCAACGCAATGTTTACTAGTAAATGATAACATACTAGTAAGGGTGATGACACAACCGTTCAAGGGTCCCATTCTCAGCAGGATGATTGCAACAATCCACCGAGTAAACCATTTCCCAACGACTGACGATCTGAGATGTGACCATGACCCACAGGCATACCCCTACACCTTTGCCCCCCGACTGAAGATCCGAGGTGGAGCCATGGTCCACGTGCCCTCCTCCACCGATTGCGCACTCCACTGCAGCAGCGTCGAATGCTAGGTCCGGTCATGAGGACAATGCGGGGCCCCCTCTTTTCACTGGTCACATGATATCCCATAATGTTTGTTGTAGCCCCCGTACTTCTCCCTGGGGCGTAATATGATTACGAGGCCCCCAGACTGCAAAATGATGCTATAATTACATCACGTTAACTCCTATGTATACGACTGCTTGCGTGTGTTATAAACTCAGCAACTTTCCACATCATTTAGTGGAGAGGAAGGGAGAAGAGGAGGGAGAAGAGGGGGGGGGGTGAGAGTGGAAGGGGAGAGAGAAGCAAGGGGCGTGTAGGGGAAGGAAGGAGGCACGTGTTCCCATTCTCCCAGTGGCTACGGTACTATATGTATGTGTGTATGTATGTTTCTAGTATCCTCCTGCAAGCAAGAACTCGCCAAGAAGCCTCATTGGCTTATCCAAGTCGCAAGCTGACCGAAGTCAGTCTCTTAGATTCATATTTTAACGTCCATGATTATGAATTGTCGACAACTCTGTAACTGGACGACACACATTAATCTTGGAGTGACTCGAGCCGGGACCTTATGATTGGAAGGCATCGGCGTTAACCACTGATCTAACACTCCTAGCTAACACTGAGCTAACTCTACTATATATATTTACTGTGCACAATAATACGTGTATAGGCAGGCATACGCATGTATCCATATATCAGTGGCTCAAATGTCATGTTGTTTATAATAGAGACGACAAGCCGGTACCACATGACGCAGGGAACTTTGTCTTTATATCGATATGATCTATAAACTATATATAATGTCCCGAATTTTAGGCCTTCATTATTCAAAGTCATATAGGCTATATCTAACCCCAATTCCTATTTTGTAACGTTTGGACACATGCTGCATCAGCAGCTTTGGGGCGTAGCCTACCTACCCATAGACGTAGGAGGCGGGGGGGGGGGGGGGCTGCAGTCCCCCAACCAAAAATGTTTGTGAAAATTCGGGCAATATGCTGAGAATTTTCGGGCACCTACTGAAAGAAGAATAATTTGCAATGTGTTTTTCATTTTTTTGTGTGTGAAAATTCGGGCAATGTGCTAAGAATTTTTCGGGCGCCTACTGAAAGAAGACAAATTTGCAGTGTGTTTTTTGAATTTTTTGGGTGCAAATTCGGGCAATGTGCTGAGATTTTTTCGGGCACCTACTGAAAGAAGAATTTTTTGCAATGTTTTTTTCAATGGTTAAACTGATATAAGTATTATCGTTTATTATTGTAATGACTTCCCCAATAATTTGAAACCAATATGGAAGGGTAATAACACGGAAAATATAACCAAAATTTTTCGCACGCTCCGCGCGCGTTCAACATCATAATGTGCATACCATATAGGCATTCATCGGCTAGTGGCATGTGATGTAATAACCGATGAGTGCCTATATGATATGCACATGAGCACGATGAACGCGCGCGCAGCGCGCGAAAAACTTTGGTTATATTTTTCGGGAAAGTCGTAGTTACAGCCCCCCAAATCAAATTAGGCTCCTACGCCTATGTACCTACAGTACCACAGCCAATTCTTAGGTGGCTATAACTGATCACCTACAAAGAGCGGCTAATATCATCAATACAAATTAATCGACTGTCGTAATTTATATTATACTGTTTCTTTCTCTTTCAAAAGATTAGACCTTTTACTGAACTAAGGTACTATTAGATGTGACTTAGGGTTTAAGAAAACTTTTCATCTGAATTGCTTTCTCATTAAAATGATCACTAAAATCGCCGGTGAAGAAATTGACCAGCGTAAACTTGCGTGAAGATTGACAAGGGTCTCACTTTCCAGGTGAGTGGCTTGAAAGTATGTGGTGTCATTTTTTCCCAGTATGGATCAGCCACTCAATTTGGGGCAAACTACCAATGGCAGATGACTTTAATTTCACCTAACTAAGATCGTGTCCACTAAAAGTATAAGATATTTTAATCGTTTCCATTTGGGAGTATACGACATACTAGTCTTGGCCAAGTCGTTAGTAATACTCCTTTTCTCGCGTGCAAACTGTACCTGCCTCAGAGTCCGTTTTTGCCTACCACAAATGTGCTTGCCCACTGTAGTTTACATTCCCGAGGATCTGTCTGATACAAACCTAAAGCGTTACCGCTGGCTTTCTCTGGACAGTACAGCAAATAGATACGGCAAAATAGCTATGTGAAAAAGAAATGTACACTAGGCTGTACACACTAGGCCTCTTAACAAGACTAACGACGTACTCAATATCAGACTCTATTTGCAAAGCATTTGGTCGTGGTGTAAGATTCATATGAACTTCCAAATAATTGCAAGCGATGTAGGGATTAAGATATAAACGTGCATAAAACTACAAACATGGGCGAGAGCTCCACTGAGTACTCTGCTATCGGTACGGTGTTCGCTTTAGAGCCATTGGTGGAGCCCAATCATACAGCGGTACGGACGTCGGGAATTTCCCCATTCGTAAAGGTCCTCTCGGAATCCAGCCAATCACATAAGAGCATAAAAATTGATTGCGTAAGAGAGACCTATTGCGTTGTTAATTCATTGCGCAATGTATTTTGGTAAGAATTTCGTAGCTGAACTGGGCCTACCGTATAGCATAAGCCAATTACACTGTTTACAGGTTGTACATTGTGGCTAACCAAACACACATTTCTTAGTCTCAAATATCGAACAAATATGACGAAAACAAACGAAGATGACAAGAAAAGTCCAGTAGATGGCCATGATGATAACAGAAATGTAAGACAGCATAACAACGTCATTGCAGCGTACGCTTCGAATGGGAAAAGAATAATTGTTTATACTTGTTGAAAGTTAAGCCTAACGTTAACTTACAGTTACAGGCCTGGCTAGAATGCTGTAGACTAGGCCTAAGCTCTAGGTTGTTCGTGGTAACTTAACGGTAAGGGTAAGGAGTACGTTTAAAGGCCTAAGGAAAGTGGCTAACAGAACCTTAAGTGCCAGTACACTAAGATACACAGGCAAGGGACAAGCCTGGTTAACCATTGGGTAGGGGGATAGGTCTAGCCCTACATCATAGTACAGCACTATCAGTATGTATCCTCCTGCAAGCAGGAACTCGCCAAGAAGCCTCATTGGCTTATCAAAGCCGCAAGCTGACCGAAGTCAGTCTCTTACATTCATATTCAACGTCCATGATTATGAATTGTTAATTGTCAACAACTCTGTAACTGTGTAGCGACTCTGTATTTACTACCTTTTCATTTCTTTTGTAATATACTCGAGCGCCCTCTTGTTAACGGAGAAACTCTACGATCTATCGTCGTGAACGGAACTAAATTTCTCGCGAGTTGTTCGCTCATTAATTTATCTGTTTACATTGGATTTTTCTCCCTCGGAACATTATATTTCTACGTCGGAAATAACGATCTCTCGAATGGAGTGAACATTATATTATTTATCAGTGCACTGCGCGGGGAATTCGTTAACATAATTCATCGGACCTGATGTAGTTTATTTTACCATTTTATCCATATCATTTTACGTATAGTAATTCGCCCCGTACTGTGTCCAGCGGCCGGACTCATTGCTATCTCCCTTGTATTATATGGGAACGGACGATGGTGCGACAGGTGATGATACTCAGCGCAGCCGACTCAATAAAGAGGTGAGTGAAGGTCACGTTTGTTTATCCGTATACCCCTTCTATCTCGCCAAAGTGGTGACCCCGACGTGATCAAGTCAGGCAGCGCTAGTTTCGGAACACTGTATACCATTGTTTTAGAGACTCTTGAGTCTGAATTCTGAAATATGATTATATAGCTGGATTCTCAGGAATCTGAATTCTACGCAGTGGTTTGAACAAATATTCTTTTGGGTATTATGATAGTAATGACTTAATATACCCATAGTGTGATGGTACCGTGCAATGATATACCTATAGTGAAGGGGTTCAACTGCCTCCATGTTAAAGCTCTAATCGTCGAGTAAATTGACTGGCTTATGATATATACTATAATATCGATAGTTTAGCTTGATTTGGGATTAGTTTTTAGTTTGCCTGCCAACGCTAGTGGTTGTTTTTGGTAGCGGGCGTAGCCTCATTGCGAGCGATGTCAACGAACGACGAAACACCCGCCCAGGCACCCACCCCCCTGGCAGCAGTTAGCCTGAAACTACCGCCCTACTGGCCGAACGACCCCCATATTTGGTTTGCCCAAGTGGAAGCCCAATTTACAACGAGAGGGGTCAAAGACGAAAAAACCAAATATGCTTATGTCATCGCTTCGTTGCAGCCCGAGGTAGCGCAAGAGGTGCGCGATATACTCCTGAAACCCCCACCAGCCGATCCATACAAATCGCTCAAGAAGGAGCTCATCAAACGCACAACTGCGTCCGAGCAGAAGCGGCTCCATCAGTTGTTGACGGCCGAAGAGTTAGGCGACAAGAAGCCATCCCAACTGCTCCGCCGAATGAAGCAGCTGCTTGCTTCCAACACCGTCGACGGCAACATTTTGAAGCAACTTTTCGTACAGAGACTGCCGACAAATGTGCAACTCGTCCTTGCCACAACCAGTGACAAAACCAACATCGAGGAATTGGCAGCTCTCGCGGACAAAATTATGGAAGTGGTAATCCCGCACCCGATTGCAACAGTGGCGGCGGTGCAAAACACAACAGCGCCAGCTCTGAGCAACGGAATCGCTCAACTTCAACGACAAATCGACGTACTGACGAAGCAGGTGGCGTCGCTGACCAAACAACAACGTGACCAAAGTCGTGGTCGTTCGAAGTCGCGCCCCAAGTCTAATAACAACCGCAAGTCCCGTGACAGTACACCAACTGGAGGTATTTGCTGGTACCACCACACCTTTGGTGACGATGCCAATCACTGCCGACCGCCGTGCACCCACAAAGGAGCTACTAAAGCGGAAAACTCCACGGCCAGCGACTAGTAGCGACGGGTCTTGCTGGCCGAGGGGAAAGTCGCCTGTTTTATGTCACCGACAGAGACAACGGCACACGCTTCCTCATTGACACTGGGGCCGAGGTAAGTGTCCTACCCGCAACGGCAAATGACCGACGACACACACCGGCTACACACGAGCTACTCGCGGTCAACGACACGCCAATCAAGACTTACGGCATGAGATCGTTAACGCTGAATCTGGGGCTGAGACGGACCTACCGTTGGGTTTTTATCGTCGCCGACACCACGAGAGCCATACTCGGCATGGATTTCTTACGGAAATATCAGCTCCTGGTCGATGTTTGCCTCTACAAACTGATCGACAAGACCACGAATCTCAGTGTCCATGGGAAAAGCAGCAACCATGCCCCTTCCCACATCATGTTTGCCTCACCGAAGTCCGACGAACGCTTTAAAACGCTACTGGCTGAATTCCCTGACCTCATTCGACAATCTTTCACCGAATCACCTGTTAAGCACAACGTCAGACATCACATTAAGACCAATGGTCCACCAGTGGTGGCGCGTGCTCGTCGACTGGCACCCGACAAATTGAAGATTGCACGTCAGGAATTTGACCACATGCTCCAACTCGGAATCATCCGTCAATCTGATTCCAACTGGGCTTCACCTCTTCATATGGTCCCGAAGAAATCGGGAGACTGGAGGCCATGTGGAGACTACAGAGGACTCAACAACGTCACTGTACCGGACCAATACCCCATTCCGCACATTCACGATTTTTCGTCCTCTTTGAATGGCGCGAAGATTTTCTCGAAAATCGATCTGGTCCGAGCCTATCACCAAATACCAGTAGAGCTGTCCGACGTGGGCAAAACAGCGATAACAACACCATTTGGCCTTTTCGAATTCATCAGGATGCCATTTGGTCTACGCAACGCGGCTCAGACATTCCAACGTTTCATCGACGAGGTCACGCGAGGACTTCCGTTTTGCTACGCTTACATCGACGATCTTCTCATCGCCAGTGCATCGGTTGAAGAGCATGAACACCATCTGCGACAACTTTTCACCAAGCTCAACGAGTACGGAGTTGTCATCAATCCCGACAAATGCACCTTTGGCGAAAGTGCGCTCGATTTTCTGGGCCACCGTGTCGACGCCGACGGAATCCGACCACTCCAGGAAAAGGTAGCAGCAGTCCAGGATTTTCCCCGTCCAACAACGCTACGGAAACTACGGGAATATCTCGGACTGGTAAATTTCTACCGGCGGTTCCTACCTCGATGTTCGGAATTGTTGTTGCCGCTAACCAACTTGCTAGCTGGTAAGAAGAAGAAATCAGCGCCAATCATCTGGACTGACGAAGCGACGGAAGCTTTTAAGGCTAGTAAGACTGCTCTTGCTAACGCCACACTGTTGACACACCCTGACCCAAATAAGCCCATCTGCATTATGGTCGACGCCTCAGATGGAGCAATCGGTGGGGTCTTACAACAATACCACGACGATCAGTGGCAACCGATCTCTTTCTACTCCAAGAAGCTGAGCCCCACTGAAACTCGGTACAGTGCTTTTGGACGTGAACTCCTGGCCGCCTACCAAACCATACGGAATTTCCGTCACAACCTGGAAGGAAGGACGTTTTTCGTACTGACCGACCACAAACCCTTAACCTTCGCACTCAAGGCAAGTTCCGACCGTTACTCGCCGAGAGAAATAAGGCAACTAGATTACGTGTCGCAGTTCACCAACGACATACGCCATGTTAAAGGAGTCGACAACGTAGTCGCGGACGCTCTCTCCAGAGTCCATGTCAACGCCTTAAACCAACCGCTTTCTGCCACGCCCATCGACTTCGCAGAAATCGCCAAGCAGCAAGAGCACGATGAAGACATCATCGCCTTACGTGAGTCACCATCGCTCAAGCTTCGTGACGTACCTCTCCCGACCAAGGATGGCACCATACTGTGTGACATGTCGACTGGTAATGCACGACCATTTGTACCTGCTAAGTTCCGCCGGGCAGTTTTCGACGCACTTCACTCGATGTCCCATCCAGGTATTCGTGCAACACAACGCCTGATCAGGGAACGGTTCGTCTGGCCGAGCATCAACAAAGACGTCCGTCAGTGGGCTAAAGCTTGTTTGCGATGTCAACAAGCTAAGGTTCATAGACACACTGTCACACCTCTCGGTACTTTCGCCACACCCGACGCACGATTCGACCACATCCATATCGATATCGTTGGACCGTTACCGCCTTCAAATGGTTACCGATACCTCCTAACCATTGTTGATCGCTTCACGAGATGGCCAGAAGCAATTTGCATTCCCGACATCACCGCCGAGACAGTCGCGAAAGCATTTGTCACAAGGTGGATCGCCATGTTTGGGACTCCGTCGACAATCACGACCGACAGAGGCGCACAGTTCGAGTCCGCCCTTTTCAAGCAGTTGACGCTACTGTTGGGAAGTAAACGTATCCGTACGACAGCTTACCACCCTGCAGCCAATGGTCTCGTGGAACGCTTCCACCGACACCTCAAGTCCTCACTCAAGGCACGTAACAACATCCAGTGGACAGAAACCCTACCCATGATCCTTCTCAGCATCCGAACCACGCTGAAAGAAGATATCGGATGTAGTGCAGCTGAGCTAGTTTTTGGTACCACACTACGACTACCCTGTCAGCTGGTCACCGCCAGTTCAGACGAATCGTCACTCGACCCCTTTGAATATGCCGACCGTCTTAAGAGATCTATGGCTAAACTAGTTCCAACGCAGACTAGAACGAATACCCGCCCGTCACAACAGACCGAGGCCTTGTCAACATGCACTCACGTATGGATACGCGACGACACCGTGAAGCGTCCTTTACAACCTCCATACCGTGGCCCACATCGAGTCATCAAGAGGACTGACAAGTACTTTGTACTGGACATCAACGGCAAACACGATGCTGTATCGATCGACCGATTGAAAGTGGCGTATATGTTGGAGGAGCCTGACGACACCCCAGCAAACCATAATTACTCCACAACGACAGCAAAACCAGTGCCGAAACGATCGACGACACCGACACCGACCTCGGCAGCCACGACTCAATCGCATGAGGCTGCGCCCAACCCCAGAGCAATAACGCGTTCTGGTAGGCACGTTCATTGGCCAGCGCGTTATGGTTGAGAATCCCATGTAAATATATGAGTATTTCATATTTGTTTGACATTTTGTCTCGTGCTTTATCGATCACTTTTGGATGATTTGTGATCTGCGAGGGGGCTGATGTAGCGACTCTGTATTTACTACCTTTTCATTTCTTTTGTAATATACTCGAGCGCCCTCTTGTTAACGGAGAAACTCTACGATCTATCGTCGTGAACGGAACTAAATTTCTCGCGAGTTGTTCGCTCATTAATTTATCTGTTTACATTGGATTTTTCTCCCTCGGAACATTATATTTCTACGTCGGAAATAACGATCTCTCGAATGGAGTGAACATTATATTATTTATCAGTGCACTGCGCGGGGAATTCGTTAACATAATTCATCGGACCTGATGTAGTTTATTTTACCATTTTATCCATATCATTTTACGTATAGTAATTCGCCCCGTACTGTGTCCAGCGGCCGGACTCATTGCTATCTCCCTTGTATTATATGGGAACGGACGATGGTGCGACAGGTGATGATACTCAGCGCAGCCGACTCAATAAAGAGGTGAGTGAAGGTCACGTTTGTTTATCCGTATACCCCTTCTATCTCGCCAAAACTGGACGACATACATTAATCTGGGAGTGACTCGAACCGGGGACCTTATGTTTGGAAGGCACCGGCGTTAACCACTGAGCTAACACTCCGTATAGCAAACATCAGTAGCCTTGATGTTTCAATACAAGTTATACCTAGTCAAAATACTGTAGGACATCAAGGAGCCAAGGATAAGTAATCTAAGACCAAATACATGCAAAGTATTGATCTCCTGGAAATAATTGCAGAATAGATCTACCCAACAACTTTTAAGCAACACCCTCAAAAGAGGTTGGCCACCGCATCCTTATAAGGAGTCCAGTAGGGAGTGTGTGGCTACACCGTCAGGATGGTTCATGTTATGTTTTGCCATTCCTATTAAGAACAACCCATCATTACATTGTTATTAATATGAGGCCTGATTGAAACTAAAATTTGTTTGTGATTTCAGTACTAAACACGTTATCAGATTTTTATTCTGAAAATAATTGAGCTGTTTTGCGAAAGTAAAATTTCTGAAGGGTAATATGGTTGCCTAGTGTTTGAGTTGGTGCAGCCAGCTACAGTGTAATCAGATTCTCATTCTTATTATAATTTAGCCATTTTGTGAAAGGTAAAAGTTCTGAAGGGTAATTTGGTTACCTAGTTTGTGTGATGCTGTAGCCAGCTAACGTGTGGAGCTTTATATTGAGGGGTTTTCTGCAATTAAGCTGATCTCTTTTCCAGCCGCGTCTGAGGAAAATGTCTTATAATGTAAGGTTATCCTCACAAAAAATTATAAAATAGATGTTTGATACGCTTAACTTTGGTCACATTCTGGAGAGAGAGAGAGATAAGAAAAATACAGCTGAGCGTACTTAAGATTTTTAGAGAATTCTGTTTAGTATAAAAGATTTCTAAGTGATGTGCGCATGCCTAATCTGGACAATATATACACAAACTTTTGAAAGTCACTGCCTGACTCCATCTTGTGTTTGAAATATTGTTACTACACTCTACAAGAGGCAGGCAGGTGTCTTAATGAAACTCCAGATTACGTAAACACTAAGGAGTACCCTATCAAGCCTTAATAATGGATTTCAAGTGAAGAAAGAAACATTTCTAGAAAATTGTCACAACTAAGTGCCATTCAAAACTTTCTGCGGTTGGCTGCAAACGCACCATATCCTGTGATTTACTTTGGCCAAATTTCTGTTATAAAAAGAGTTATGATTTGCTGTGATTAAGCCAAAATATTTTATTTTGAGAATGTCTAGTTGCTTACAGTATAATATCAAATTACTTCAATTTAATGCTATGTTGTTTAATTGGCTGTAAGAGAGCATTGTGGTTAAGGCAGTGGACTTGTGTTCTAATGTTTGCAGGTTCGAGTCCTGCCAGATCATTCAATACATTGTGTCATTGAGCAAGGCCCTTTATCTCCTTTGCCTCTCTTCACCCAGGTGTGTAAATGGGGACTTGTGAGGTAACTCGTAAACATAGAACTTTGGTCCCCCCCCACCCCCCAAAAAAATATATGTGGGAACGTCCCCTACGGGACAGGTAGATGTGGTGACCTTAAGTGCCCCAGGAGGGATTGTTTGAATTATGCACACTTTGGTGTGTGGTTGTGACAAGGGACAAGTTTGTAAAGTCATTTTGAGGCGGCCTTGAGAGTTTTTAACATGGTAGATTGAATAGAAATAGCTAAATTTACATTCTTTCTTGATATACATGTACGGTAGTTCAATCGCACAAGAGGAAGCCAGTAAATTACTAATACTCATAGCATTGACAACTTTGTGAGAAATAGAATTTTAAATCATCCATAGCAGAGAGTTCTCCAAACTTACTTTGTAACTAGCTATATAGCTATGCTTGTTTTCCCCTCAGTTGATCTTTCAGTGATTGCGAATGGCGACCGCATGTTTACATCTCTCCAGGTGGGCTTCACACTCTCAACTGTACAGTACATGATTATGCTACATATTTCTGTGGTTTAGGTTGTAAAGGTAAACTACGACTGTCGAAATTTAGCAATTTTAAAGCCGTTTCTATATCTACTTTATTGTACATCCAAAAACTGGAGAGCGTGATGCTAAATATCAGGATAAATAGTAGTTATTGTACGGTACTTCATGTTTTCAATCTTTCTCCCTTTTTATTCTAAAAAAAATTGGACAATCCTTATTTGAGATGACATTGTTAGGGTTTTCTCTTTGGCTATATGTTTAATGCACTAAGCACAATGGTTGTCATGATAAGCTAGTACTGAGCATCACCGAGTATTTTCCAGCAAAAATTGCCAAAAATATATTCAAATCTGTAACTGTGCATTATGTTTTACTCTCCAACAAAGCAAAAGGTCAGAAATTGAGAAAGTATAAAATGCAGTTCTGAAATATTTGTTTACATTACATCATGTGATAGTTACCATAGTAACTAGTTTTCTTTACCATAGCCCCTATCACTTCACACCTCCCATATTCTGCATGTTCTAGCTACTGTAGTCACATCTCACATTAGTAAGTATTATAATCTAGAATACATAACCGACTTCTTAAGATCTTTTTGCTCCCAATCATCTGTAGTCACTCGGCGGCAAAGTGAGGAAACTGGGAGGCCGTAAAGGGAAGAGAGCTTCCAAGGCAATCGATCAAAAAACCAAACTGGAGAGGAGTCGGCAGAGTGCCAGGGAATGCAGAGCCAGGAAGAAAGAAAAGTACCAACTGCTGGAAGAAATGGTTGAAGGGAAGGAGAAGGATGTTCTTGATTTAAGAAAACAGCTAGAATCGGTAAGAAGGAATTACCTATACGCTCGAGGGGGGGGGGGGGCGGTGGGGAGATTGACACAGTGGAGGGGAGGAGGATGTTCTTGATTTAAGAAAACATCTAGAATCGGTCAGCGAGAATTACCTAAAGACTCCAGGGTGTAGGGTTGCACAGGGTGGGGGGAGGTTGGGGAATTAGGAGGAATACTGTACATGGATAAATTTTGCTGAACTACAATCATTGGCTCAAATCAAATGATTAAATGCTGTTCCTTTCTCGCATATGTGTGACACCACCATCTAACAGCATTCTGGTACCATTTTGAAGCTAGTGGACATTATTAAATCCTAAAGAATAAGCTCTACCAACAGCACAGTAAAATCAATAAAGTCATCTCTTTGTGTTACTACATATTTGGTGCCAGAGTGTCTGTATTATACCATTTCTACAGTACCTTCATTTATTGTCACTAGTTTGTTGCTGTTGGTGCTATTGTCATTAATTGGCTAGCCTATTTATCTGCTAGTTGCCCTTTTCATGGCTAAACATAACACTTTGCATTTTCTCTTTGGGACATTGCAGTATATATATGCAATTACGTATGTGAATCTTGTAAGAAGTTTGGTGAAATTCAGGATTTAAGAAGTTTGGTGAATTTCAAGAAACAGATTATTTAAGGCTTGTTAAATCTACAATATCTCCTACAATATATCAGTTGATATTATCATGGATGGAACACTTCTGGTAGGAACAATTCCTTGTATCTTGTACTGGGTACAGGCACATATCAGAACATTTCTCCCTACTTCATGCTAATTACTGGCAAACTATGCTTCACTGCCTGATGCATAAACAAAGAGTCATCAGTGCTAAATGTCATTAAAAAAATGTGTTTTATCCTTGTTCCTCAGAATATATATAAATTAATGCGCTTCTTTATTATCTGTATTGAAGCATTTACGAAATTGGCGTTTTCTTTCCAGCTCAAGAAGCAATTGTCGAATGGAGTTTTACCAAAACCTGAGGATATCTTGCCGGTAGTAAAAGAGCAGCCATCTGAGGATCAAGTAGTTTCAGAGAAAAACGGTTGAAATGATTTCTCAAGATGGACCATCAGTGAAGCTAAATTTGCTACTTGGGCTTTTGACATCAACTTAATATATCATAAAAATATGATATTTATTTTAGATGTTGTGGAAATTGTATCATATCAGGTTAAGGTAATCTAGCATTTTACCGATAGGTTTCAAATGGTTTTGCACCTTAAGGGTAGCATAGAACAGAATTTTCTTGCCATTTGGGGAAATTTGCTTGATTCATTCTTGCAAAGCTTGGACGAAATGGAAGGCAGTCAAACAAAGCGGAAGATCAAGTTTCTCCAAACTATTTGAAAATAAACATTTGACTAGTTTGACTGGTTTACCTACATACAGTTAACAGAAGATTTTTGTTTTCAACAGAATCCATGAAAGACTAGTAGACTGTTTTCTACAGTCTACACTTATTGAAAGACCAGTAGACTGCTTTTGTACAGTATACACTATTTGAAAGACTAGTAGAATGTGTTTCTACAGTCTACCATATTTGAAAGACTAGTAGATGGTGTTTCGACAGTCTACACTATAAGAAAGACCAGTTGACTGTTTTCAAACTATTTGAAAATAAAATATCTAGTCAATCTGGTTTACCTGCATACAGTTAATGGAAATTATTTTTTTATCAACAGAATCCATGAAAGACTAATATACTGTGTCTACAGTCTACCTTCTTTGAAAGACCAGTAGACTGCTTTTGTACAGTCTACATTATTTGAAAGACTAGTAGACTATTTTTCTAGTCTACACTATTTGAAAGACTAGTAGACTGTTCTTCTACAGTCTACACTATTGGTAGACTAGTAGCTATAGTCTACACTATTAAAAGGTAAAATTTGACTTATCAGGCTTTATGACTCCACATTTGAAATTGAGCATGTTTTAGTACCAAAGAGAATAAAAAAAATCCATGTACTGTAAAATGTATCAACATCAACTCAAAAGACTATAATATTACACCTCAATCTCATATAACTCGTAGGGGCTTCAGTTCATTTTGAACATACCCCACTGGTCTGAGGTTAAACATTGGTATATGCAAACTGATAATAGGAGCAAGGGTTAAGGCAGAATAAGTTTTGGAAAGAGGGTAATTTTCACTTACAATGTCCCCCCCCCCCCCCATGCCTGTGTGTATTCGTGTGGTGGTTTCCGTGTCGGTCTCCAAAGGTCACATGAAAACAAATTATTTTGGTGTTTGTTTTTATTGTGTAGTTTATATTTGTTTCTGTAAAGCGCTGTGATCTTTTGTAAAGCGCTCTATCAAATACAAATAATAATAATAATAATAATAATTACATCCTCTTTTAGGTTCCACCATTGCAACATGACTTGTCCTAGCAGGCAAATGTTTGTATCACCTTTCCACTCGTACCTTGTTCTTTGTTCTTGTGTGAGCCAATCTTTCTTGAGTGTTGCTGTACCAGAGTTAGAGTAATGTGCATCTCTGCCTTAAAAGGTTTATAACCGTTGGGAGGAGGGAAAATCACCAGAGGAGACCTTCTGGGATGGCTGATGTTTAGACTTATCGTTATCATGCTTGGATGCTAAACATGTATGAAATAAAACTACTGATGTTGCATGATTCAGGTGGGAGGGGGAATGGGGTAGTGGGGTTGATAATTGGTTTAAGTTGAAGCATTTTAGAAATTAATATCGTGGTGAAATGAAGTTGAGAGCAGAGGTACTTATTATTCAGCATTTTTTTGTGCTAAATGTTACTTTTATTTCTAGCTCAAGATCGTAATAGTTTCCCTAGCTTACGTTTGCTAAAAGCTGCAAATACTCTACGCTAGTACATGATACAGTTTTTACCTATTTCAGTAAATGTATGATAGGAACTATTTCAAACTCGAGCTAGAATAAGAAAATATTTAGCACAATATTTTGTGAATATTTAGTGTCGTCTGCTCTTAGCGCAGATTACTACATGATGGTGCAAGTCTATCATTTGCTATACATATAAAGAGTTGAATACTTCAATAAATATATTCTCGGCTGACCTTGGCACTAAGTGCATGATGCCTGTAGTATAGTCCAAGGGGTATAGAATGTGGTGCATTGTCTTAATGACACTTTCTATTTGTTTAGTGCTAATGCAATTTCTGTAAAACAAGTTAAATGTCACACTGTTAAGTTATTAACGTTGAGTGTGTGTGATCTCACTTCATTTAAAGGACACTGTACAATGCTTCAGAATACTATTTAAGGCACTTTTGGACTTTTGGGTTTTTGATCATCATTCATTATCCTGTGAGCAAAATAGAGGGCTCATTACTCTAATTCCTAAACCGTATAAGGACCATAAGGTTATAGCTAACTATAGACATATTAGTCTCCTTAACACTGACTACAAGCTAACCGGTTAAACGGGTCGTCGACAATACTGTTGGGGATGACCAGACTGGTTTTATCATAAATAAGTGTACTGGGGAAAACATTCGTTCTGATCGATCACAATACCACAGATAACAGTCCAGGTCTTCTGTTCTTTATTGATTTTGAAAAGAAAGCTTTTGATTGTATCGATTGGGATTTTATTGACCACACTCTCATTTATTTCAACTTTGGGAACAGTTTTCGACGGTGGGTCAAAATACTCTACACTGGTAGTTCTTCCTGTGTTCTAAATCATGGTCATTTGACAGGTTTCTTCCCTATTCAGAGAGTAGTAAGGCAAGGTTGTCCCCTTAGCCCGTACCTATTTATTCTATGTGCAGATTTTCTAGGTAGAAAAATTATTTGTGACAACACAAAAATCAAGGGGTTAAACATATTTTGCCGGGAAATTAAAGTACTGCAGTATGCCGACGACACCACTTTCTTCTTAGACGGTACCCGTAACACCACTGTTAAGGTGCTGAATACCTCAGAGAATTTTCGAATAGCATCAGGTCTTAAAATTAATTTCAGCAAATCCCAGTTTCTTCCTCTTGGTTCTTTTATTTCGAATAATCCAGCTCATGTCAGTGAATTCAATGTTTTGATTACTAACGCTCCCACACTGCAAAAACTGCAGTGTTAAAATTTTGGATTTAGCTTTTCGGTGTTGAATTCAGTGTTGATTTAACACCAATGAGAATGATATATGACCTTCAACCTCGTTCAGGTAGAAGTTTTAGCCAATACCTTTCCCAAGTTACTCTCCTTAACGCGTAAATACATTATGTCATAGAAACTGGGACTCCTAATTGGTCCATAGTAGTGGCAGTAATTATCATATCGATATCGTCGGCGAAGCTGTTACAGCCAAAGTTGCGCAAAGCAGACGAGGTGCAAACGAAGGGGGCAAAATGTTCGTTTATTTCGAAATGAAGCAAGGAAAGTTATGGTGTTCAAGGAATTCAGAGATTTGATTGAAACAGGTATGCATTCTTTTGGAGATAATCTGTGTATAGCCTATAGGTTTTAACTTTCTCGTGAAAGGATAGGCAATCCACGGAGGCAAGGGAAGGTTGCTTTTCATAACTTCATCATAGGCAGATGCCTAACGGAAGCCTATTGCGTAACTTAGGCCTAGGCTAATTGTTGCCGAAGGCCCTATAGCCTCTAGAGGCGTAAAGCCTAGGCTAGATCATTTGTAACGTTATATATCATTGCGTAGGCCTATAGAACTGGCAGTTTAATTATACTTTCCCTTGAACAGGGCTGTGTATCACTATTTTATGTATCACTTTTAAATTAGAGTACTTCTTTCCCTTTACTAATTCAATGTGAAATGGAGAGTGATAGTGATACCATAGGCCTACTCCATACTCCATAGTCTCGAATATAATGCATGTATGATGTAGCCTAGCCCAGTTCAAAGGGTCGTCGACGACTTGTCCTAGCCTATATGTATAGTTTACGCCCCAGCTAGTTTAACTTAATAAGTACGCCCTACTGTAAATTAGGCCTACAGTTCTATTGGCCACCAACAAAACTAGGCTAAGACTATAAGGCCCTTAAATAGCCTCACACTCATCATCACACTGATTATAATGCAGGCAATATAATTTTGAGGTGGGTTCTCAATCGTTTCGTGCTGCATTAAGCTGTTGTCGAAATACATAATAAATAAGTTGCATTGAATCTCTTGCTGTTGAGCATGTCTAATCATCTCTGTGTTCACGAATAGACTTTTTATTATTAGTAGTTAGTAGGCTTAAATGAAATTGTTACACTGGAAAGCCATAGGGCATCAAATTTCATGCCTAGTAGTTTGCATCCCTCAATAATCCACAAGAACATTTGATGCAGATTTAGCCAACACAAAGACCAAATATGTGATAGGCCTTATATGATTTCCAATATTGTCAATTGATGACAGACTGCATATCTTAGATTAAAAGAAACTATGTAAAGCTTGTTTGTTATGTTGGTTTTGGCCAACTTTTGACTGCGAAAGGAAGCATGTCTAGCGTACATGCTTAGAAAGGCAAAAAAGTAGATAATTTTGAAGCACTTCATTACATATTTACATTGTCAATCTTGATTTCCAAAGGAAAACTTGTACTGCAGGTCTATGTGATTTTACTGTAGGCTTTTTCTGCAAGGCATGTGTAGGGTGAATGTATTGCAGTCTATATGGTAGTTTTATTACCATTAAATGTTGGCTAATTGCCTCGTTAGGGCAAATTCATAACAAATCAGCAGTTGGCCACCATTTGAATTACAAATTCAGACAAATGAAGCCCCAACTTTTTGTCACTATGTTTCTGTTTGTATTCACTATCTTGCAAACATGCAATTTGCTGAGAAAAATGACTTTGAGCATGAGCTAGATATGACGCTCTCTGTGCAGGCCAGTTTTGGGGAGTAAATTTAATGATACAAGGTCAAAGGCTGTTATATTTAATGCGTACAGACCTATTTCAGGGCTTAATCCTAACAAAATAGACTTAAGTATATGCATGACTAAATCAAAAGTATGACACTTGCTGGTTTATTCTATTTTCTTTCATATATGATACAGCAAAGAAGAAATTCAAACTTGCTGAAGATGTGATACATGTGGATAGAGAGGATGGAGCAGAGTTTGATGAAGATTCTCTTGTACCTCTCCTTAAAATGGAGCCAAACAGAGCCATCATGGTGTTAAAGAGAGGTGAAAAGTGGGGTAAGTGGCAAATAAGGAAGCTCCAGACAATGCAAAATACTCTGCTTACATGAATAACCAGATGTGTTCCCAATGGGAAAATGTAGGTTAGTGTGGTGGGATCTCTGACAACATTTCCTTAATTAAGAAGGAATAAGCCTATACCTTTTGACACAGAGAAGATCCCAGAAGTCCCTCAAAAATGACATTTGTTGTTGTTTTCGCCTCGTTTGGTGGATAACACCTCAGAATGGCTCCTTGATCCCCAGCATTTCAAATTGGGAATTTTGTTTACTTTCCATACCACATTGTGAGTAGTGTGTAAGCATAGTTTATACAGTGGCAGTCAAGATAACAAGGGTTGAACGTTGAATTTTGACTGCAGTTCATCAGCGTTGTATTGTTTTTCCCATAATTTAGGCAATTCCCAAACGTAAAACACAGAAGATTTGAAGAAATGTCTCATGTAGTGAGGGTATATATGCAAGTACAGCAAAACAGATAAGACTTAATTGCAACTAAGGGGTAGCAGCTCTGCGGCAGTTTTAATGTCTGGTTCTTATGGCTAGTTTTGTGAAGTTTTGAAATCAATGTGTTACATTAATTGCCATTTTTGTGTAGCTGTAGGATTGATTACTGGTTAACCGATCGAAAAATTTGACCGGTTATCAGTTCATGGATTGTTCGAAAATGCACATTCCTATTCATTACAAGAAATGTGTTCACCTATCTCTAGCTATATGTGCTTAACAGAAGATTTTCTTTTATTTAGTATCTCCAGCAGCTGCAAGGGTTAAAATAGACAGCAATTCAGATACTGATGTAATTTCTGAGGAAGATGATACTCAATATCATGCTAATCTTCCCTCCACCAGTTCTGCACCTCCCATGAAAAGAGTAAGGGAAACAGAAGCAACAACAAACGAGGCAGCTGAGGTAATCACATTTAAACATTTCTTTTAATGTTGAGGGCATACCATTCATTGGAAACCTGAAACTTGGCAAAACATTTGCTCCAATTAGAAAGTTTTTGTATCCTCCTTAGCATGTAACAATCTTTGTGAAAATGTATTGTATTTATTGATAATGCTTGAATCCACATTGCTCCCAAAGACTTTGGATATAGCATAAAACAACTCAAGAAGCTGCATACATTGGTGTTGGATTTGGGGTTTGACATCTTGACTGAACAGAAATATTACTTTTGAGATGTTTCATATTTGCTATTAACTTGCAAGATTCTGAACAGTCAATAACCTAACAAATTGATGTAGCCTTAAACATTATGGGTTGAGGTGGGTGTCACCAATGTAAAATATGAATGGATTTGGTGGGAAAATAAGTGGGACTGACATTTTGATGCTGGGAAGATCTCCTGTAGAAGTGATCTCTGGATTTGGAATGGTCTTTGGATATCCAAGTTAGGATTTCAAAGGACATTAGAAAACAATAATACTAATATTAAAATAAAAAGAATGTAGGTCTTTTACTAATTTATGTTACAAAAGCTCTGAATATGAATCTCTAAAGTTCATTACAACTTCCAAGAATCCTTGTATTTTTTTTCTACACTTTATTAAAGCTCATAAGTGCAGTTCTTCAAAAAAGTACAAGTGGAGCCACTGTTTTAGCTGAATACAGAGCCCAAAAGTGTCTGAGCAAAAAGTCCAGGAGATTGTTGGTAAACATTGTAGTTGCTAACATGATGGACGTACATGGGTTAGTTTTAGTTTTGTAGTTGTAAACATAGAAAATCATGATTGCTGCAATGAAATGTTTAAAACTTTAACATGTCTATGAACATGGATTAATTGACACTTGTAAGTATGTAAGTGCTCCATTGATGAAACATTTAGATTGTCAACCCATGAAGATAGTTGGAAAATTGGAGTGTGGCAGTAGCAATTTCTGACTGCCACACTTGTGTCAATTTTCAACAAGGCTAATTGGTATGTTCCCGTTACAGAATGAGTTGTCTGTTGCTTTGTCAGATCTGATCCTGAGCTGGGGATCCATTGTAAACTTAGCCTTAAAGATCTGCTGCATTGGCCCCAAATTAGCACAATAATAGAAAAAATGTGTTTCCTTTCAAGGACAGTGATGTGACTTGCTCAGTATTTACCATTGAACAACAGGTATTGCTTTTCATGTTAAATATTCTCCACAGACAATACCATATGCTGAAAGACACATGTCATTGAAATTGTGTACTCAAACTTAGTTGGGCTAACCCAGGCAGTTCAATTTCATTATGTTAGAAACTTTCCTAGTTAATAGCATGTTATATTCGGGAGCTCTGACCAATACAGCAGATAGCTGAGCTCCTTTAAAGACCCTTTTCTCCTCTGTGCAAGAGAATTTCAAGGCCCAGGTTATTAAATTCTGCATTGGTCCATTGTTGTTTTAAGACATACATAACATTTGAACTGACCAGTATTGCAGGTTTATGGCAGATTTGTGGTGAGAGAAAAGAGCCTTTAAGTAATCACTCATTTAGTAAGGCAAACATCTAATACACTTATATTACACTTTATTATAATATAATATTACACTATATTATAATACACTTTATTTTCCCTACATCTACCATCACAGACGGACGCCACCTACGGTCACAGAAAGAAAATATGCAGCTGGTATTGTCAACCTGTTTGAAAACCTTCAAGACCCATACACACCAACAGGTCATGTAAGTAATTAATTTAAATAAACTGCAGGAGGACCCAAGACCCCCACCAAGGGTTTTGTGGATTAAAAACTCGCTGTCATAGGGACATTATTGTAAATTTTGGAACTATACTTCAAAACAGTTGTTCTGCAGTATCATAGTTTAACATTCAATGCAGGGAAAAGGCATACATGTATAGGAGGGGAAATGTTTGTCTAATGCAGGGCCAGTCAAATTTTACATTATAGGTATCATGATCTTTCCAGGGCAAGAGGAGAACTTTTTTTCTCACTTAAATGTTGGGACATGCATGATTTGGAACTGGACATTGCCATAGAAAACATTTCATCTCCCCCCCCCCCCCCTTTGCAATTCTTCCTTTAGATGCCCATGAGGCCATGACTTCAGTAGAAATAGAGGAAGTTGTGGTTAAAGGTCTCTTGTATAAGCGCTGTAGTTTTGCTAGTTCAAACTAAAATTACTGCCACATACTCATAATTTCTGAGAGTGTTTTTGATGGTAAAGATGTCTTGGAAGCTACTTATGAAAACTCCTAGCAATTTTCAACCTACAGCTTAACTTGGGAAATGCTATTAAGAAGTCTCCAACTGGAGAGTGGTACATAAAATGAACCACAGCTAGTGCTAAATACATTTCATTATTATTTTCAGGAAGCTTTTTATGATGAAAGAACCAATACAGGATTCCTTGCAGCAAGGATAAAAAACGTCAATTGAGGAGAACGTCATTCTGAACAATCAAACATAACTCCAAAGGACCCTGCCTGCAAACAAGATGGAGGCCCCATGCTTAAAAGGGCATTACCTGCTGTGTCTGATAACCTGCAATCTGAAGATAACACTATGCAGATGTAAACTGGATGAAACATACCCCTGCTGTATCTACAGATTCTAATTTGGTCTTTGAGAAGATGAAAAATACTCTATTAGTGAGGAGAAACATGGTCAATGCTATGAATTCAGCAGCGCATATAATAGAGGAATTTCCACAATTCAAGATTACTCCAGGCCTTGTGAGTATGACACAAAGTATTCTGACTGGTGTCATGTATGCTATTAGACTGTGGATTGCATGCATTTACAAGTGTGCGGGGGAGATATGACTGTCATGGGCATGGACGTCGCTAGAGGGGGGTGTGGGGGGTTGCGACTGTCGCACTTTAAATTTTCCGACTGTCGCACTCTCATTTTCACATATTCTTGTAATTTGCGAGTGACCTAACATTTTCGGTCAAAATTGACCTTCAATCAGTCATTTTCACCACGTTTTCCTTGTCACATTGAGACATTGTATCTCGCGATCCTTATACTCCACCATACAAAACTTCGTTAGAGTTTTGTTTGGAGCACACTGTCTTACAAACCATTGTTTCGTGGATTTGCTGTGAAAGAGGCAGTACCTCAGCAGACTTATGTCAGGAAAACCAGTGAACTTGTTGACTTCAAACCACTGTCATTACTGAGGAGTCAATCCAGATGTGATCATCACACTTATGTATGTCCAAGGCACATAATTTTTCAATGAGTTAATTTTGCACATTTTTTGACTGAAGTAACCCAGTCAGTGTTCGTTTCCAACAATTGATTTATCTATGAACAGTGATTAACTTGTTTCGCCAGCTAGAATATTAAAGAACATGCTACAAATTACCTTTTAATCAGTGTTATGTGATTGCCAATGGTTCAGTTAAATGTTCAAACATATAATTATCAAAGTAACACTGTGTTATAGTTCAAGTGTAAAGATATGAATACACAGTGTACACATTGTATACACACATCCAGGCATTAAAGCGTTATACCATTGGTTTCCATGCATGTGTTTATCAGTTTGAGACAAAGGTATAATATTAACTTTAAGCATTTATAATATGCAAGCATTATGATCTGATTTATCTTCATTAAAAAATAAGTTTATTATCAGTTTATGGGCTGGCAATGAGTTAATTTTGCACATTTTTTGACTGAAGTAACCCAGTCAGTGTTCGTTTCCAACAATTGATTTATCTATGAACAGTGATTAACTTGTTTCGCCAGCTAGAATATTAGAGAACATGCTACAAATTACCTTTTAATCAGTGTTATGTGATTGCCAATGGTTCAGTTAAATGTTCAAACATATAATTATCAAAGTAACACTGTGTTATAGTTCAAGTGTAAAGATATGAATACACAGTGTACACATTGTATACACACATCCAGGCATTAAAGCGTTATACCATTGGTTTCCATGCATGTGTTTATCAGTTTGAGACAAAGGTATAATATTAACTTTAAGCATTTATAATATGCAAGCATTATGATCTGATTTACATGTTAGACAAGCTTTTGTTCATTCTTGTTTATGCACTCGATAAGGTGTTTTCTGTACAACTGATGCTTCCAAGATGAATATAAAAAACGTGTAACACATTGAAAATGGCATCTATGGTTTTTATCTGTTGTTTATTGCTTATGCGTATTGTCCAGCCCAGACTTGGGCGATACCTTGGAAAGGTGTTATACAAAAATACAGAATTAACACGATCTGGATTGGATAAAAAACTTGCAATTCAACATCAGTGGGAAGATCTAAATAACACCATTTTTGGTGTTAAAATCAATTCAGTTAGTGTTAGTTTTACACCAACCAGAGTAACAATATCAACACCAAAGATAATGAATTTAACACCCTTTGTGGTGTAAAGAAAAGGATTCTCAACTTGGTGTTAATTTAACACCTGCTGGTGTTGGCAAATATGCACTCCAAAAAGAATACAAATTTAACACCATGGGTGTTAAATTTAACACCCGAGTTTTTGCAGTGCATTAGGTATCCCGGTATCATCTTTATTCACAATATTGACGATCTATTTCGCTTGAACTATGAGCAGAAGCTATCTAGGCTGAAACACCAGCTTAGAGTTTGGAATGGGCGTGATCTCACACCTATTGGCAGAAACACAATAGTTAAGTATTTTGCAATTTAGCCAACTCGTCTTCATTTTCCAGGTTTTGCCTAGACCCCCAAAAGATTTTAGTAATAAAATTCAAAGTATTTTTGAATTCATTTGGAACGAGAATCCTGACAAATTTAAAAGACTTACAGTGTATAACAGAATTGAAAAGAGAGGTTTAAAAATTATTCATGTTCACAGCTTTGTTGAAGCTCTTAAAGGTGGGATCGCTCGTAATTTCCTCGTAAATTCTGTCCTTCACACCACCCGATTCAAAAATAATATCAATACTACCCTCTACCGGTTCGTCGCTGTTGTCTCGTAATTTCTCAGCAATCCAGTATTTACGGCTAGTAAGCAATAAACGGGTTCGGTTACTTGAACGGTGGCCTTGGCGAAATTCCTGCATAGTTTCTTGTCTGTGGCAGTACAGGGAGTTGTTATGGAACAACTCCCTGGTCAGTAGTATGCGGTATTACGCCGCGTTTTCGTGTGTGTTGTGTGATACAAAACTCTGCGCTTTGTTTTACGTTCAGAACTTTTCACAACTAATGGGCTGTACAGTATAGGTTACGGTCGAGCTTTGCATCAGGCGTAATAGTTCGACCAGGGCGCTGCTACTCTAGGCTCTAGCAGCTCCCTGCTTTTACTCTTTTAGGCCTACATGGTGAGCAGTCGACGTCAAGAAACAGCTCAAAAAACTATAGTTATGAACTTTATGTCTGATTTACGCTGACTGGTGTCACAAAAAGACAAACGCGAATGAGTGAAAAATATGACTGAAGTGATTACAAAATTGGGTATCAAACGTAAAGTCAAGTCCGTCATGTGTGAACAATTGGTATTTCAGCCAATATAGGTATTAATTATACATAAACAGAGTCACAGCTTACATTGTATTTTATATATAAATTTTAGTTATATATCAGGAGGGTAAGACAAAGCATTTTATGTCATATACCATATATAGATAAATATGTATATTTAATTATTTTTGGACTCCTGGCAACGGGCCCTTTAGGCGATCACAGAGCACTTGCCCTAGCTGCACCCCGTCCTCCTAACCGGTGCACGTAAACCCTGTCCTTGCACCCCTTGACCCGAATTAAAAAATAACGAAACTTGAACGGAAAAGGGAAGGAAAATACGTTGCCATAAGGGGCGGCTCCACCCTCTTTAGAAAGGATTGGCAAAAAGGGAATAAGTACATGAACAATAAACTAATAGTTATTTCCATTGAAAAGTGTCTCGCTGAGCATCGGCCGTCAAAGCAAAAAACTTTTTTTCCTAAATCACGTCAGTGTATTGCTTTCCAGTGTACTGTACTCCCTGAATTGACTCTCCTGCTTCTTGTTCCGAACAGCTCCCAACGAAATGCCAAAAAGTCGGCAACGGGGTTGGGGTGGGTTACCCAGCTCCACCATGGGGCACCTCATCTCGACTGACTCGAATTACAACTCGAAACTTTAACTGAAATTGGATTGAATTAAAAAATATATATACTAGCTGTCTGCATGGATCATACTTATCTATACTACTGTGTGACCATATAGGCGTACAGGCTCTATATAGTCAACCAGGAGAGACTGGGGGGAAGCTTTTTTTCTTGCCACAGAAAATTAAACATTGCCCGGAAGTTCCTAGCACGATTAATTCATTTCAAACTTCGACGGCAATGAAGGACAAAGAGAACCATATAGGCCTATGCCTGACTATAAGATCATTGCACCATCAGGAACAACTCCGAATAATCTTCCATTTGCCGATTCATTACACTGGGAATAAGGGGTGGGGGTGGGGCTTTCCATTTGATCCGCAAGTATATTGAATGGTCACCACAACAAGGGTGTATAGCTTGGGACTAGCACGGGGAGACTTGTCAACCTTGTGAACTTTTTTGGGGGTGACGGATGCGGGGGGGGGGGGGAGTTGGCAAACTAAAACATACAGGGTAAACAGAGGGGAGGAAAGAGGTCAAAAAAGAAAGAGTGAAAGACAGATGAAGGGATGGAGGAAGAAAGTAAAGAAAATGTGGAGATGGAGGCTATGGGTAGAGATAGATATGATATGAAAGTACAGAGAAAAAAAAACCAAGAGCAGAAAAATGGAGATCACTGGGATACTGTCAAATACACAAGAAGAATATACAATCTAAATACTGGAATTAAATAATGCACAACATAAATACAGCTTTATGACATCAACAAATCAAAGGGGAAAGATATAATGTTTCAAGGATGCTGGAAAATAAGACACAACAGAAGATGGTTATGGTTTCTGATCTATTAGGCTTCTTCTCTCTACTGCTACCAGGATGTAAGAGACCACAGGGACTCGCACAACTCTTTAAGTTGTGATGACCTCTGACCCTTACTATGCCTAACTGTTATCTTGCCAGGAAATAAATACACCAGTGCATGAGAGGAGGTGAGAGACAGGACTGATTGATCGTGTCGATAGGGGTACATGTGATTCAAGAAGATAGATGTAAAGATTAGCATCGTTTGGACACTTCAAATGGGACCCCCTCCCCACCCCCCCACACCCTCCCCCACGTTCAAATCATATCCCCTCCTGGCAACGGAAATGAACACCAGTATAAATAAACCGATACAGATATTTATACACGCTGTGCGTGTAGGCCTATATACAATAATATAAAGCTGGCCATTCTCTGATTGTTACTCCTTGATTGAATTTCCCCAACCTTGCCCACCTTGACTTAGAGGGTGGCCAAGCTCCTGATTTACAGTCATAGCTACTATCGAACAAAATGGACGAAAGCAATTTATCTCAATCTGGTGATGCAGATGTATCATTAGCTGCTAATCCAACGTTTGTGAATGTCGCACAACCTGTCAACAAAAGTCTGGGAAAAGTGCTTGCCCCTGCCATATGTATGATCTCTTTTGTTCAGGATCATGTAAATGTGGCAATGTGTATTCGTATAGTCTGAGGTTTCTCTCCCATGCTGCTCCATATCTAATCCTACTGGTGACATTGGACAGAACATTGGCAGATGGCTTCTTGAGAGGTGTTGAAGTAACTGGATCAGGAGTATCTGTAGAGATTACATAAAACAATAGTTACTAGATTGCAAGTATCCTGCTATAGCTTCTATGGCTGTGACTAAAAATATACAGTACCTTTTGTTTAGAACTTATCACACTTATGCAGCACTGGAAACTGATATTTCAATTTAAATGGTGTCATTGAGTTTAGAGGACATTGAAGTTACAAGTATGTTGGTGAAACCAAGACCACCCTCAAGAAGCAGTTCTAGTCACAAGTCAATACCATGAAAATGGAGACTCCAGTAGGGGAACACTTTCAGCTCCCCAATCATACCATTAAAGACATGTCCCAACAGGTAACTAACTTCGTAGACTAACCATCTCAGACACAGTACACCACAGCAGAGATAGAGAGAGTGGACGTAGTGCCCTAGCACCATTCAACTGAATGGGCTCAATATACAGGAAGGACATGACTAACTTTATCCTGCTCCATCTCTGTATTCTGCTATAGTTTATTTGCCCTCTCTCCTTACTTAATCCTCGCTTTGTACTCCACAGTTTATCTAAATACCTCTGCTTTCACTGACTCCTTTTGTTCAATACACCATTAACTTCTTTCTTTGTGTTCACCATGTCCTCTCTGTTCCAGGCTCTATTGTGTCTCTTTAATTTACTGTTACTAGTCAGTTTGCCTCTAAAGAAGATCCTGATAATATCAGGCCCACTTACTTTTATAAATTCTCATACACATGTATGCTTTTTAGTGGATGAGCAATATGCTACCATCTTTTTCTTTTCTTTTGGAATTTAATGAGAATGAAATTGTATTATTTTTCTGATCACACCAGATCAGATAAGATTAGCACTGCTCTTCCAGTCTGTAATTCATGCAAGGATAAACATATAAATTTACCTTCTCCTTTCTGAGTGTCAACTGATCTTTCTGTGGTGACAGCCGCTGAGAATGCCTCTGTTTGACTTTCAGCATCTTTCCGGAAAAGATGCATTTGAAACCTATACAATGAAACAAAAAAAATTGTCTGTAAATCATATAACTGAAATAGTAATTTTACTGTACACCCCAAGCTTAATTGTATGCGTAATGAATCTGGTAATGACCAAATCATTACAAACATACATGTTTTTATCATACCTACCCAAGAAAAAATATGAAAGAGAAAAGTAACAAACAAACACTTAGGCAGATTTCAATAATAACATATTGTTAACCCACACTGATTTAAACCCAGATAAGGATGAGATATTCTTTCATACTCTTCTTCAACATATCCATAAACCGCGGTACCTTTCAAGAATTGTAAGGATAATTTTGTGTTGCCCAACTGCTTGCCCAACAACTTGAGCTCACATGTCAATGTAAAATTTACTATGTAAACTTCCTGTCTTAGTGAACTGATTGGTTTCATATCGCTAAAAGATGTCCAGTCTTTTGATCAAAGTTTGATGTACACTCATTATTTACCTACTGTGTAAACTTCCTGTTTATGTGAGCAGTTGCTTTCATGAGTGAGAATTGAGATGCTAGCTTACTCCATGACACCATTGTGAAAAATTCCTGTTTACATGAATAGCTTGATTTCAGACTACCATTAATTTAACGCTAGATTACTCTCCACAAGAGATAGTTTCGGCCACCAAATTTAATAGATATTATAATTTTTGAACACTAAACATCAGATCATTCACAAGAAGCTGAACAAAAACAAGCATAGTACTGACTATATATAAAAAATATGATAACTTAGCACAGCATCATAAAGTATGAGCATCAGGCCTACACAAAAAAAACTGGTACTTTCTTACCTCCAGGCATGGCTATATAAAGGTTTATAAAGGTATAGCTATATGTACTAATATGGTCCCTCAATTTGTGAGGCTAATTTACCTAATTTCTTGCATAGCAGTTGGGTTCCTTCAAAAATCCCAAACACAGAAATGTACACATGATTGCTGGAATATTGGACAGACAGTCAGTAGATAACAGTATAACACCCTGTTGCCCACATGAACCATTAAAACCTGATTGCATATATGCTGGCTGTGGCTGACCTTAGAAAAACATAAGGTCTAGTTGCATACGCAGCGGTGTGAAAACATGTGAATCAGTTAGTAGTGATTCTAAATTATTTATGTATAGTAGATGCATTATTTTTATAGGAAAAATTGCAGGTTCATGTGGTTGTACTTGTACAGCACAGTAGGCCTTCCTGGGTACCGTTGTTTTCCGCACACGTTACTTTCCGCTGAAACAAAACGGTGTTTTCCGCAAACAAATTTGTCAGCGGAAAACAACGTTTTTTTTCAGCGGAAAGTAACTTTTTTTTTGGAAGAACAATAACTTACTGAATTGATTAGACACATGGAAGGATTTAGGAAGATGGAGAAGATAGGATTTGACTGTAACAGGATAAAATGTAGCTTCGAGACTAGATTTAGGATACAGTAGCTAAGGTTGTACTTGTAGCTTAGGCTGTAAGGCTTACTTATACAGCCATTTTATTTCCAGCGAAAATCAAAGATACCGCCTTTTACACCTTTTTTTTTAAACCATCATTACGCGGGCCGAATTTTTAATACTTAATTAGATACTCAATCTTCATAACGCGGGCGTCCCTTTGCCCTAGTATTATATGCTTCTTTAATAATTCGTAATTACAAACACCCCAAGCCTCCTCTAAATTATACGCAGCTTAACTTTTCTGACATGAACTCAGTCTAACCATCCTTGATCGACGTTCTTTGATACTTTCTCATGTTATTTTAATCATCCTGCCTGAATTTGGTATCTCAAAATTGTGGAAAAATATAGTGTACAGGTAAGTGAAAAATAGGTGTTTTCCGCAGAAGAATTTTTCAGCGGAAAGTAACGTATGCGGAAAACAACTGAAACCGGCCTTCCTCACTGGTGTATATTACAAAATTAGGGAATACAGTTACTATGAACACTAAATTCAGATACTTATTACTAATACTATAGGCCTTAGTCCTATGTTATATGCCTAGTTAATTATGACTGGGCATAGGTGAGGCTTTTCTTTCAAATGCTCATTCACAAGAATTATTCCTCAAACAAGGACAGCTGATAACAATTTAGAACCTGGAGGGGTGGGGATGAACAGATCACCTAGGCCTAGTGGTTAGAAAATATATTTCCATCAATTTGTTGATGCAAAAAAACAGTTTACTTTTTGGTGATGAGAAGGCCCAGCTTTCCATGGCATAAATATGAGGAGTGAAACTAAAGACCCCCAGTCCCTGTCAGTCTTCTTTAGGAAGGATATTTTAATTTTTAACTGTATACAGTACAAAGTGGCTATTCTTACGACTAGTTGTAAGAATAATTTCCGACTACGCATGGGCAGTTGCTACTTTTATGATTAGGAGTACTAATTTTACGACGAGGAGTAACAATAACTTCCGGTTAGGGTTAGGATTGAGGTTTAGGGTTATGTTTAGGGTTAGGGTTACCCCTACTACATGCGCAGTTGCTTTATTTACTTTACTGCACTTGAATTTGCCTTTGTCGTAAGAATAGTTTATAAATAATTGTTACGACTAGTAGTCGTAAGAATAGCCACGGCCTATACAGTATCCTCATGACAAGCATTCACAAACAGTGATGATGATGACTCAGTAATACAACTTACTGCTATTTTGTGCTAGGATAAGTATGATAAGGTTAGCATACGCTAGGTCCATTGGAAAAATAATGAATGATAGGCCTAGTTACAAAGCCTAGGCTCATCAAATCATGTATGTTACAAATACAATAGCATAGACACTGCAAAGTTCGAACACCTAAGCCTTAAAATACCCCAAAAACTATCTTCATTTTATTGACAGATATGTACGTACATACTTGCGCACGGGTCATTTTGGAGAGGAAATAACTGTAGCTTCCTAGTTTTTAGTGATATTGGCTTTCGCTTGTAGGTTATCATGGTGAAATTGTGTATTTCTTAGGGGTGTCCGAACTTTGCAGTTTTCTGTACTTCGCAATACTGACAGTTACCTAGGACAATACCCTGTAGTACTACTATGTACTAGTATTACCCTATACAGTTTTAGCCTAGCTTAGCAAATCATTACCTTTTTGTGTGATCCTGAAGCAAATGTTCTGCGAAATCTGCGTTGCTAACAGAAGTCAAATCGTGGACATGTTTGTAGAGCTCTTTCTCCATTTGCCAGTTTACGTAGGAACGTAGAAGATAGATCTTCGTGGCATCTCTTCGTCGCTGTTGTTCCTTTGCACTGCTGTTTTTGTCAGGTCCATGCAACAATGGCTTTCCTCCACTTGAACCTACGCTCGTTCCAGGATAAGGTCGTTTTCTTTCGCCCGATTCTCCTTGCCCTGATCCCTCTTCCATGATTGTCACTATACTCTAGTCTAATCGAATGTATTTGTACGAAAATCGTACAGTATTCTTTACTCAAAAGGCACACAAACAACAAACTATCGCGTACGAAAATCCTTTGCGGTAAACAGCACAATAATCTGAAATGCTGTGTTATAACATTATGTGTGCATGGGTACGGGCTTGTTACGCATACGCTTGCCTGTGCTATTCACTGATCTAAATTTGCCACCGAGGTCACGTGAGTTTTCGGGGTCCATTAAACCTCGCTGAAACCTCGAAAATGCCAGCGCCCTCTAAAAAAAGTCTACGAGCGATATCGCCTTTAAAACCTATTGGGCCAAGCGTTATTGTAATAATGCCAACACTGGGTATTGGAAGCTCTCTTTTCATTCCTCTCTTTCACCGTTCGGTAAAGAGTTGCTTTTCAAATGCCATTTTCATGTCGAGGATATTTCCTACATCAAAAATATCTTCATTAAGCAAATTTACATAGCTTGGAGTAAAGTTACCTTTAAGAAAACCGTCGGATCACTTTGGTGATCAAATTCTTTGGAGTAATCATTTTATTAGAATTGATAATACCATTGTTATGACAAAAAACTTCACGTCGCCGGTTTACTGTTTGTTAAGGATATACTTTGCCAGATGGGAAGCAATAGTCCTTCGATGCTTTTCTAACCAAATTTAATATATTAAGGTATCCTTTTACTTGTTTTAATAGTATTATTTCTGCAATTCCTAGAAGCTGGAAGGATTCCGTCAGTTTAGAAAACGGTGTCGAGGAACAGCAAGATCACCTTGTCAATCTTATGTTTAGCATTTCTAAATTGTCACGAGTAGTTATCTTCGCCTTATAGACTGTATTTCCCTCTCGCCAAAAGCCTGCTCTGAATGGAGCGTTACTTTAGATTCTCTCAGGACAATTGGTTAGTTATATTTAAAGTGCCTTCCCGTACGCTTTCTGAAGCAAAAATACAATATTTCCAATTCAGGTTCTTACACCGCATCTTAGAAACCAATTGGCTTTTTAATTTAATGAAAAAAGTGGCTTCCCCGCTATGTACATTTTGCAATATTAAAGAGGAAACTATTGAACATTTATTCTGGTCCTGTCATGTGAAGTCTAATTTCCTTTTAGATTGCGAACATAATTTTATTGGTAGACAGTTTATCTGCTCAAAATAAGATTTTTTTTCTTCGGTAAGCTGGTAACAGGTTACGACGCATTGAATTTTGTTATCCTTCATATCATCTTCAATTGTAAACAAAACAATGTTAAGCCTGACTGCTATATTTTCTTCTATAAAATGAAATTTATTCTAATCATTGAAAAGGACATTGCTTCGAAGCGAAACTCTACTAGCTCTGCTCGTAGAAAATACATGGCATTAATGACTTGCTTTTCTCATTCAATTAATGAACTTTGTGACTCTTGACTTAACCTCTGCTTATCATCTACCTTTCTGTTACATTTATGTAGTAGCATAGACAATGTGTTATGTTTTTCGTTGTGTGTATGCATGTGTGTGTGTGTAGGTGTGTGTGGGTATATGTATGTGTATGTACATTTTTGCGTGTGTGTATGCGTGAGTTCTGTATTCACTAAAAGATTGTTTTTTTTTCTGGATGTGTATATGTATATATCGGTATAAGAAGAGAAGAAGAAATTCTCCTTTCAGATTCAATTTTCGCATTATGTAAATAATTCCTTTGTATCATTCAGATGACATACCTATGTTGTTGAACTCTAAATATAATCGATGTACCATATACATGTATAATAATCGTGAATAAATGAGATGACAAAAAAAAGGACCCAATGACCGATAATTCAATGGTGAACTAGTGAAATTGACTCTGTTATTAAGACCTCCAATGCGCGCATGTTACTACTGTGGTCACATGAGCGTATGTACGATGTTAATCTAACAGCAACATATATTTAATTGAAAGAAAGGTGAATCAGTTAAAGGGGTACGTGTACATATAGTTTCACTATACCTAACTGAAGTATGAATACCAATGTAAGATAGCATACCTAACTGAAGTATTTATATGAATACCAACGTAAGATAGCATACATTACTATAATGCGTCTAAGCAAGAGAACGTTTTTTCGGGTATCTAAGACGGATATAGAACCAGGTCCGACTCGGAGTGATCTGAGACCGCCATGGCACCAGGAAAATGTTGAATTACACCCTAAAGTTTCCCTAAATGTGTTTTGAAAACAAAATGCACTATTCTCAATCCATCTTTATTTCCGGTCCCTTCCATCATATTTCGTGTCCCTTCATATTTTCCAGTGTACACCAGGGCCCTTGAGATGCATGACCTCATCCCCTCCTTGTCCACCTCACCCTTATCGTGAGGCCTGTTCGATCTGTGGTTATCAATATACATTGGCAACAACATATATACGAAGTCACAATGTCGTTCATAAACGTGGCTTTTCTCTCTTCTGATATAGCTACATAGTGCATGATATGCATGCGAGAACAAAATAGACACATACCTTTTGGAAGCCATATATTTACTATTATTTGTAATATCACTAATCGATATGGCCTGCCATAGGCCTATGTGTTTGATAACGTACTTTCACTCCGGATGAATATGTGTATATGTCGATACGTGAGATGTTATTTATCATCTCTTAGCGTCTTGAAGAATACGGCTTACTTTCTATTAACAGCTCAATTCCGTTTCGAAGGAGATAATAAAGAAAGATGATAATAAAGATGGCAAAGGCGTAGGCGATGGCGATGGTTTCGCCTGCCCCAAACACCCCCCCCTTACCGGATCCCTTCCTCCATCAAATTGAATACCCTTAAAATTTAAATGTAGGACCTACTCTGCGATGTGCCGTGTTTGGCGCACCCAGTACGGAAATAGACATAATGAAATACCGCATATAGGTTATGCTCATTTATGACGTTACCGACCTGGAAATTTGATCAGAAGCTAGCGTGAATGTCATCTTTGTAGAAAGCATGCATCTAACGCTACGCAATATTTCTGTAACTAATAAATCATTATCCTTGTCAGCAACAGTGTAGAATACGAACCAAAGTGATAAGGTCCCAACTCGGTATTCCCTGTTTACATGCAAACACACGTGAAAAAAAGCGCGCATTACGCACACTTTCCAAGCATAGTACTATGCGAGGGAAAACATGGATAAATTATGATCTTTGTGCGCAACCCTAGAACCCAAAATCCATTGATAGTTTTACTACGCAGTGTGCGACGCAGTAGCATATCCCTGTTTACCAAAACATACATACATGAAACAAATGCGCGCGTGCTATCCACCATAGGCTAATTATGACTGTATTGCGTCACAGATGAAACCATAAGTTTTGTACACAAACAAAGATCCACCACATACAGAAGATGATCGCCTCAGAGTGCCACATGCAGCGGTCTGGTTGTATTTCTGCATCTCGAAGTCTAGAAAGTTAAAACCATGATACTGCTTTATGATATATTAGTCATAGCCTTGCCCTTGCTCTATGTTCTCGTTGAAGATGCTATCTTCAGCATTCCGAGACTAACAAAATGGAGTCGGTGAGTATGATGGTATTATTTATACAATAAGAGGTTAAAAGATTGATTATCATGTAAGATCTTATCGAAACTCCGAGGTCTCCTTAGTTACGATGCTTGGTTGGTTGCCCCATCTCAATAAACTTCTCTCTGTAAATATTGCAGGCATGCATGAGTTTAACGCAACTATTATAAATTAGTTCATGTCGTTTGGACAGTACGGGGATCCCGTGATGGTGCTGTGGTCTGTTTCAATGTCCCATCGCCGCACGTTGCACTAGTCGGCCGGTACCGATATTAAACATGTGAACATTTGAATGGCTACGTCCTGACGTAATTATTTATATTATTTAATTCCCTTTCGACCTTCTCTGCAACATGACAAATTTCACCGTCACGTCAATACTGCTAATTTTGTTTAATGGTTTATCTAAATAATGTTTAGCTATAAAGAACAACCGACTGCCGCCATTGAACTGAGCAAACCCCAAGAAGGATACGATGAGAAACAAGAAAAAGCAGATACCCACGGTAACTATTATAAGATCGTGTCTTGAACATGAATAACACATGTAAATAATATACGTTTGCCTCACTGTAATAATAGGTTATGGACCATTCTTAGTCATGCTATGTTTTTTCTCCTCATATGCAGCAACCTTCCTGTACAATGAGAAACGCGAAGAAGGAGATCTTCACGGTAACTATAATATTTATTGTAGTGTCTTGTACATGAATAACACATGCACATTTTATACGTGTATCTCACTGTGATAATAGGCTGAAAGACCATTCTTAGCATGTTATGTTTTTTTCCTCATATGCAGCAACCTTCCTGTACGATGAGAAACGCGAAGAAGCAGACATTGGCGGTAACTATACTATTATAATAATAACAATATTTGATTTTTATATGGCGCTTTACACCAGCGATAGGTCTCAAAGCGCTATTCAGACGTTATATTACCCCTGGTCAATGATAACCGGTCCCAGAGACAATCCCTCCAGTCGGCAGCAGTTACATACTGCGCTCAATGACAAGTTACCTCACAGGTACCCAGTTATCCCCTGGGTGGAGAGAGGCAAGTGAGATAAAGCATCTTGCCCAAGGACACAACGTAATGAACTAGGCAGGACTCGAACCAGCAATCCTTTGATCATGAGTCCGACGCATTGGCCAATTGGCCACCACGCTCTCACCACGCTTATGTCGTCCATTGTCTTGGACATGTATCACACATGTAAATATTTTACTTTTATCTCACTGGGATAATAGGCTGAGAGACCATTCATAGTCATGTTTTTTTTTCTCACATGCAGCAACCTTCCTGTACGGTGAGAAACGCGAAGAAGCAGATATTGGCGGTAACTAGAATATTCTAGTGTCTTTTACATGTATAACACATAAGGAAATGTTACCTAATACATAACAATTTCTCCAACTACAGTGGTAATATCGGTAGTCGAGAGCAGTGGGTCTGAGGTGTATGTTGGGTGGGACTTTATGGCTAATGATCACGTTTATAACCTGTAAGCCGACCAATTGCAGCTTTTTTACGAGACTCCGCACGCAATTATCCAAAATCTAAAAGGAAATGACCTTGTTCGCGAGGAACATATTTGAAATAAATGTGTTTCCTTTGTTCATTAAAATAAGTACATCTTCCTTAGGATATATACCTTTCAATTATGAATGACTGGTGCTATCTTTAGGCCAACATGGTTGCAGTACTAACCTTTGAAAAACATACTAAGAGGAAAACATAGGCCAATAGTTAATTTGCACAGTCGAAAATAGACACCCATGTAAAATGTACAAGATCCGTATGTCTACATACGGCTCTGGCATGTTCATGGTGAATAGTGTTAGGCACGTTGTTTTAGGCATATGAACTTTTATCGAAGCATAATACATTCGATTTTTGAGAATTAATGATCTTGTTGTCTTCAATATACTTAATCGTATCATCAATACAGTCCCAACAAAGTGCTAATGACTGGTTAGTTGACTTCAATGGTGTTCCAAAAATCAGATTTAGGCTTGTTAAAACGATGTAATTGAACTCGGTGTTATGATTAGGCCTAACGCATTGTATTTTGGCCAATGTATGGTACATATAGACCTGCGCAGGTAATGCAAAGATGAGCCATACAAGTTTCGCCCGATCAGAGATACAGCATTCATAAAGGGCGCCAATATTTTCAAACGGTTGTAATTCAGGGGATTCACCGGTGCTCAATGTCCACTCCTTTTTTTCCTTCTTTTTGTTTGCTCTTCATTGTTTCTACAAAACATTTGTTCTTTGAAAATCTAGTTCGATTTATTTTTTGGGGGTGGGGGGAAGGGGTGCAAGAAGTTGGTTTTGCCTGTGGTGTAAATTACCACTCTCAGTTATATCCTTCGGGTATACCTCACCATGATGATAAGTTGACCATTAGTTATGGTATACATTTTGTCGTCACATGCAGCCGCGTTCCTGTGCGATGAAGACTTTGCCAAGCGGCCATTCCTGGAACCAATGAGATCCCGATACCGTGTCAAATGGGAGGAGCTTAGTGACATAACTGACCACGGTCTAAATAAGATCAGGTACACAGACATAGTTACATATAAACAAAATAAGATGCCCGTGTATACGATTGTTTGTTTCTTCTAACCGTTTTGTATTGTGCAGAATCTGAACTTCCATTGTTTTAATTTCTAATTTTCAAGTTTGTAGGTCTAATTTATCCACTCTCAAACTTTAATAAACTGCTTCTCGAAACCAAGTAGTCGGAATTGTCATAGTCCGATATGGGCCACAGTGGCATCTAACTTTTTATAAAGACCACAGACACCACATGTTTGTTTTTTGTTTGTTCATCTCACTTCAGGTTCGATTGCTTCCTACGCCACTGAAATGGTTTGAGAGTAAACCAAGTTATTTGCTTTTTTTTGCTCATGCAGGCTCAATCTTGGGTGACAGTCATTTCTTAAAAGATAAATTTAAGCACCAACTTAATTTGGAAATGATATCAAACTTTTAAAGGAATATTTGCTCTCAGTATATGTTGTATTTGTAAAGCACATTGAACATTTCGACAAACGACCTACTAAACGACTAAGGTTCATCGATCAAAGTGACTGGATTCTGTAGTTTAATACACAGACCATTAGGAGACCATATACATTTCCGGCCTCATACGATATATTTTACGATTTAGCAGACTGACGATAACGATTTTTGGACTATAACATATCAGGACTCAACCTTCTGCCCAGAAAAAAACCCTTTAAAACATACGTTTTTTTTTTATATATCCCAAACAGAATGAAGGCTGGGAAGTCAACGAAATGTTTGATACTAACGAGATTAACTTTGGTTACAAATCAACCTTTGACAAGACTATGCCCGAGTACACGTGAGTTAAATTGAGAACTAAAGCTATAACGTGAATATAATCAGTTCAGTCTGTGGTAAAAAAAACATTACTGTACATTGTACTTATTTAATTATATCCAATTTTGAATTCATCACTTAACACTTTATCAAATTCCTTCACAATTCCGTTGAACGATTCTATTATGAAATGTAGGAAATGATTGCCAATGAGTATGCGCATTCTTGTCCTCCTTATTTATAGCAAGTACATTACTGTGTATTGCTCATCTTTATTAGGACCATACTGGAGAGGGAAGATACAACAGAGTACAAAATAAGATGGGAGAGGGCCTGTCGTCTTGCGGATGAGATCGAAGCGAAAAAGAGAGCCGACCAGGCTCTCCAGGCCAGTCAACCAAAAAAGCGAAAAAGGAAGAATCGTCGTTCAATCAATCGGGAAGAATGCCCTTATTAATGCAATTCAAATAAAAATACCCGCCAAAAGGCTATTTACAGAATGCAAACATTTTCCAAAAATTGTCACTTTGATCAATGTATACATATATGTATTGTTTATTGAATGTTCTACTAAAAAATAAATCTTATCATGGGTGTAATTTCTCTTTGTGACGTGTATTCCTGGGTTTTAAATGAAAACACTCGAAAAATGCGGCAGCTTCGATTGGGTTGAACGTCTACATTACCACTATAACACATAGCAGCTGTAACTGACTTTCACTGTGTTTCTGTTGAATATCGTGTGTAGTTTCGATGTGTTCGGGAAGTGTATGTTAATGATAAGCAAACGCATAGCAATCACTCACACAACGTAAGAAAGGAAAGCTTGCAACTGCCGACAAAAGGACACATGCCCACTTAATGGAAACTGCCAGGCATCAAACATCATATATAAGGCCGAAGTGAAAACCACCGACAACTGCAAGACTTACATATGTCTAACGGAACCCCCTCTCAAGCTTAGATATGGCAACCACAAGATGTGATTCAACCATTAAAAACACCAAAACGCAACGGAACTCCCGAAGCACATCTGGCAGCTGGAGCAGAACAACAAGCCATTCACCATCAATTGGTGAATCATTACAGTCAATTGTTCTCGAACAAAACTAACTATACTCCCCATCGTACAAATGGAGAACAGCTTACGTGTTTTGAACTTTGATGTGTGTCCTGTTTTATTTGTTTCTTAATTCAATGATTATTATCAGTAGTTAAACACTTTACTATTATTACACTTTATTATAATTACACCTAATTATTATTATCGAGTATTATCACTGTTCAAACACTCAAACACTCAAAAAGTTTATGGAGGTAGAATCATAACCCCATCATTGAACTTTGTATCAATCTGCCATACATCTCTTGCTTGGAATGCTGTTAACGAGACGATATATCTCTTTTACTGCAGACCACAAAACAGGTTTACAAACAAAAAATTATATCATAGGTCAATTGAATGCGAGAAGGGAACAATATTTTATCCCCATCATTTCTTGAAAGGTTGTTGTTCGAAACAATTTCACCGGGTTATGTTTACAAAATAGGCTAGGTTGCAATGATTGTAGATTGGAATGTCGAAACTGTAACATATTGTCCTTTCGTACCGGTCGTAATTAACCTCCAAATCAAGATAACAAATATACAAATTCATCTGGTAACAGTTTGAGGGAATATGAAGTTGAAGATGACCACAATCATCTCAATTGTTATATCACATATTCATGGGTGCTTGCATTTACATGGAACGCCAAAGAGTCCGTAGTGCTCATGAAAGTATGTATTTAGGGCAACACAATACACATGTTAGTCATCCTCAAATTAGGGATCTACACTTTCATGAAACAAATACCGAGGACAAAACTTAGGAAATAATCGCAGGAGCCTGCTCCATTTAACCAGATTGAAGACACTTGGCTACAAAGACATTGACGTTTGTGTATAGACTTAACAGAACCTTCAAGGATAACTCCAAGCTTGGTAAAAAAATATTTTGGTTGTCATTACAAATATTTTAGATTACATCTTCAAGTTAGTACATGTGCTAACATTAACACTGCAGTAGAATTTAGTAAGCAGACGAAGAAAGGAAACGGAACACATAATCTTTGATCTATTTTTTTACTTTTTTTTGGTTAATCGATTTCACGGCGGTTCTGAAGGGACAAACAAGCTATAAACTTACTGCTTAAGTATATAACACGACATTCAAACAATTTGATATTCTTTGTCAAGGTGTCATGTGAGTGTAAGACTAAGAGGTTAGCATGACTTATCAACTCGACAAAGTTATATGTTTTTTTGATGTGTTGTAAAGTTTATTGCAAAGCAACAACTCGACAACTTCCTGAAAGTCTGAAACTCGAAAACAATATACAATTTTTATTCTGATGTCATGCTGTACTAAAACAGTAGGTCTACATCTTGGCCTTTCAAACCACCATACAATTCAAACAATAACAATTAGAGTAAACATTGTCAAATCAAACTTATCTCTGATGATTTTTGTAGTCACAAGTTACATATGAATTTGGTTCAAGATACAAAATTGATACCAGACTGCAAGAAACTAAATATGGATTTTTGTTGTTCTTGATAAAACGAGGACATGTTGTAATGTATGACAGGTACAATGTAAGGTGTTTTGAAACAAAAAGAACGAAACATAATGTAAGGTCCGTGTAAATACTCTCTAGTAGGATGACGGAACGATTAGCAAATATTGACATTTACAAGTTAATCACATGAAACAGCTTATCGAATACAAACTGTATAAGGCTAACCAACTGTATTCTTTCACATTACCTAGCAGATCTCTCATTACCTTTGTGTTATCACATGAATGGTAAAACGGTTAAAGAAAGCAAAACAAAAAAACGAAAAGAAAAAAGGTCCCAAAAGGGAAAGAAGAAAGAACAATAGAAATATCGCAAATTACGGAAACATGTATAAACAATGTGTAATATCAGATGTAATATAAAACAACTATTCATGAAAGTCGATTTAGAGTTAATTTTAACAATTTCCTTTCTTAGCAATTTGCTAGTGGAAGATTACCCCAAAAATGGTTACAATAATATTTGAACAACGAGGGTATAACATGAAAAGGACCTGTTGTTTTGCTGGCAAGAGTCTTAAACCTTGGGCAATTAAAGCCAAACATAAGAAACTGAAACTAAGTAACAACAAAATAACGATATTTTCATGAAATACTTACAGTGTGTAAAATATTCTGAAATAATTTGCAATAATAAAACTTATGATCAAATGTTTCGAGTGAATTGTTGAACTACTATTGGTCTCAGCCATGAGTACACTACAATACCTACCATATATAGAAGTACGATCATTGATTTCAAGCTTTAGTACACAAAATGTTCAGATTGTCATTAACTTGTTCGAATTGTTATTGAATGACGTAACAGACTCGTCACTGGATTGTCTTTTATCGGCTGTAATGGAACTTAAGGGAAGATACATAACTAAAGTATACATGAATATAAACGTCTAGCTCGCGTAGTGATAAGATAAAGGAGAGTACAATAGAAAGCCAATCATTATCTTTTAATTGACTGATTATGTACAATATATTAATGTTATGTAATGATCATGATATTACGTAATATACACGTCATCGTAAACCACACCACATATTATGTTTACAGTGGGCTTCAAAATATATCGATTACAGAATGAACATTGAAACATAATTAAAGGCAATAGCAATATTAAAAAAGCGCAGAGCATCCCCAACCCGGCAAAAACGAATAAAAACAATTAAAACTAAAACTGGTAGCTGTAAGTGAATGTAAATAATGCATAAACTGTCATTACTTGTAACAACAAACTGTTACAGGAAATATTTAAGCTAAATAAAAAAAGAAACCTAAGTAAATGACGTCATGTTAACTGGAAATGTCGTGAAGTTCGATATACACCAAAACGTCCTTCATTTTGTTTTCTCCAGGAAAACAAATTCGATATAACATGTCAATTACAGTGTAACTTGCAATTGTTGCTCTATGATAGATATCATAGTGTCTTCAACACATTCAATGAAGTTTCATTCAGATTACTCTATGAAAAAAAGCGCAAACAGTAAACAAATAAAAAATATTTTTTAATGGTTTCGAAGTTAATAAAAAAAATACGTATAAGTGTCATTGTATATAATCGTCGAAAGTCAGAAGTAAGCATTGAAGGTTAAATCATTGACTGAAAAGTTTCATTGGAAGATTATACAACCAGCTTCACAATTGGTTACTCTCTGTCAAAGATATACAATTGATATCACATTGATCTCAAGACGCATCAATCCCCACCCCTCCTACCTCCCACCCAAAGGTTCGCGAATTTTCAATTGATTATTCTGATCCGTCTTGGACGCTGAACACGGTAGATAAAAATATGAAAATAAGTTTCCTAACTTTAAGTTAGTAAGGCCGGACCCATCGATGGGGCTATTTAAATAAAAAGTTCCCTTTGACAAGAATGACTTTATTAGCTGGGATGAGGCCTTGGCTCTGGTAAGGGGTAAGAGGCCTTCTAGATTAGGAATTCGGTGGACAGAGTGCTTGCGTCCGCAAGGTACAGTACAGTCACCGGGTGGACTACAGTTAGGTGGATTCTCCCGGGGAGGATGATCCCAGGTATTGGGCGGAGGTTTTGTTTCTTGATTTTTTTTCTGCTTCCAAACGTTGAAGGTAACTGTCTGTACTTATGCCTACCGTATTACATTTTATCCACTTTCATATATTTACGGTGTCCCCCACTTTTTTCCTACCTGCAGGGCTGCATTCCGTCCATCTCGAACAGGATTACATCCCCTAACTATATTATATCTAGTATTTTCACATGAAATCAGAACATATAAGAAAAGTAAAGCATCTCGAGATAGCCTAACAAGACTGAAAAAAAGCAAAATATGAACCGATAATAGATGTTGAATAAGTAAATATATTAGAATGAATAATTAATAACACTAATACATAATCAAGATTAAATATATTAGAATGAATGAATAATAATACTAATACATAATCAAACTTTAAAACAAACTTGTCACGTACTAATGATACAACCCCAAATTTGTGTACTTTGAGTGAACTTGTAATTTCCAGAATCTTGGGTCAACTCGGCATTTCTATTATCTGGTGGTAGCGCAAAGAGTGGTTTAGTGATTGGCTTTACATTCATGATAAATAAACATTAAAGAACTGAGACAAGAATAAAACTCATTGCATCTGATTTAAGAACTTTCTTGGTGTTAGAATGGTATTACCATTACGTAACATCAGTATGGTATTACCATTACGTAACATCAGTATGGTGTTACCATTACGTAACATGAGTATGGGGGTTTACAATTACGTAACATCAGTATGGTATTACCATTACGTAACATCAGTATGGCATTACCATTACGTAACATGAGTATGGGGGTTTACAATTACGTAACATCAGTATGGTATTACCATTACGTAACATCAGTATGGTATTACCATTACGTAACATCAGTATGGTATTACCATTACGTAACATCAGTATGGTATTACCATCACGTAACATCAATATGGGATGATCATTACGTAACATCAGTTGAACTCTTACTGCGTAGTATATTCTGAGTAAATGCAGCAAATATATCATAAATTACATTACAATGTTACATCTGATAGTCCGTTTAGTGCAGCATGCGAGTACAATTACACATTCACTACTTTAATAATCAGTAGTTAATCCGTTTATTGTAATAAGGAATTATCCATTCATTATATTATGTATCAGTAGTTGATCCGTATAATATAACAAGGAATTACACATTCGATATATTATTAAGCTTTAGTTAATCATTGCAAATAAATAACTTGATCATAACCCACATTCACTATGATATTACGCAATGACATTTAATCTGTACGATGAAGAACGATTACACATTCTCTATGTCTATATAACAGCAGTATATCCGTTCCATATGTCACGTGATTGAACAAACGCTATATGAAGAAGTAGCACTTAATGTGCTATATACGTCACGTGTCTGCAAATAATAATGAGTTCAGCAGAAATGGAAGGCAAGGTCCTAAAGATTTATTTTAATGTTATTTGAAACTAAAATACGAGCATTGCTAATAATTAATATCTACTGGTTAAATATGATCAATACTTCGCAAGGAAAACACGGTGAACTATTGATAACTGGTGAGTTGTACACAAAGATTGCGGGACGCTTGTTGTTCTCTTCTGGAAATGTTCTTCAACGTAAAGCTATAAATGGTGCAGACACGCATTGCGATGTGAAGGTGTAAGTTCTGGTGTACTGTATGATTTACCTTACAGCTGCGAACGCAAACCAGGCCGTCTACATATACGTTGGATTGACAACTTAACCAAATGGTCCGGTCGTTCTGCAAACCAGCTGATTGAATATGGCAGACGTCGGATAAATATTATTCGGTGCTGTGAACCTCATAAAGTGAATAATCTTCGAAGAGGTCGACGGCCCAATTTGGCTAATAACTATTGAATGGTTGACTAAATAAAACAGTCTGCTATGGCATCTACAGAGACATTACTGAGAAGAATGTCAGTCTATCTGCTCTCTCTCTCTCTCCACCAACATCAACCCCCATATTTCTCCGTTTCTCTGTCGAAGTATTCCTCTCTCCACCTCTCTCTCTCTCTCTCTGGAAGAGTACACGTTAGACAGTCTGCTGTTCCTCGTGGAGATAATTCTAGTTCAAATATGTAACCTAGAAAGAAACAAATTATTACTGTTTAAAAGTGTTGTCACCTCGACAAACTGATACATTTCATGCAGGGACGACACAGAACAATAGTCATCACCTGCAATACATACTAACGGAGATCCATGCTACACATAATAACAGGCATCACCTGCTACACAAACTGAAAGAGATTCCTGTTACACATATTAACAGGCATCAACTGCTACACAAACTGACAGAGATCCATGTTACACATATTAACAGGCAATACCTACAACACATACTGACAGGGATCTCTGCTACAAATAATACAAGGCATCAGCTGCTTCATAACCGCTGCTTCATACACACATAATAACAGGTATCATCTGCTATACATACTGGCATACATAATAACAGGCATCACCTGCTACACAAACTGACAGAGATTTCTGCTACACATATTAACAGGCATCAACTGCTACACATACTGACAGTGATCCCTGCTACGAATAATACAAGGCATCAACTGCTACATAAACCTGACAGAGATCCCTGCTACACATAATATTATAGAGCATTTGCTACACAGACTGATATGAATCTTGTCTTATTGAATGTTGTCTAATTATTTAAAACCAACTAACCAATTAAGGGTTGAAACAAGTTTGATCTCGGAGAGGTATTTCTCTTTATCTTTCCATATTGCTATTCAGACCTTATCCGTGAGATGCAGATATAACTGTCTTGAGTAATATGTTTGTCAGCACTGCTTATAAGAAGATGTTTATCAGTTTACCAATGATGCGTCCTAAAGTTTCAGTCCTGTCAGAAGTATTCAGAGCTTAGTGTAAATATCTTTATGAGAAAATACCGACCCCCCCCCCCCCTCGCCGCGAAATTCATTTTGTAACGTTTTGGCTGCAGTTAATACCGTTCAGGAAGTAGCGATACGGATGTCCAATTACTTATATGTAAGTGTGCAGTCTGTTTGTTACAATAAAACATCATCCACAATAAACCATTTGATTATAACAGTGAGTCTCGTTCAGCTGTGATATTCTTACTAACCTCACGAGACTGCGTATTTCTTTATAGATCTCCGCTTCTGTAAAAAACAAATAGAGAAATTCACGATTATCCATCTTAACAAGATGATTTGAAAGAAAGCTTCTGATTACTTTCATTACCTTCATCAAACTTATGTCTGATCTTTTTCTTACTTACAAGAGTTCAGGAGTACCCTACCTTTGTTATATTTCAGTACATTTTTTTCATGTCAAACTTTTAAAACGATATTGTGTTTAATTTGATATTGAGACATTTGGGTATGCAATTGTTTTACACTGCTATTACAGAAAAATAGTGATGGCTATCACTTTTTATTAACAGACTTCCGCCAGAGGTTCAGGTGGCAATGCAGCTCAAGATGAATTGATCGATTTAGTGAATAAAAAACTCTTGTTTAACCAGACGCCCTCTATTTATATAGTAGTAGCGGTAGTAACGAGAATGGATTTCTGTACTGATCTCTTTGAGACCGTTTTATTTAGTGCTATGAAATATTTAGTATAATTAATCGTATTAATTTGTATTATTGATCACATTTTGATCTCAGCTGATACTAATGATTTAATTATAAACTCCATGTGTTTCCTCTGACTGATGGGTGTAATGACTAGTTGTTATGTAATATGTATGTTGTCTCTGCTCATCAACATTAAAGGTATCAATATGTTACAGAAGGAGAAATCAAACAGTAGCTTTAACATATATTAATAGATTCTAGAAAACTCAGCAGAGAGTCGATATGATAGTTTTAAAACTTGACCGACTTAAACAGATTACTATATAATAATAAAAAAACACCACCCAACTTAATATGTCGGACAGCGTTCAATGTCCGATTTACTCTATGAATATTCAAGTTAACTCTATTGCACATTTTATGACAGTTATGCCAACTGATATACATAATAAACAGCAAATGCTCAACATATTATAATATCACATCCTTCGTATAATATGAGCATTGAGATAACATCTGAGACTCATCAATATAAGTGACTGAATTTTTAAGTCCAGATGCAATCCAAAACTCAGTGTCAAACATAACAATGACAAATTGTTCTGGATGCCATTCAGAGGTGTTATGTTGTTTCTATCAAGTTAAAAGTAACAGTAACATTAAGGACTGCACAGGGGAGTCATCATGAATTTAGCATCAAAGGGAACATTCCAAAAATTTAGCTTATTATAAGTACAAAGAACCAAATGAGTAAAGTTGCAGACATGCGCTAACTTCTTCAATAACCTCAAGCATATTTAACGCACGGTAAAGTAATCTCAAATTAATGGGAATGTTAATTCTAAACAGGGCCTCCTTATTGCTGATTTTGTTAGAATTTTGCAAGTCATGGTAGATACTTTTGTTGTTGTTGGAAATGAATTTAAAAAAAAGGTTATCACATCACTGATTACTTTCGGTTACCAATCAATTATGTGACCAGAAAAGTAAAGTCATCTAGCAGGCTAGTGGCAGTGCCTATCCCAAACTAAACTTTAAATTATGCTGATATGTATGTTGTATATATCTATGGGAGAAGGACGGAGATTCCACATTGCATAAATATGCAGGTAGCGAAAATGGGGTAAAGAGATTGAATAATGAGAAGTTTGACGTACTTTTGCTTGAAACGAGATATCAATATAGTTGAAACTGTCGCACATTGTAGAACATACGAAACTGAAGCAGGTTAAGTGTCACGTGTTGCAAATTATTTTACAGATTTAGTTGTTTTAACTGCTTATTTTCGCTCTATTGTTTTAACTTTAAAATGGACATGAATCTAACATTCCCCATATGAGTTGCAGAAATAAAGGAAACGATGAAAGGTTTGTGTATTTATATCATCATATCTCTATTCTGAAAGAAATGAATGAATGTCTCGTAAAACACAAATTACTTACTTTTATTATTTTATTATTTCTTACTATATAGTTAGTTTCTCTGTGCAGTAACAGTATAGCGATTCTTTATTAATAACGATTGCAATCCGGAAGTTTAAGGGTTAAAATGACAGCTGTATATGACAATATTTTAAATGTTTTTGACGGTGAAATGTTCAATATCCAATAGTAATTTGCTTCCTTTATCCATAAAAATGAAAATAGCTACAGATCTATAGGTAATTAATCAATATTGTTCCTGCATCGCCATGGTTACACCTTACAGTTATGTCTAAGATGTCTATATACGCAATGTATCAAGATGTATTACAACTATTAAACGATGAGTGACTTCTAAAACTCCGTCGAAGAAAGTTGGTGGACCAAAGATGTCCATGCAGAGGGATTGGCTAATTTAAATTTTCATCCAACTTTGGGTAACATAGTCTAGTTTAGACATATTTTAGACAATCTACCTAAATCTTGTAGTATTTCAAAGTCTATCCGTTTCTTTGTTTAGCATTTCTTTGTGTGCGGAAGGCAGTATCTAAACATGACATTGAGAACAGTGCTATCAGAATTACGTGATATAAATTCCCTGTTCGATACACATCAATTATAAATCTTTCCTGCCTGATGAGAATCAAAGTATAATACTCTTTGGTCTTATTTCTTTTTTCCACATTAATTGACACCTCCTGCCCGTTAGTAATTAACAGGAACATTAATCTATGTCTCTCTTACCTCTTCTACTAGTACATCGCCCCGAATGTCACACTCCTGAAAGGAAGAGAAAGTTTATTATCATGAGACTTTGGAATTGTATTCAGGATAATATGATAAGGCAAAGCAAAAAATGTATAAGTTGGAATGATGTATGTTTACAAATATCGCAGTAAACTATTCCTGGCAGGTAAACGCACTTCTGTATTGAGCACACTTAAGTCAATATACGAGACAGAATCGTCACTGTAAGATGCACGGACTTAATAACATGAATAAACACATCAACTTTATAGGGAAGACAACTTTAGTTTTAAACCCGTTATCAAACACTGAGTACGCCATTAAATGATGAGTGACGTCATAATGATGAACTTCTTACTGAGATGATCAGATGGATACCATGGGCGAGAGGATGACGAGAAGGAAAAGAGGGCAGTATTCAAATGTAGAACTATTTATGCGATCCTCGTGGTTGAATCGATGAAATGTACAAACAATGTATATATCTTGAATATCCCATGAAGCAGTATTTTGGTTACTATCCCTAACCCCCGCCCCCCCCCCCTCTCACCCCCACTCCATCTTATATGATATGTTGCTATCGTATACCGTAGGCAATACTATAATGATATCCATGAAAGTTTGGGAGATGCAGTTGGAAGATAAAACTCGAAGAGCAGTAACAAGGAAAGATAACGATAGTTCAAATAGATAAGAGAGCCCTGTAGATCTCTCATTGTTGACACATTTCATGAATATCGTGGAATTGTAATAACCCTTCAATAGTTTATTTCTTCAATATTTGCCATGTCACTTGCGTGTTTGATATTTGAAGTTTATATATAATTATTTAATGAATAAATATTTCCGTCCTTGCTTTGATCCTTTAGTCATAGTATAGTGTAAACACAGCACACATTGTAATTATTTTCTTCAATAAAACATACATACACGTTATACACTACGTAAACTATTATAGCCATAGCATATACATATATCAACAGGAAAACGCATTGTAAAGTGGTTAACGTATGTTATTTCATATAAGGCTATTCAAACTTTGCCTCACTGTATGTTCCATCTTAGGCAATTTAGACCAGGAAGGGCTGACGATTTGTTTATTTGGAAATAAGCAGTTTGTTATAGTAACCAATACGCTCTGTATATTTCGCACACCAGTGAGCTCTGTATTGAATTATCTCTATATACTGACTGGACTCGGGACTTGGTTTGGGTTGCTCATATACTCTATAGAACTCTGTTCGGACTCGAGAGTACCATACTTTGACCAAGTAGTCTCGGACTCGGCTCGAAATCAGGAAAAATTGACTCAACTACATCAGAGTGTTTCTTATGCTATAAGATACATGTACACATATTTTATAGTTCTAATGCAAATAATACTAATAACAATAGGAACCATGTGAGGATACATGGCCAGGATGTTGCATTATAGTATCGTCAGCGCTTACATATAATTATGAAGATACAATATCTAATTTACCGGGTGGTTTTTTTTTTTAAATCAACCACACAAGTTACTTTCAACACCCCTACACCTTTCTGGCCCAGGCTCCTTAAGAACCTATTTTTATACACAGTAGTTATTCAAAAGACGAAAGAAATAATGCAAATATTTTAAACCATTATTAGTTCAGATTCACCGTTGCCATTTTTTTGTATCAAAAAGACGTTTCTTGAAAGTTAAATATAAACCTTCAATTTAATCTTTTAGTTAAACTTTTAAGTAGTCACCTCTCCTTTAATTTTGCTAGTATGTTAAATACATCAAATTGATGAAATCTACCTCAAAAGCAAACTTGATTAAAACCAGATCTGCCCTTTTATATATAATCTTACTGGGACCAAACATTTATGTCAGTCCCGTAGATATACATTAATCTAAATAAATAATAAAATAAAATCAATAGGGATCCCTTAAATCCCATTACAACTGAAACTATAAGAACCGGGTAACATTTACTAACTGTTGTATTGCTCCGTGCAGTGACGTCAGACCTAAAGATTCTAAAGATGAAAAGTATGCATCGATATTTTTTACTGAGACGATGTGGAAGAGAAACACTGGAGCACGATCGATTCATTTTGCTTTTTATGTTTTCATCTGTCTGAATATTCTCTATTTTAAAATTGAGAATGTTCATTGATTCACAAGGCAATAACTTCTATAAGGAGGACACATGGGGGTGGGGGGGGGGGCTTCACACAGAGAAAGAAGGACAACAATAATTAGGAAGTAGGACGAAAGTGCTGGAGTACGAGCGTGTAAGGGAAACTTCATTTATTGTTGTTTAATGCCCCCTCCCCTATTTTATTTGTAGCATACCTCGTCACAAGGGTTTCTGACGTTTACGTTGTATTGTACGATATACATTCTGGACAGATACCTCATCGTCATTGAACAAATGAACATTTATCTTTATATATAATTATCGTTACTTCAGTATGGGGACCTATCACCTCCCCTCCCCCCCCCCCAAGGAGAATCTCTAAGGAAGTTTTTGATATAATAATTAAAAGTAATGAATCAAACCAGAGAAAGTATGCTATTACGATAATTAAGCAATGCATATATGTGTTATGACCAATTGTCGTTAAGTTGGTTTAAGTTTACTGAATTAGAATAATGTCTAATGTGCGACGTGTGATATAACATGAATTAACACTTCATTAATGGGCACACATTTATCTAAACATTTATGTTTGTATTTGGTTTCGTTTAATGTTAAATGAATAATATAATACAACAACGGATATGGCTGCTTTAGGAACACATAAATATGGTTCCATGTTAGATAAAAGGGTGCTGAAAGAGAGGAGTAGGGACAGTTTATAGTAAAATATGAAAAGAAGTTTTCTAGCCGCAACAGAAAGTTGAACAAAATAGAAAGCTTAGGATGATGAAATGGTGATGAAACTTCGTAATAACGTCACAGGGGTTATAACGTTAACTGTGAGCCTGACAGGAAGTAAATAACATGTAACATTGCGCCCATATCATGTCAATTTTTATATCTTAAAGTTAGAAAATCACCAAGACTAGTTTGAAGTCTATACAGCTTTTCATACTGTAAAATTTCATTCATGTAACCAAACATGTCCTAGTCCATAGCGACTTCAATAGAATACCTATAAAAAATATAATATAATATATGACTATGTCTTTTCTGTTATACCAGACAGTCGTATCTGTATAAGCTTAGTCTGTATTTAAGACAAATCCCTCGTCAAAGGTGATGTTTCAGTTATATCATTACGTATACTATTGTGGTCGCGAGGGATAATTATTTCATCGATGACAGTGTATCTAAAGATAAAATGAGATTAAAAATTCTCAAAATTATAATCTGCAACATTTACAGCTCTTCCGTTAACTAATTATTCCTTTAAGCGTTTTGATTGGACAATTCCTATTGTATTGAGAAGACATTATCTATTCATATGGAGCACCCACTATCCTGCACCTAATGGTATTTTAGTTAAAAGCCAATAGAAAGGTACACTATCTTAATATCTTGCCGAAAATGGAATAAAGCCATTCAGAAATAATGTTCTTTGCTTTGCTGTAAAGTTTATTCAACAGAGTGACTTGAACCCTATTCTTCATTTTTAGTAACATCGGTTTTCAAGTATCTATTAAACTTTTAATTTTCTTTGTTTTACGGTCATATTGATGTACATAGTTTTGTATTTCGTAGTCTTTGATTTTCGTGTTTGAGTATTTTATATTTACGGTAATGAAATGAAAAATATATCTGGCGTTTGTTATATATTCGAGTTGAATATTTCTTACGGAAGCTCTTAGTAGTACATGCAAAGGCGGCGAAACCGGGGGCACAGGGGGCACGTGCCCCCACTTTTCCTCAGGTTAAAAATGTGCCCTTTTTCTACATAAAAAATTGTACTCTTGATTATCTTATTAGGTCAGCGATATTTCAGTAAGAGATCTAGTCCTAATTTAGAAGTATTAATGAATTTCCGTGGGTCAAACTCAAATGTTTACTACCACAAGGCTTCTAACATTCTGGTGAGTGCCATTATGCATATTCAATTTGTCAAAAAAATTCTAATACATTTCCAAAAATGCATTGCTATATTACAATGTGACTTTGTAATAAGCAGAAGCCATTTATAGCCTACTATGAATAATGAGTATAGTTTTAATATCCCATAACCTACCCCATCCTTTCGTATTTTGACATATTTCATTTGCTTCATGCATGTATATCGATTGCGTGTGCAGGGACTTGGATTTTATAATGATTTCACCTCATTTTGTCTCGAAAGAAAACTTGTTCCTTGTTTCCCAATTTGCATATGGGATATTGCAGTGCTGGTATGCCTTTTTTCATTGAGGTGGGGGTGGGGCAGTGGCGGAGCGTCCATACAGTTAGAGGGGCGGATGCCCCCCCCCCCCCGACGGACTCAAATGGACTGCTGGCGCTCTTTTCAGCTTTTTACCACTTTTTACTTATTCGCCATTATTGACTTTTTTATTGCGCTCTCAAATACCTATTGACATTTGTCACATTTTGTTGGTATAAATTTCTGACAAAAAAGCGATGACACCTATAGTTATTCTTCGTTTATCTGGAAATTAGCAAGGCCCGGAATGGGTCATTTTCGGCGATCTAGGGAGAATCTTTACTTAAAAATTTCTGTACGCTCCTCGCCAACCTGTGGTGGCGCTCCGCTTAGATAGTGTCGAAAGATCCCCTGCAGACCATTCCCGCCCCCTGCCCAATACCCCTAGCTCCGCCACTGGGGGCGTTGATGGAGTGATGTGCATACGCAAATAAGATAATACAATAAGAGCTATAAAGGGTACTAAATATCATGCTGCATCAGTCCAATCGAATTTCTGCAAAGTGCCCTTCGACGTCGGTGCCCCCCAGATTAAAAGTGCTTCCGCCGCCCTTGAGTACATGTTATTTTTACAACGGTATAGCAATATTATAGTAGGAACTATGAATCTGACCGCTTTTAATTAGCCTCAGCAGGCGCTGAGGATAGAAACAACTTCAGCCCCAATTCTTACATGTATACGAACGTGAAGCTAGTATGTACATATGTTATAAAATATACGTCATAGGTCTGATTATGTTCCGATGCTGGTTTAAAAGCAACCAGATTTCACATGAGTTCAAGCATCTATCACAGTTATAATAATTCATCAACTAATTAAACCTGTTAAGTGCTATTTGGTGGCGATTAAGTTGATACTGTAAACGAAACCAGCTATGTTAATGCTACATTCGTTAAGTTAGTCTTGTCATCCAACCATTGCTGTGAACGGATCATCCAGCTTCTTCAAAGGAGAGTCTACTGCAAATCAAAGATGCTTGTAAGAAAGTGCAGAAAGCAAAATACGGCAAAGGCTTAGAATCTATATACCCGTGACACAGTATCTTGAAAACATTCAGATTGATGTGGGTGATCTTTTGAACAATGTGTACATATACAGCGTCACAGTTACGTGTCCAACTCTTTGGTTACCTTAGTATCTAGACAGCAGAACGAAGCAGTAGTATAATTGCCTCACATTCTAACTGGTATTATGGTCGTGTTGTGTAAATGTGCGTGAGAAGTGATTTAATCACAGCTCAACCGAAACATCGGTAATGTTTTACTCCACAGAGCAAATCTAGTCCCACTACAAATATATATTTGCAAGATCTTTATCTACAGTTTATTCCAAATCACGAATATAATATTTTCAAAATTTACAAAAGAGTCTTCAATTTTCTTTCATTTTATCAATAAACGTTTCACCTCTTCCTTCATTTAGATTAATCGCCAAAATGTCCATCATGTGTACTTTCGATAACGGTTAGTCTGATGTTTACAAGCAATTGCGTTTATATGCACTCTAAACACAAATGATAGGCAATGAAAACCAGTTTCTGATATGATTTTAAAACCATACAAAGAACAAAGTTACATCGCGCTGCTTTGCATCGGTCACCATCCGGACATTACTAGTTCATCCTCATTTCTTACCTAGAAACTACAGGTATTAAATGTCTTATATACATTAGTGTTTAGGTTGAACCGTCGCAGTAACATTTATCTTGATACATTTGAGTTAATAATTGAGTAAAATTGAACTTAGAAAAAAGAGTAGCAAAAGTGGACTTTAACAATTTCTGTACTTTGTGTTGTTTTTGCTACAGTCTGCTGGTATGTAAACTTGACCGTTAAAGGAATGAGAAGGACTTGGAAACATAATGTTACTTCAGTCTACTAGGGAAGAGTAAGTTTTGTAACAACAAATATCTATGGCACTAAATATTTGGGACACCAAATTATTTAAATCTGGTTAAACAACAAATAGTTCTCTGATTAGGAGCAGTCACGTGATTGTGACAACTTATCTAGATATCTTAGTTAGTTGCAGGGTATCCAATAATTCTGCGAATATTTAATGGTTTGGTCAAAGTTACAACCTATGACGTGATAGGCAGCTTTAGTTAATGGAAGACCAACTTCTCCTTACACCAAAGAAAACGAAAATAGTACTATTACCAGTGAAAACCAGGGAGCCTGCTACAAAAACAAATATGCAAGGGCAGCTACAGTAAGCTACAGGGTCGGCTAAACGGACTGTTCTTACGACTGTTGTATGGCCATGATGAACATTTGCCGCGACATTAAATGAACATAAACAAAAACAGTACAGCATGATTGACAACATTACACGGTTTCATATTTAATGTACATCGAGACGGTGAAGTTAAAACGGGATATGTTCAGTACATTCCTTAAGGAGAAGACATTATTTGATTAAGATATTTGTTAATGTCATTCATGTTTACTACAGCTAAGTTTTGTTTCAGAAGAATCATACCAATGTTTCACGAGGATGTATCGTGGTATGTTGGAAACATTAAGCAGCGTTTCAAGATCATACACGCTACTAGTGTTCTACTAAATGTTGAAATGATATGCTCGGTTGTTAATTATCATGCCAATGCTCATGATTTACTTCCAGAATGTTATTACAAAAATATATTATAAAGATATGTATTGCTGTTCACTTCCAGATGTTTATCATTTTTTTCTACGTTTGGATTAACGTGATACAAAAGTTTGCGTGAGTTGTTCCTATATTATTTGTCGCCCTCAACTCTCCACTCAATCCTAGGCACTAATGATAAGCAATGAATGAGGCTGTAAGGTACAGGTGTGGTAATATAATATCCTTAACAATTGAAGATAATTATCAAGATACAATAAACAATTAGCCGATGACAAATTATGAATATTTAAATCAGATTACTGCAGTTACCAACTATACCGTAGTTGAAACTACTCAACTCCAATCCCAACCCCCCCCCCCCCCCGCCCTCCCCACCCAGAATCCTAACTCCTTCAAAATCGTCTAATGTATGTATGTTTGTGTCTGTTCAAAAACGATGGAATTAATACAAGTATGTGTCTTATATTCATAATTTATCAAGTGATTGCATATGTGTTGATTACCATGGTATCCGTACAACAGAACAACAAAGCGGGTTAGTAGAGCTGCACATATACTTCAGAGTTTCTTTCTATTTTATAATTTATTCCCATTTAACACGAATGCAATAATCACCATCTCCCCACTACCCCCCACCCCCCACCCCCCACCCCCCCCTCTAAAAAGAAAGAAAACAAGAGTATTAGATCGGAACACTTGCAATGTCATTAATGAAAATAGCTCATCTTCCCTTCATATATACAAATGACCAAGATCATGGCAATCATTACCATTAAAAAGAATATACTAGAGTTTATTGGTTTCAAATATAAACCAGGCCCGTCCTTTCATTATATCTAAGCCTGCTGCAGGGACCCATACACTAATGTCAGTCACGTATACACTAATATGGATAGATAAGAATTTAAGCAATTGTTCCTTCAAATCCCCTAGAGAAATTTTATAAAAAAAATATATATTAGTAAGATTTAAATCCAAAGGAAGAATACCATAATGTATATTTGTGTTGTTTCTTCTACAATCTGCTTGTGACAAATTTGGCCGTAAAAGGAAAGATAAGGACCTTGAAAACAAAATGTTACTTTATTTCACCAAAATCACACCAAGTAAGATGAGAGTAGGCATGGATTTTAATGGTTTGGAAACAAACAAATAAAACATGACAATTAATTTGTGGGACACAATATTGTCTGAATTTGATTAAACGATAAATAACTCACGAAGTAAGTATCACTGGTTGTAACAACATAACTACATATCTTAATGAGTTGCAGGGCTATACAGTTATGTGTGAACATTATACGGATTGTTCAAAGATATAACCTTTTACGTAACATGAAGCTTTATTTAATTTTATTAAAACGTCTACCCAGTGACTTAATTCTCAACTTTATTTGATTTGAACACTAAAAAAGTATAGAAACCAAGTTAACATACATTTTTAGAGTCAAATTTCCCATACATCCGTTGGTATTACTAACTTCCAAGTTTTCCCATCACCATTCTGTGCATTTAACCGCTTCGCAAAATACCATAGAAATAGTTAAATGTAATTTGATTAGCATATTATACTTGATCAGACCAACAATTAAAGTAATATATATATTAGTGTTAAAATAATGCATAGAAGACGCACGTCTCACACCAACAAAACAACTAAAAACCTACCCATGTCCATGTCGATTTAAAACCAGGGAAATTGTACAGTAACATACAGGGTCATTTAAACGGTCTGCTACATTATAAATCAGGACAGGGGTTTGGCTGTAAACCAACAGTACGTACGCAATGGCACTACGTACGTACGTAATATTATCACGTCCGTACGTGATAATTAATACGTACGTACGTAATACATACCACGTACATACATTATACATATCATGTACGTACGTGATAGTACTACGTGCGTAAGTAGTAATATTACGTACGTACGTGAAAATTCTTGCGTACGTACGTATTATTATTATTATTATTATTACGTACGTACGTAATATATTTTTTTACCATGTCTTCTCTGGAGCTTCATACTTTCACAACCCTTCAAAATAATTAGACGGTATATGTCAAAAATGATTGACATATACGTAACAAACATGTCAAAAAGTAAACCTTTTATATGTATCTTTACAATATTTTTAATACTATCTCACTGATAATCTCACTGATATGGAAGTTGTACGAGTGTTTCAATAGAACAAAAATAGAACAAATCATTGGACGGGCTGAATAAGATTCATGAAAACAATGCTCGCATATCAGGACCCTCCACCATCCCCCCCCCCCAACCCGTTCTAATCTCTCAATTTTCTCTTCTTTCTTACACGGTGATCTGAATTCCGCTTTTCTCTGAATGTCGCAAAATATTACGTTGCGTCTTTACAAACTGAAACTACTAGAATTTAGTATCCTTTACTCATTGCTGTATGTAATTTACATGAAGTGACGGCTGTCTCGAAATGAGTTTTATAAAACACAATAAGAGCGATTTTGTCCATATACTTTAATCTTACTGAACTATTCGAATATTCTCTATTAGTGTATAAGGATACAATATTGTAGTATATAGCTGGAGTCCAAGTTTTTCATGTAGTCAGACATTTTTCAGACATGTCTGATTTGAAAATATATTAATCATAATATGAAGAAAAGGTGTTTCCAATTGAAGACTTGAAGTTGTTCAATTTAGCCTTAATTTCGTTGTCCAATTATCTAATATTTTAATATATAATTAATATTAAAAAAAAATACCTTGTTGCCTTTATTCAAAGTTGATTTGACAGTGGTAGAAGAAACTAAAGAAAAGTAACCTCAATTATATAGGTCTTTCTTAAAGGATTATATTTCACCTTTTTGAGGGTGAAATTGACACCACGCAACTAACACTGTGGTATCCCTCAACAATCGAGTAGTCAGTAAATAGTTTCATTGTGTTATCTTTTCGGTATATAGATATATAGTAGATAAATATTCATAAATATTCACTATTTTCTGATGAAGTAGGCTTTTTTCTTCAATGTTAGCAAAATATTAATACAGTCCCGATTTAATGAAAACTTAGCATGTATGTCTCGTTTCTGCAAGCGAGTGTTGTGCCTTTATATATACCGGTGAGAGAATATCTTGAATAATAAAATAAATTTGTGGTTGGGTAATAAGGGACACACGGGGTGACATTCTGGTAGAAAAGAAACAAACTCTTACCTGCCATAGACCGGTCTGTAGATTCAGGCGACGAAAATCATTACCATCAAAGTGCAATACTGATGAATAAAATGAACGAAATTGATGAAAATGCAAGTGCAATTAATATCTCTCCTTTTTTTTCCTTTTTTTTTTGGGGGGGGGGGAGGGGCTGGAATGAAGTCGTAAACATTTTATTTACCGAATTAATATTGGCCCTCGATGATACCCTCATATCAGCTGAGAAATCAATCTGGTTGATTCCTTAAGTTCGATCTTATCAGTTTACTGTCATTATCATCTCATTAATATATCTGATCAGTTTACAATCCTTATATTTCAGTAAGATTACCGATCAGTTTACTATCATTATCATCTCTGTTTATACTTGATCAGTTTACAACCATTGTTCTCTTTGATAAATAACCAATCAGGTTAGAATTGTTGTCATCTCATTAGCATAACTGATCAGCTGTACACTTATCCTGCATAACACATGTGAAACAACTCAAATAGGGGTGAATATTGAACTAAATTAAGAAAACAAATCCTGATAGTCGAGTATTCGATGCTCAGATCAAGAATAATCATCCATGAGACGATGAACTGATCAGAGAACACTCAACATCTGTGACGTCATCACAGATCATGAAAGCCAATAATTTAAATGTTGATGATAGAAAAAAAATAGTGTCTGGATTTATGGAGCTACAAGCCAAGAAAAATCATCGTCATAATCACGTGATCACATTTCCAATGTCCTGAGAGTATTTCAGTTGTGTAAACTAAGGTGTATATTTCTTGTTTCCAGTCACTTTCTTAGGTATGTTTGTTTTCAACTGTATTAAGACTAAATACATAAATCTCTCTACTAGTACCTTATATGGAGGAGGAAGGTATGTAAAATCTAACATCGTGTTATTATGACTTGACATGCACAATTGTAACATTGAACAATAACGCTGTCCAAATTTCTGATTAGTTCTAAGAAACCTACATTAAAGTCTGTTATCAACAGAAGTGTAAATGGAGACAAACAACACCTACATGCAAACACATATTAATGAAGATAACATATCAATATAAATTATTTTTTGTGTCGTGGTTTGTCTTTCAGATCATCAATAAGGCCGTGACAAAACTACAACACGAACTAAACAGAAAAATCAGCAGCAATTGTTTACAATTACTATAATTGCTGAGTTGAAATAGAACAGACCATTGTAACGTCCCTTTGTTTCTGTTTGTTTACTTCTTCTGATTACGAAATTCGAATGCAAGCCTAGGCTATCGTAGCGGATCTTACAAAGATATCATAATTGCAGTGCACTCTATTAATAACCGGCCGTTTACCTGTCCAGAACTACCCACCTGCTGTAACTAAAAGCAGGTCCCTAGTTTTACGGTTATGATTCAGTAACAATTCTGAGGACGATATGACAAATGCTCATATCCACTTAAATCAAGAAACATGTATCTAGTTTGATTAACCACGATAACTTCTTTTTAATTATAGACTACCATGGCCTACAGCATAGATGCATCCATGGCCGTTTGCTTGATCCAAGCGAAGGATGGATACTTTCTCTTGAGCATCATATTTATTTAATGAGTAAGAACATTGAACATTCAATAAAAAAGACATAATTGATATTTTTTGGAATTTACTCGTTGACCGATGAAGAAGACTAATTGAATTGTATCTACTCTGAATTGCTCTCTTAACTACTACTTGCAAGGTCAATGGATACTCTTAGAAACACAGTAAGCTGCCTTACTCAAACATATTGAATCTGTTTACAACATTTTAGCATCTCAGCGAAATTCAAAGCAATTTTAAGTTCAATCTGCAACATATACTACGCGTTATAGGGAGTAAAGATATATACATCGTTACCTCATCAGGTATATAATACAGATGTGAAACTGTATCGAATCGATAAACAATATGTTTATTGATAGTGTAACGTCACTTCCCTGTCTGGTGGGGCAGTCTATTATGATGGGGTCGGCGAAAGAGAGTCTCGACAAAAGGATGACAATGGAGAAGATGCTACAGTGCTCGTGGCACAGTGGTATCGTTTATTCAGACTTCCGTCTCCTTACTAGGTTCATTAAATGTTCTTACACTTATCCTTGATTACGCTGAACGTAACTGTTAACGCAATTCATCAACGCAGCGTAGAACACGGCTCTAAACGCAACGCCCAACGAAACGTCCAACGCGGCGCCACACGCAGCGTATAACGCAACGTACAACGCGGCGCCCAACGCAGCGCAGGACGTAATGTATAACGCGGCGCTAAACGCAACGCCAAACGCAACGGCCGACGCGGCGCCACTCGCAGCGTAAAACGCAACGTATAACGCGGCGATAAACGGAACGCCAAACGCAGCGTCTAAATATGAAATCAGATTCAAAGCTAAAGATTTAACTTAACGGTGTCTGCAATGCCGTTAATCGATGTAAATATACTTAGAACCAATCGATGGACTTAATGGCAGTAATGTATCTTTCTGATAGCTGACCTAGGCTATTCACTAATGTTCCTACTTACGGACTAACTGAAATATATCCAATCACAGCAGAACACTGATCTCTACTAAAGTACACACATTGTCAAGCAGTTCAGAGCGCTACTAAATAACGTAAAATGATAACAGTCGGTCAATAAAGTTGCTCCTAAATAACTGGGCGTAATCTCCCTCAGTGCAATAGCACAGTTTGCTAACAATTTATACAACTCACAAATGTATTCAATAATATTCTGAGCGCTTACAATATATTTACGAACAGTTATACACGGTGCCGTGGTATTAGAAACCTACCTACTTGGATAATAGTAAATGATATGATAACGTACCGTACGTAGACGTCTTGAGAGATTTTGTCAAAGAGTCCCACGCTGCACGCACCATCAGTTCCTTTTATACTCAGTGCAATAGCGCAGTTTGCTAACAATTTATACAACTCACAAATGTATTCAGTAATATTCTGAGCGCTTACAATATCTACGAACAGTTATACACGGTGCCGTGGTATTAGAAACCTACCTACTTGGATAATAGTAAATGATATGATAACGTACCGTACGTAGACGTCTTGAGAGATTTTGTCAAAGAGTCCCACGCTGCACGCACCATCAGTTCCTTTTATACTCAGTGCAATAGCGCAGTTTGCTAACAATTTATACAACTCACAAATGTATTCAATAATATTCTGAGCGCTTACAATATCTACGAACAGTTATACACGGTGCCGTGGTATTAGAAACCTACCTACTTGGATAATAGTAAATGATATGATAACGTACCGTACGTAGACGTCTTGAGAGATTTTGTTAAAGAGTCCCACGCTGCACGCACCATCAGTTCCTTTTATACTGAAACAATGGCTTAAATTTACGCGCACGAGAATGTTCTACTTCAAAGTACACCGCCTCAGAGTTGCGGTCACCAGTCTTCCGGGGACCGAAAGGCCACAATTGCTTACGTCTTAGTAAACAACTTAGGAGGATAACGGGGATTTCCCGGCAAAGAAATATAACATTACTTAAACAGCTTAAAGAATAACTTTCAAAGTTTCAATACTACGCAAGTTCGGTTACAATAGCTTGAAAATGTAACTAATACTTATCAGATCCAAAATAAAGCCTTTTTTATGCATTTCGTTTTGCAGATTTTACAGACCCCCAAAAAATGTAAATTAGATATTTTATTTTGATTGTTTAATGTTATCAAAGGGTGCGATGCGAGATCCCCAGAAGCTGCAGAATTTTGAGAAATAGTTGTCAGGAAGAAGCTTAACCTCAACTTTATACAGAACGTTTCTCAGAGCCCAGTAGCGGGTCGAGGGGCTAACGCCCAGTGAAAAAGCAGCATTTTTAATATTTCTTGTTCTCTCATAGCGAGTCCAACCACAACAACTACGTGTACATAAGATAGAGGAATTACATTCTCTGGAAAATATTTGAAGCACTGGTTGGTTCCACGAGGGGAAGCCCCTCGGAAACCACATGTTATAAATAAATGATATTTCTCTAGAATGTATTGCAAGCAGGCTGGTGGGGATCCGTTGGACTTACGCTGCAGCGTTTTGCAGATATATTGAAGTAATTGTGAAACACTGAAATCTATTTATGAGAAGTGCTCAATTTTCAGCGGATTGAAGTGCAAGGCCCTGGTGAAGGGGTGGGGCCGAGCATCAGGAATCAGCTGCATTTTATTTACCTAATATTATCCAAATTTGGGGAAATATAGACGTAAGGGAATAACAGACAGGCCGATTCTGTTTTCCTTTCTTCGTTTTTGTATTATAACTCTTACTTTCTTAAGTGTACGACCATGAAAAATTTATCTTCAATTGGTCAACCGACTTGGCATCAATTTGAGACCGAGCGGTGTGACACCCATACCACTGTTTGTATACTTATGAGGTCGCGTTCTCAAATAATAATAGTAAAATTCTACTTTCCTGTTTCCAAGTACAGCGTTAGTGTAAGCAAAGAACTCTTTCAGTATCATATTAGTCTCACTAGACGTTCACTCTTAACTTTACGATTTACAAATATGTCCATATGATAAGGAAAATATATAATTAAATGTCTACTGATAATTTAACACAGTTTCTGCTTGGTTGCCATGACAACTATATGTGAAACAAAAGAAATAGGTGCCCGTTCTGGAACAGTTAATGGGTGACACACTATTGCATACCTCAGTACTTTAATTCCTCTATAGAATATGGTTTTAAATTCATATATAATTCTAAATGCTTTCCTTCATATCATTACCCACTTTTTATTTATACTAAAATTTATTCAGGCAAATCATGTATGGATGTTAGTTTCCCCAATACATATAAATTTTACTCTTGTCAAGCGCACATCGCGGGGGTGATGGGATGTCTCCACCCCCCCCCCCCCCCAAAAAAAAGAAACGCTACCACGTATTTCCAACTAAATCAGCGTAGTTATAGCACAGTGTAGTGTTTCGACTTAGACATTGGACATAGTTAAAGTCAAACTACACCTCAGAGGTATTATTTGCAGTATAAACTTCCCCTTTTTCTGGGGAAGCACCACAGACCCCCCCCCCCTCCTCTCCATATATGATGTCGGCTTTGACGACCCTCTGTTCCTGTAAACCACTGCAGAACGAGTGTCTTCTCTGTGCATTTATAAAGTCTTCATGGTAATGTTGTCCATCAGAATATTTTGAGTACGGTTCATCTAGTACCAACATTTCCGACACATGTTTGGTCTCTTTTTTGTTTTCCTTTTTGTTTTAAACACTTTGCAGCAATTTCAGAGAAACAAAAACTTCGTTTGCAGAAATTGCAAAAGAATTATGTTACACTTTGCGGCGTTATTTTGCAATTCAGATTGTAAGAATGGTTTTAAGCGGAGGTGTGGATTTGTTTAAATGTGTGTGTTTGTGCGGGGGGGGGGGGGGTGGTAGGGGGTTGATAGACTCCTATAGGGGCACAGCATTACTTCAAAACCTTACACAATAATTGCCGCTGTGTAATTAAGTTTCCCAAAGTGTGTGATACCACTTCCTTTCAGAAAGAGATTTAAAGCATCAGTTGATTTGATTGCTACTCTCAAAAACATCTTATAGGGCAGTGATCTCGAAACATGGACATGTAAGGTATAAGACTTATCTCTTACATCAACCAAGCTTAGCAATATGAAGTGTTGTTACATTTCTATTATTCGATTTGTTGTTTACTGTCACAAGACTCTGTTGTGAGTGTCTTCTTCATTTAAAATGGCAATCATGTGTTGCTGATCCATAACTCTCTTGTATGTGAATCAACAACACTTTACATGTCAACAGAAATTCACATAGTTGGCTGGTTAGTAAAGCCTTTAAATAAATGTAAGAAATTTGAAATTTGTCTGATATGACGTCATTGTGACAATACCTTTCAAGTTTCTTGACTTCACGGATGATGGAATGGATCCAACCGGAATAGTGTCTGGTAGATCGTACCGCCTAAACCTATGGAGAGAAGTAGAGTAATCATCGTGTAAGATGTTGAAGACGTAGAGGAATGTCCTCCTAGTCAGGTTTATTGTTTATCAAATTAATGAAGGTAACAAAGTAAACAGCAAATAACAAGGAAATAAATCAAATCTGATTGATCATTCTGATCGGAATTAATTATAATCACAAGTCTTGTGTTTCAACGATCCCACGAAAAATAAATAAGAATGGATCATAGAATTGAAGTAGGGAGAATGACGTCATGCGACATATACTGAAGCCACCCATCCGACTGATGGCGCTTTGCTTGTACGGCAAGAAATTATCGGCGCGTAATACAAACACTACGTCTTTGACATAACTAAAGTGATAAAGTGTAATGGCGGGATGACAAACCTGTAAACACTTGTACTGAAACGGAGAAAGAATGGAATGGAGAGGGGTATAGGAGGGTCGAGGACATAGCAGCATTCTTTACTGGGCTAAACACCGGGTGATTTTAGTAAAAAAGTAAACACAAATTGTTGCAATTACATGAACAAGGCAGATATACCAAGATTCCTTATTATTTAAGTATTTATTCATTATCACCCTTCAATAATATTATCACATTGCACGCATTGTTTTTTGTCATTGATCAAATTATACAAAGTTATATAATTTGTTTGTGGAGTTGATAAGAATTTCCTTAACCAGTACACAATCGAATCTTCCTATTCAACGATGTTCTCCATGAAGAACTCCATGTGTCCCATATATCAGACTTCTTTCATACCAAGGCATTGCTACAACTTCCTGTTTATATTTTATTAAGAACTACGCCAACGCGATCTTCGTTGATTCGCAAAAGAACTGTTTCATCAGGGAGTTGTTATGGTTTCATGGAAGCACAAACACTGAGGGGCAGTGGAGCATGTGACTTTGATTTAACGCAAGAAACCACTAACCTCTGAAATTATGTTAAACCTCTCAAAAGGAATACTGTGTGCGTTAAAATATTTGAATGTTTTCAACAAAAAGTTTCTTTATACCGGTACTTTTGAACTGCATGTTTTATCATTATTATTATTTTTTATAGCAATGTTTTAGACATGACAGCACTTGTTACAAAGAAACAACAACAAGAGAGCACTTTTAATTACGAAGTCGCAACTAGTAATTTCCATTAAAAAACGGAGGCCACATTCAAGGGTTATCGGGATAGTGGCAACGTATGTGCCCAATCAATCCCCCACCCCTACCCCACCCACCCCTCTTTCATGGCTCCGTTGCCCCTGACACGGTAAATGGACAGTGTCATCGCAAACATTTGCAGAAGTCTACACTAAGTGTCTCTATACTGGTGACTTAACCTACAAGCAAATAGACCAAAAATATAGGGATTGTGGTGTGACATGTGGGGATTTTACAACACTCGTTTTACCTCTTTTTCAGCAATCCGATATTTTTTGGTCATATCGTTTAAAATTGTATTATTTTCTGGCAATAACCATTATAGATCGACCACACACAGATCTGGCATGGGGCCGATATGAATTAACCGGGCTGGTGGTAGGGGTATAGGGAGGGTGTCAAACCTTGAACCGTTGTGTTAGCATATTTTTATTCATTATGATTGCTAAGAGTTTGGTAAAATACAAAAATGTTGTTAAAGGAAAAATTCGTTACAATATGCAGCATTGTTACGAACGCAGGATTCTGCGTCCGGGACGCAATGTTTTGGCCAGGGACGCAAAGTCTCCAAATTGCTTGCGTCCTGTGGACGCAAACTTTTTTTTTGAGAAACAAACCCCAAGTATACACACTCACAATAAGGTCAACGGAAAACATAACAAAACTGTCAAAACACATTTTGGAATGAACATTATTTCTTTTCAAAACCACAACTTCTTCTGACAAGAAGCAAAAGTTCCCCTACTCCAACAGATCATTGAATTTATTTGAAAATAAATATATCATAACAATCAACCGCAAGGTACAGGGTTAACAACACCCCATTACGGAGATTTTCATGCTGAAAATAGCCAATGATGCTTTTCCAAATTTCCCGTGATTTGATTGGTTATAAGTCCCCATCCATTGTCTGTGAAAATTCTTGCACATGTAATGCTCAGTGAACACGGAGTATGTTGTTTAACAACAATTACTTGCAACTTACTTTCCCCTGTACAGAGATTGTGAAGTCTTTTGCGGTATAGGCTATCATGTTTGTGCACTCCAATATCATAACGTTAGGCCTTGTCACATACAGTACGTATACCTTTTGACAACGATCGAAGAGGCTTCGTAATATTTGAATCATTGTTTTGATCAGAAAATGTTAATGAGTGGAGACAATCTATGCATTTTGTGGGAAGCTAACTTCTCTGATCCTGAACAGGATATTTCAGCTCACAGTATGTTTCTTCTCTCTGTATTAACAGTTGCTAATGTACCCTGTAAAATGTGCATTCTAACCATCAATAGTTTCTGTTGCAACAATTTTTCGCAGTCCAATTAACCTAGTGCTTCAGTAAATGTTATTTTGGCGCAACATTCGTGTGTAAACTACTGTACTTTAGAACATTGAACTGATTTTTTTTTAAATCTACATTGCGTAAAAAATTATTCACATAGACCTACTGTAATTTTCGTGTAGATGATTGCTTGCAAAAAGCCAGCATAAATGTTGGATCAGATTTTAAGGATTTGCGCATGTGTAGTTGAAAATGAAGCTCGAACCGGCATGTACATTCAGTAGTACAGTGAACTGGAATTTAGCGAGAGATATGCACACTGTAGGTACTGGGATTTTTGAAGAGTTGTTTGAATCGCTGCATGGTCAAAGCACGGATCTACTACGGAGTTGGCGAGTAGGGAAGTAGAAGGACGTATGAAGGAGGGGGGACTGGGGGTAAAAATGGGGTTGAAACGGCAGGGTGGTCGAAAGGAGGGGCGCCCCGGCCGCGAAATTTTTTTCCCAAACAGGTTTGCAAATGTGCGTAAATAGTCGTTCATGATTGGTCGGTAAAGTTACGTCATCACCATAGAAACCTTCACTTCGAGGTTCTGCATCCATTTGTTGCAACGAAGATATACCCGTTCAAAATTACCCGAAGCTTTCCGTACATATATTTAGATATGTTTGGAATTGGTTTAGACATATTTAGCACACTAGTATTGTATGATTTACTTTGATCGAAGTTTTCTGTGAAGGCATTTATCGATAACTTCGCACAGTGAAAGTTTCGTACAGGGTACATCACACATGCGCTGTAGGCCTATATGTATTATAACTCTGTACACAGTGCAGTGACGGAAATATATCATACTATACACTCTACTGTTTTGCGTATATTTACTCAAGACTCGCGTCGTGAAGTTGCTTTTAGTGTAGGCCTACCCATTCCACGAAACGAATTCTGATTTCAATAGAACGGCTCACGAATCGTGGATAACGTAAACACGAACCAAATAGAAGGTAGCGTATGTATCATAAGTGAGGTCAACATGTAATCCAAGCATTAAACTCTGTACACAGTGCAGTGACGGAAATCTATCACACTATACTGTTTTGCGTATATTCACTCAAGACTCGCGTCGTGAAGTTGCTTTTAGTGTAGGCCTACCCATTCCACGAAACGAATTCTGATTTCAATAGAACGGCTCACGAATCGTGGATAACGTAAACACGAACCAAATAGAAGGTAGCGTATGTATCATAAGTGAGGTCAACATGTAATCCAAGCATTAAAAGTAAAGTTAGGACGTTTGAAGGGAAACCCCTTAACTAGACTCAATCAAGTGTCAGTGTGTAACCCAGTATATATGTCTTCGAACTTCCATGTGGGGCACAGTAATGACAAAATGTGCATTGTTTGCTTAATTGGGTTGCCCTCCCGACCCCCTACCCAACCCATTCATTTTGTTATCCCTTCGTACGCCAATGAAGTGATTTGTCACATGTCTACCAGGCGCGTATCCAGGATTTTCAAACCCGGGGGGCGCGAATTACTATCTAAGCGGAGCGCCACCATCGGTTGGCGCGCAGCGTACAAGAAAATTTCTTGTTTTGAAACCCCCCCAGATCACCGGAAACGGCACTTCTCGGGCTTGAAATGACCAACCAGATGTACACTTTTTGCCTGAGAACCAGGTATTTCTTAATAGTTTGTTTTTCCATCCATAACCTTTTTGAAGTTTGTCAACCCGGCACACATCATGTTCGACTTGATGGCATCTCCTGTGGGTCTTTGCTTTTGTATGTGATTCTACGTCGCGGCCCACAATACCCGTCAGCCCCACTTTTGAAGGTTTTAAGCCCCATATTTGTTCAGAATTTGAAAATTCACATTTCTCGTGAATAAACTCACTTGAAAACATACCCATAATGTTGTACAAAATTTCATCTACGGACAACCAATATTGAAAAACTTCCTTCAACCCCTAACAGACCGGTCAAAATTGCACGAGTAAAGGGAAGTGTGATGCAGAATGTTGGTCAGAAATTTTCGAAAATTCAGACACAGTTAAATTATTGGTGTAGAAATATTAAAACCTCTTATAACGGCTATTATCAAACTTGGTTGAAGGAAAAGAAAAAATAGCAGATATTTCCGAGAGCGAACACTACACACATAGGCGTAGGAGGCGCGGCGGCAGTGGCGGAGCTTGGGGTATTGGTCAGGAGTGGCGAGAATGGTCTGTAGGAGCGCTTTCGACACTATCTAAGCGGAGCGCCACCACTGGTTGGCGCGTAGCGTACATAAAATTTTTGAATAAAGATACTCCCTAGATCGCCGGAAATGACCCTTTCCGGGCCTGGCTAATTTGCAGATAAACGAAGAATAAGGTGTCATCGCGAAATTACAGCAACAAAATGTGACAAATGTCAGTAAGTAGATGAGAGCACAATAAAAAAGTTAATAATCTAGAATAAGTAAAAAGTGGTAAAGAGCTGAAAAAGGCGCCAGCAGTCCATTTGAGTCCGTCGGGGGGGGGGGGGGGGCATCCACCCCGACCGTATGGACGCTCCGCCACTGCGCGGCGGGGGTGCAGCCCCTAATTCGCCATTACTAATGTAAAAGAGAGTTTTGACATAATTGGACCTCCATGCTTTTTATACATCTACATGAGACATGTCGTTGTTTACATTAGCATCCCGCGAAATACTGCGCAATTTTAACTGACCGTACGGTACATGATGGCATGCGATGTAATAACCGATGCTTGCTTATATGATATTGACATGAACACGTTGAACGCGCGCGCTTCGCGCGCGAAAATTTTTGGTTATTTTTTCAGGCCAGTCGGACAGTTTTGAGGCTTTTCATCCTGGAACGCCATTTTCATGCTCACTGATATGATGTGATATCTGCTGTTTGCGTTACAAATTCGAACAGGCGCGTAGCGAGGAATTTGCCAAGGGAGGGGCGAAGCCTGTAGGCAAATTATCTAAGCGTAGCGCCACCATAGGTTGGCGCGAAGCGTACAAGAAAATTTTGGCCGAAAATGCCTCCCAGATCGCTGGAAATGGCACTACCCAGGACCATTTGTTAGCGCGAAGCGTACAAGCAAATTTTGGCCGAAAATGTCTCCCAGATCGCTGGAAATGACACTTCCCAGGCCTTGTAAGTTGCCTCTAAGCACTTTCTATTTTGAAATTACTTAGCGATATCATTTAAAAAAGAGGTTGCTGAATGGGGGGGGGGGGGGGGCGGGCGGTCGCCCCCATCCCAAAATGCGTCATGTTCCCCGACGACACGGTCGAGTTCGAGACCAGCCACAGTTGGTTTCATAGCACAATTCTACGTTATGATAGACCATATATAGTACATATATAGATCATTAGTGAGAGAGGAAAATGGAAACGTCAAAAAATGGAGTTGTCGGTGTAAGGGGTAAGGTGAGTCACACTTTTACGAAATCATTGATCCGTCACTGGCTACCCTTCAGCGCTGTAATGATGTCACTGTTCCTCTTTCTCTCCCCGGTGTCTTTGCGTTTTTCTTTTACTCCCTCCTTTTCTCCTTTTTCTCTCTTTCTTCTTTTTCTTTTCCCTTCCTTCCTCTCCTCCTCCTCTTTTTTCCCCTCTTTTTTCCTTTTTTCTTCTCTTTTTTTTCTCTCCTCTTTTTCTTACCCGGGGGGCGCGCGCCCCCAACGCCCCCCCTGGATACGCACCTGTCTACATAGAGATGGGGAAGGGTGTAGAACATATAGGAGGAGGTACATCGTGTGGCTAATTTGTGTATATTTCTGTTTCGTGCATGTGCATACATTGGGGGACTGTATCGGTAAGTTTGCCTCTCCAATCCTGTAAACAGATCGACTCTCCTGTATGTTTTAGTACCCAGTAACGTGGGTTCACATTCCAAAATTCTCCCGATCATTTTAGAAAGGGGAATGAACCTTTATGATCACACTATTTTAAGTGGATTCGATGGTTTTGATGGTGTTGCTGTGGAGTAGTTGAATGTCTACACTTAAGGTTGTGCTAAAGAAAACTAGTGTGAAGTGTGAAAACTGAACTGACCGATGTTAAAACCACTATTGCATAATTGCATGAAAAATCAGAAAATACAGTTATTCGATAAATAGCCGTTGGGTGGCCATGTTGCCCAACCAGTTATTATTCCTATATACAATAACGCCTGACAAAAAGAGGTGCGCATTATATCACGTTACCTACATGTAGCTATGTACCACATTTTAATAGCAGATGTATAGGTTATCTACTACTTGAAATCGGTTCGCAGGACTAGGAGAATGAGACCCCTCTTATATCGACCCCATTTTTAATATAGGATTTCAAGGGGGGGGGGCAGATCTGACTTAGGTAGAGCCTACACTTTTATGGAAAGGCCAGAGTGGAAAGAAGAATTTAAAACGGAGGTACATGTGGTCGTTGGCTTCTTGAATGCAAATCTCAGTAGCCCCGTCTCCTGAATTCTTTTTGAACATTGATGGTAATTGGTGCACTCCGAGGCATAATAAGACTACCAATTAGGTCTAAAATTGGCTCCATACACCATGCAGTTTTGCCTATGAACAATGTTTTTGTAAAGTCGTAAGAGGGGGGGGGGGCATGGGCGGCGATCATGGGGGCGGGTGAAATGTCCCCCAATATTTTAGGTGGGGGATATAGTTTCTAATATCCCCCCAATATTTGGTGGCATCGTTTTTTTTTTGTGGCTATAAATAGAAACTAATGTGTGAGATTATTTATCCAAATCATACCAGGCGGCGGCTAAAACTTCATCCAACACACGCTGCATGAGGTAAATGACACTTCGTGATCGTTTCTTTGACCTGTGACCGTACAGCAAGTTGTCTCTCAGGATTATTATCATAATGTCTGTACATCTCTTGTGTATGAGTGTAAGTACGTACAATCATATATATGATCCACATCGATATGGGTTCACTGGGTTTCCATTTGGCCTGTTTCCTACAAGATTTCTAACCGCAGGCGCGTAACCAAGGGGTGCGGGGGCGAAGGGGACGACCCCTTGAGAATATTTTTTGTATTTTTTATGATATCGCTAGTAATTTCAAAAAAAAAATAGATGCAACTTACAAGGCCTAGGAAGTGCCATTTCCAGCGATCTGGGAGGCATTTTCGGCCAAACTGTTCGTTTACACCTCGCGCCAACACGCTTATAGTTTGCCTAAAAGGTTCGCCACTCCTTTGGCAAATTCCTCGCTACGCACCTGTCCATCCGTGTCACAATTTGTTACTAAATATCACCAAAAAATGTCACAGGCTTTCACTTTTCAGAAAGTAGTTTTTACTTTTTTTCGAAATGAATTAGACGGACCGCACCCGTAATGAAATTTGGTTTGCCGATAAAAAAGGAAAACAGGGCTGTAGCAACCAGTATATATATATATATATATATATATATATATATATATATATATATATATATATATATATATATATATATATATATATATATATATATATATATATATATATATATATATATATATATATATATATATATATATATATATATATATATATATATATATATAAAAATAGATATAGATATACAAAATATCACGAAGCGTGCGAACAATTTTTGGGGATGAAAGTTGCTACGCGCCTGCACCCAAGCAAATCAATGTCCCCCAATATTTGAAACAAATCGCCCCCCATGGGGGGTGGGGCGGGGAGTGGTGTACACCCGCAGCAGTGACCTTCTTCTGAGCAGAATGTAACGTTGCCCCCTCCCTTTCTATTCAAGTGAATAATTTGGAAATTTTCTGATTAATGTTGAAATACCAAAATACTTTCATCTCGTCATTTCAAAAGTTTTTAGTTTTTTTTTTCCAAGCTTGCAGTAAAACAATATCCGGAAAATGCGTAAGATGTCTGATTATATTGCTGTCTTGATGACACTTGTAGTGACTCAATACTATCACGATAGATTTCGCCAGTCGATACAGTACTCGTTTTTTCTCGGAACTTACACTAGCCTCTTATCTTTGCTTTACTGGAAAGACACGACCATCATATTTGTTTTCATTATTTGCATATTACGTTTTCATTATATATTTTGTGTTGGACCCCTTTTTATATATATAAAATATCATTATTATTTAATAAAAATATGTCGTGAATAGTCAAGAGGCCGTCTAAATTGTGATTTGGTGAGTTGCAGTGTAATAACTTAATTAGACTATTTTTATCTTTTCCATAAAACCTATACGACCCATAACACGTAAACACGTTCAAGCTGCTGTATAGGATTCTATGAACGCATCATTACCAGAAAATTTTCGAGGTGCAAATGATAAATTGACATTTTGCAGCATATCGTTGAAGTCATCGTTTTTAGATCTAACGAATTTGCCATTTTGTTGTAAATTGCTATTATTTGAATTAGAAGCGTGATCATTTATCTCAAAAAGAGGGGAATTTCCCTCGTGGCCAATGGAAACGACTTGAACAAGTCTCCTTTTCAAAATCTAAACAACCAACGACACAGTGTAAAGCAGCGTTTCAAGAACGGTTGTTACTGTATGGTTGTATTTACCTGTTTGTTTGGTGTGATTCCCCGAAGCAACAGTATTGGCTTACTAAATGTGAAGATATTGCAATACATTCCAGATGGTGAACATACAGAAAGAAACAGACCTAGAATATTGCAATTGTCAAGGAAGAAACCCCACGTAATGTCTTGTGCTCCTTTCAAGTTTTGTATTGTTACAGTTAGTGTTAGGCTATGTACTACAACTTTTGTAGAAGGACAGGGACATCATAACGTTGAAGTTATGGCTTAGGTCTTCTCTAGTCATATAAGAAAAGTGCAGCCTAACTTAGGCCTAGTAGGCCAAAGGTTTTAGTTACAATATTCAATACTGCCGAAATGACAGCAGAAAGCGTGACCTAGGCTCAGCACAATGTAGGAATTGCTGAAATATGGTGATGCTAGCCTGTTACAGTGTTAGTTGCTTACAAGTTGAAGCCTGGGAGGTTTTCCTCGCTCAGAAAACTTGGGATCATATTAGTTTATTGAAGTAGTGTTCTACACTTGCGAGATTACCCAACTGTCCGAAAGGTTTTAGTCAAATTTAGTTATAAAAACCTACTCTTCAAGTACAGTACTCTTGAGTTGTTTCCTCTCCTGGGATATTGTGGATTTAAGTGCTAACCTGCCAGTGAGTAAAGGTCAAATGAAATGCAAGGTTTTCCAGAGATTGAGATTCCATATTCCATATCATAAACAAGCATTATGTAGTTTGTGTCACGAAAATACTCAGAAGGGGCTATAGCACCCCTCTCAAAATACTGCAGTGCTTTACACCACCCTTACTGGTCCAAGACAACCCATTATTGGAACATATCCATAATTTCCAGGGTTTGTGATGATAATGCTCATTTCCTATTGACGTATCTTCAGCTTCAATATCACTTTTACCTACTTTTACATAATTTACTTACTAAAAGTGTAGGAGTCTTTTACAGCTAACATGTGAAGTTGATTGCCCACAGAGACTGATGTAGTGTCACGTTGCTATCTGAATGCAAAAGTTCCTAAAAACTTTCATAATAGCTTCAGAAACAAAACTAAAATACTGTATAATCACTAAATTAAAAAGATCAAAGTGGAACTGCTACCATTGGTTTTTCTTTGTTGTGAGTATCCTTTTGTTTCTGAAGTTGTCTGAAATTTCTGAACAACTAATTTGATTTTGATTTAGTGTTTCACTTTTGATTTAGATGTCACTGAGGCTCGAACGGCTCCATGATGTAATCATTCAACCGTAGGAAGAAACCCTCTAGTGAATATGAAGACACAGACCGTACTGGTTAGAGGAGAGCAGGATATGAACCTATCAAACTTGTTTTGGTATCCTACACTTCTTGATGCACAGAGTTCCATAGGAATGGTAAGAATGAAGTAAATCTGGTTTGTTGTGACTTGATTCACCAAACCGCTGGCTAGTAAGCATGGTTAAGGAAGGGAATTTCCCCTGCCACTATTTATCACTATCATGTCATGATAACATTTCTTCCTTGCATATTTGAGAGCTAAATGCTGTTTAAAATAAACACATTTAGAGGGCATTCAAGGTTATACAAGCACTGGCATCCATTAGGGTGGTGAGCACTTGCCACCCCCCCCCCTCCATGGGCTACACTAGGGCTTCAAAATCACTATCAGAGAACATAAAATATCTGAAAAGTAAAAATGCCTCAGCTGGAGTCCCCAGGGACTCCCACCAGGGCTTAGATTTATACTTCATATAATTTATATTTTTCTCTCTAACATGTAAATACATGCTTTAAACTTAGTACAAGAGCATAAGAAGTCTCAGAGATGTTACAGGGCTCTTCTGAAGCACCCAGCTAGGGCTCAGATATACATTCAACAGAGTAAAATCAGATTAAGTGCTTCTATTCCTGACATGTCCACATGTGCTTTAATTTGCTGGCAGTTTTAAAAACTATGTGAAAATACTAAAGATTTGGAGAGCTTTGCAGTACTCTTGTAAGTCCAGCCACTATAAACAGAGAACACAATTGGAAATACCATCTACTAATCTGAGTATATACGGCTGCCAATACAGAATTGTCACTTGCTGAGCCAGTCACTGTAGTTGGTTTTAAAAAGTCTAATTGGTCTCAAAATTGAACTAACTTCACCCACTTGAATACGGTGGCTTAATAGGGACATAAGTGGGAAAATCGTTGTCCCCAAATTTCACAATTATTGCCTTTTTTATCTCATAACTACTTCAACTCAAAATTTTGAGGTTACAAGTGTTTTCATCTGCCAAATTTGTGGAAAGAACTGACCATATTGGATAGCTATTGACAAGCTGAACAGGGTACTCTATAAACCTTTGGTGATCTAAAGTCTGGAAAGAGACCCCCAGAGAGTGGTGTAACTAGGTCAATGTAGACAATGCAGTCTCCAGGGGCCTGGTGCCATTAAATGAAGAAAAATGATATAAAAACACCCATCCACCAAAGCTGACACACTAAATTAGATACAATTACAGTACAGGTATCTCCTGATGAGTGGAAATTAAAAAGACATTCTGTCCTCAATAGGAAACAAGGTGCGAAATTTCACAAATTTCTCACTAAAGACCACACCATGCATGGTTGGCTTTGTGTGAGGTTTGACTCTCCTTTGGGAGCTCATTTACATCACTGCACCACACCTTTATATGCCACTTCCACTAAACAATGGACAATCCGGTTCAAGTTTGATGGTTTACCGGTTACAGTAGTTGTTTTTACACTTACCTGGTTATTGGAATCTGAAGTGTACTTTCCTGGACTCTGGATTTTTTTTTCTGTGAATGTCCATGTATACAGGGTAGTGAGCTAGAGACATACACATATCTATTTCTGTTGACATTATCAATATCTACTATCAGTAGAACTTAAATGTCATTAACATCATTTTCTTTTTCTTCATTAGGTTAACTAGAATTATCCTGAAGCGAGCTATTAGGGGATCACCTACTCCACCTGTAGTTACCAGTTTTTGATGGAAGTGTTCGTACTGAGCTGACAAGGACAATGAATGGTTCATCATCTGATATTTCCTCCATGTGATGGTAATCACAGTAATGGTTAGTGTAGAACAGTGATAGTAATGTTTCAAGAACCTCTGGTAGATTTTATGGATAGCATTGCAGATCAAGGAATACCCTTTTTATCTCCATTCACTCTCACTAAAAGAATTTTATATAAAGTTTTAACTCATCCACTCAAAATACAACTGACAGAATTAATCCCTAGTAAGGACATTAACATGATCGGATTCTTGCTGGATTAATCCAGTACTTGGTATGTTTGTAATGAGCTTGCCATGACACAAAAGCTTCATAAACATCCTCTGGTACATTTTACCATTTGCCAAACTGAAATAAAAATTGCCTCCTGAGACTCAAATGAATAAAGTCTTCTAAGAACTCCTGACACTCCCAGAATGGTAAGACTGGAAGACAACTTGTTGGTTTCTATGAAAGTAGTTTGGGTTACCTACAAATATGTCTTCTGTTTAGGTGCAGTATATACTTATTTTCTTCAGATTAAAACAAAAACTTGAAATACCATTTTAGATATTCTATAATGATGTAGAAACATTAAAGGAGTCAACTCAGTCTGTATTGCTGAGCTAAACGTGTGTTAGAGGTATTTGTAATGAACACTCCATCAAACAAAAAAACCTTGATTAATTTAGTTAGGTCACACATAGGTCACGCAACTATGGATATAATCTGAACTTTGTACTTTGTTTGTTATGATGTTTATTTACTGTAGTACAGTAGAGTTGACTGTTTCAAGCACTTGCTTAAATGTTAGAAAAATATGATTCAAAACGTAATTGGACAGTACAATGCAAACCACCTCCACCTTTGATATTCATCTCAAAGATGTCTATCATATCAGCTGAAGATGATGGCTGGGTTTGCTTCTCCATTTTAATTCTTTGATATTGTTCTCCAAACTACTAATTAACTGTCGCACACCAGTTCTAAGATCCACAATCATATCCTGTGAGGCTAAAGAAACATTATTCAAATAAGGTGTACTCAAAACCAGAGACATTGAGAGCCAGGCACAGTTCCATGCACAATTGTGTCACCAGATCCACTTTGTTTAAGTCTTTGTTTATCCAAAGTTAAAGTATATCATTCTTTATCACACATTTCACCGGGCACTTAGCTGACAACTGCAGCCATCACCCAACCCCCACCCTCTCACACCAGGACTGCACAGAACAAAGTGTTATGAAATACCAGTATACATCTGAAGATAGTAAAATATGTACTTTAACTCAATCAATTAAAGTACAATGTCATCATTTCAGAAATCCTATAATTTCATCAACTTATAGACAGTACACTCATAGGCGTAGGAGCCCACTTTGATTTGTGGGGGGGGGGGGGTGCAAAGACTTGCGCGAAAATATAACCAAATGCGTGCGTTCAACATGTGAATGTACCGTGATATAGACATGCATCGGTAATTACATCACATGCCATTTACATACAATCATTTGCCGTGTTATTACCCTTCCAATTTGGTTAGAATTTTGGGGGAAGTTGTTACAATATTAATGATACACGTTTAACCATTGAAAAACTATTTTTAACTTTTCTTACAGTAGGTGGCCCGAAAAGTTATCACCATATTGCACGATTTTTCACAAAAATATTTGGTTGGGGGGGGGGGGCTCCAGCCCCCCAGGATTTGTAGGAATCCTTCATCATGTTTTCTTCAGGCTCCATTTTTTTCAGGGTGCCTCTGTTAAAACTCTTGTTTCTCAATTGAATATAAACCAGACTATGGATTGCTAATGGTATTGCTTAAAGTTTGTATTGAAGATTCAATGCTTGTCTCAATTTCAAATTAATGTTTCTTTATATTTCAATTAGTTTGGTATTAGGTGAGCTGATTATACACTGTGGGAAGCATTGTGAGACCTTGAACTCAACTTGTACAGTCTATAGATTTGTATTTTAGTTGTATTAGTTTCTTTACATTGTTATTATAATTATAACTAAGCATTTTATTTTGAAACTACAGTAGCATACCATACTGTATGTTTATAATAGAGTGTTCTGTGTTTGACAATGTTACATGATAGAATGCTTCTACTTGCAGACCGGGTGATTATAATTTACATTAATAATAACTTAATAACTGATGACCAAATGCATTTTGTTTTTTCTCATCATCAGGTAAACTGAAATTATTCAGTCCTGAGATCAGCCTTTTGAGGGATTTACCATATCCGGATTACAGCTGTTGGAAGAAATGTGTACAGTTTTCACGAGCAGGGTAATTATTGTATGGTCAACCACCTGATTCTTACCCCACCCACCCATCCCCCTCTTCCATGAGAATACAAGTGTTTAATTGGATATTTTTACTCCATGATGTATCAGATGATCCCTAAAGGGAAATTTCCCCAACGGAAAGTCTATCATCCAGCACCCCCCCTCCCCAACCCCCATTTATTCCAATCACTGCAAAACAAGACATAACATATGAACAATCTACAGTAGTTAGAATACTGCTAAACGTTGTGTCTTAAACACAGGGATCCTGTTTGACCTCTTTTGTTCAGTGTTTCTCTAACTGTAGCAAATTGAATCATAATTGTAGGTTTCAAGAGGATGAAATTCTGATGCCAAGTACTGTACATCTCTAATATTTCAAATCTGACCAATTTAAATGGTCATTAGACATCCATTGTTTCATGATGAAACAGTTTCATTTCCTGTGTGAACATATGCTGCTAATGAAGGCTTTCTATTGTCACAGTCTCTAGGTTGAGTGGATATTATGTAATTTATGACAAGGTCCACCCATCCCATCATATTAAATAGTTGTCATGGATAATGATAGGTATTGAGTATTGCACTATGACAAGCAACAGTTTATGATTCTATCACAAAAGATCATACAACACAATATGACAAGTTCTTGTAGGATTCAGCATGTTATGTCATCTGAAATCCTTAATGCATTTGCATTCTTTTTATGTTGTTAAAGTTAGTGTAATTCAGTAATTCTGTTATAAGAGTGTGTTTGGGTAGGGAAGGGGGGGGGAGTTGCATCAGGTTGCTGTCTATTGGCAAGGTTGGAAATAAAGTTACTGGGAAAGTTGTGAAGCAAAAACAACACAATTTATATAATAGAGCAGCCTCTGCTTCACACTTGTATACCCAATGTTTGACAAAAGTAATCCAGACCAGTTACTATACCTAACTTGGCTATTTGGTGTTCATACAAAGATGAACAACTTCATTGGCCTGCTGCACCAAATAACGCTAAAAGTACCAAACTTGATAGTATGCTGATCAATTTAGTCTAATCCAAAGGAATGCAAACATGTTACAAATTTTAGCCTATTATTTTGTTTATAGATAAATTTTCAATAAATTGACTGAACTTGCAATTATAGAGTTCAGGGACACAGAATCATTACAGCATTACAGTAGCTTGTGTATCTGTGAGCAATGGAATAACTGTTGAGTAAATATTAAAAAGACACACTCAATAACAAAGGTTTTATTGTTTGCATTAAAGCATATCTAGTTCTGATATTCTCAATATACAATAAGTGACAACTGATTCTTATTGTCTTTGTCTTTATCTCCTCGTTAGGTAAATGTGGATTAATCAGTCTTGAGATGATCTTTGGGGGTCACCTAATGCGGATCTTGCACAGAATGGTTGACAATATATAGCTGATGGTAATGGTAAGTGTATAATTATTGTATAGCAAGACTGGTAACTAGCTGGGCTGTAGTTATAATAAGATTTGAGTCTGGGTAGAAAATGACTTTGTTACTGCCTAATCCTGGAGGAACAGTAATTGTTTTGAAACTTGCTTGATCAACAAACTCCCTAAGGGTCTAAGTGAAGATAAGGTAGTACTCAGTCTTTACAATGTTGCCACACTCCTATGTATTACCAGCCTTACTTCCACAAAAATGTAGTAATGTACCTACTTGACATTATATCCTTTTGATATAAACACAAGATTTGCTGAGGCTAAGAAATTTATAAATAATTTAATATTAATCATGTATACTGCATCAGGAAGTGAGTCAGTGTTATTTACTATGAAGCCTACAGTATGTGCTTCCACTTGCTTAATGTAACATATGTAACAATTAAGTCTTTGTTAATAAAATGTACAATCACTAACTGGAACCATTTCTCCCTTTCCATTCTAACATAAATTCCTACCTACCCCTCTCAGTGCATCTAAAACTCAAGAAAATTGATATCAAATTTAAATCTGGAGATAATCTAGTCTTTATGCCATTTTCCAATGAGGTATATAATTTCCATTCTTACCCATTGTTTAATAGTGTTGATAGATTCTCTTAATGTGTTTAGTCTAAAGATGTACATTATTTGCACTTCAGCTATAGTACTGGCCATTCAAGAGATATTTCCATCAAACTCAAGCACATGTGCTTTCTACATCTATTTTCTGTTGCAGATAGCTCAAAAATTTGGTAGAAAACTTCCAGCAATTGTTAAAAGTTGTTTTATTGGCAAGGGGAAGGGGAAAGGGGGGCTTCAAACTCTTTGGATGTAACATCAGTTACCACTACAACTGTTGTAAATAACTAATTGTATTGATTAGCTCAGATACTAAACATATTCTTAAAAAGCAGCTGAGGTGCTTTGAATAATGATATTAGTCCTGTGCTGTTAGCTCTGTCAGTCCAACAAACCCCAAAATAGAAACAGAAATAGAACAATATATATATGCTGCCGGGCCATTCCACACCAAGTGGTCCCAACATGGAAAAATCAGAAAGGGTTTTAAGTTGTCTCTCTTTGTGTTTAATGTAAAGTAAGTAGGTTAGATTTTCATAAACGGTTAAAGTTTTCTTCTTCTGATTTCTCAATCTTGGATTATAGCAATTAGTATCGATCTCAAACTAAAGGCAAATTCACAGTGAATTATCAAACAATAATTGAAAGTAGAAGAAATCCTTTAATGAAAGGAAAGTCCAAGCTTTCTTTTAATGTGGCAGTTAAATGCAGTCTGCTTATTTATCTAATAACACAATTTAACATTTGTGATTATGTTAAAAATGCCACACTCTGGCTGTGACTTACGTGACAAAAATAGAAGGGAATGTTTACCTCCAATAATATATAGTGTGTGAGAGCAAAGTGAGCTACAATTGTAAAGGTAGCTATAAAGGTTGATCTGTAAAACCACAACTTTTGATCTATGTAACAAGCTTTAAAAAATTTAGGGACTCCGGAAGTGTGTGACTTACGTGACGTCACGTAAGTCACAAAGGGAAGTGTAACTTACGTGACAAGTTTACTCTCAACACTTTCACACAGTTTTGATGTCTTCTATACAATAACAGGTTTATCATAACACCTTCCTATTTATCAAAGATACCTACTCAGTTTTAAAATGCAGGAACAACATTTATAATGTGAAGTAAAATTGAAAGGTTACATAAGTGAATTGCAAAAAAAGGATCAAACATCTCAATCTTAGAACAATATTACTTGTTACCTTAAAGTCTCATGACGTGTTTGCCAAATTTAATCTTCAACTTTTCCAGCTAACTGCACTGAAAGCTCAGTGAAAATGTTACCCTTCTATGCTGTTTCCATATCAATATTCATTATTTTTATTTATTTATATGTCAATAAACAACAGATTTCTTAACAAGTCCATAGATTCTACAAAATTCAATCAAAATGTGCAAACCCGGCCGACAGATCATGCGCCAATCAAATCTCTCTGTTTTTTTAACAACGGTTATGCCTAGGTCTACTTTCACTTTCGTGGCTCTCCTGTGGTAGATTCGTTCTTTTGAATAGTATCTTTCTGTCGGTCTTACTGATGTAGCTTGCAAAATTGTATCATTTCATTCCATTGCAATGAATAAACAGGTATTTTCAAGAATTTCCTCTGTTAATTGGGTAAAAATAGTGGACGATAAGAGTATAAGTAAAGTAGGTTACATTTGTGTAATTAACGTGCTGATATGGGCGGTTGCAGTGATTTTACAGTAAATCGTTCGCGCCATACGGGCAACAGAAAATAAATTTCTTTTGTTTGATTGCGAAAGTTTTTCTCCATTAAACCCCCCTGGTGAGAGTGCATTTAGAAGTTAAGAAACATTGAATCTGCTTCGGAACTTTGTTTTATGAATTTCATCAGCAAACCCATATTGAGACTTTAAGTTCTTTAAATGTGAATTGCAGTCTACCCCTGAACTGCACAAGGTGCTTCAGGGGGTGAAATTTGTTTTAATAATGTTTTCGGGCTAGTTGGAGATTTTATCTACCAAAAGAGGCCATTTCCATGTTGTGGTGGTTGAAGGCACCATATTTGTAACCTTTCCTGGGTACAGTACATCATCTTATTTTACAACAACTCAGTCATCTACCTTAATATGAGAGGTCAGAGCTGGAACTACAACATAAGTAACTGACATTAGTGGATCTCTTTCAGTATTTATGTGGTTTTCCACATCTTGCCACCTTCTGCCTTTACCACATGGATTTATATCCATGGATTAATTTTTTAATCCAAATTCCCAAAAGTGACTAAAATGTTACCAAAAAGCTTAAAATTATAACCAAAAATTTAGAAATGCAAATACATTAGAAGTATTCTGTATTAACTAGTCTAGAGAAACTTGTTTACTCCTAATTAAGAAACTATTTAGCTACTGTAGCACTTAAACTGAGATATTTCGCAAAACTAGTCTGTAGGACTTTTTATGTACAAGTGAACACTTAGATTCTATTTTTATGTGGAACAGTGTTTCCTCTAAGAAATTTCCCATTGAGTCAAAATGGCTAATATCTGAATATTTGACTCACCGAGGGGAAAAGTTACTTTATTGAACTAAAAACACATCGGTCAATGTTTTGTGATTTTCACGATGTTAAATTTTGCCGACAGTATTAGTATTTGTAGCCAGGATTTTCAAAGTTGTAGGCACGACTATCTGAGTGGAGCGCCACCATCGGTTGGCGCGGAGCGTACAAGAAAATTTTTGGTTTTACAAACCCCCCCGATGGCCGGAAACGGCCCTTCCCGAGTGTTCATTCTGGTTCCCTGGCCTCTTGGTAACTTGAGACACCTCATTCAATATCACTTTTAAACCCCAAAACAAACGAGTTAAAATAGTACGTAATTCAATACTACATAATGTATTTAAAATTAGCAAGGTACATGTACAGAGTAAGCCAGTAACAACAGGCAACAAAGTGCTGCAGCTCTATAAAGTCTGTTAATAAACGATAGGCTTATTTGACTGTGGAATGTTTCTCAACTGAAATATTATCTGCATAAACGGGTTCCTAACTAGATGTTAAAAAACTGACAAGATCGGATCCTAGTCTTTTTCGGCAGGTAGAGTGTTGACAGCCTAGATGACAGAAGAATAGGTCACCTAATTTAGCCGTATTCTTGCTACGTTCATTTCAATAGTTTTTCCTGCCTAGACTCTAAAACTCGTCCAGCAAGCTTATGGATTTGAGTTATGGGTGTTTTAATAAAAAATAAAAAAAACTTGGCCAACAAAGTGTAGGCCCGGGCCTACAGTGCTACATACTGGCTACGCCCCTGTGTACTAAACATCGGCCAATCCAATGTCTGATTTTAAATTGAGGCTTGGAACCCTGAGCTTTATTTAAACGATGATTGCTAAATAATAACAAATTAGTTCGTTGCATATTACGCTTTATTTTTACAAGCTAAATTTGGCTCAAATATAGTGCACCACTTGCAATGCAGGGTAGGAATTTAGATTTGGCTCTGGGGGGCTATTTTGGAAAATGAAAAGTTAAAAACGCCCCCCCCCCCTTAATGTAATTACGAGGGCTTTTTTAAGGTTTAAGGGGCGCTTTTCCAAAGTTCAATATGCTGTTTACGGAAAAGGTTGTAAGCATTCATCAGGATCAAGTAAGCACGATTACCCTCTTCCTAGTTAGCTGCGACCGTATAGCAAATTCATTGAAAGTTTAATTTCCAAAATTTGCGATCGTTTAGCAAATAACGTCGATCCACCGAAAATATGACGAAAAACCAAAAACCCATCAACTGAAATAGAAAACACAGGTTTACTTCTACTGAAGGTGCCCTTTCCTCATGTATTTTTTCGTGTGTGGATAATATCACCAACCACCAAATACGAAACCATTATACCACTGAAAAGTAATCGAAGTTAAAACCTTCAATCCATGGCCACAGCAACTGTGTACGTAAAATACAACATTCCCTCTCTAAGACATAGCACATACCTACCAAACAACTGCCGATTTCCAGCATTTTTTTTTTTTTTTTTGCAAACCGATGGTTAGGATACATTTCCTATTGACTTAGTGTGGTTGTTAGGCTAACATGTGGTCGAAGGTTGCAGTATTTCATGGCTATTTTTGTTCTAGCTAACTGCGTCACAATTTAAAGAGATGCTTAGGCTAGATTTTCCCGTTGACTACGTGAAGTGTTTGGCTACCTTGCGCGCGACGAAAGCAGCAAGGAAAGTATGTAAACAAAGCTACGCAAAGTAGCCTATATTGTTTTCTTTTTTGTTTTGTTTTTGCAAACCGATGGTTAGGCTACATTTCCCATTGACTTAGTGTGGTTGTTAGGCTAACATGTTGTCAAAGATTGCAGTTTTTCTTGGATATTTTTATTTTTTATTTGCGACACAACTTTAGCGAATAAACAGATGGCTAGGTTAGAGTTCCATGTTGACTTAGTTTGAAGTTAGGCTACCATGTGGTTATTGTCGCTAGTACTGAAATTGCTAAGTGGAGGCCGTAATTGCAAGTGACTGCGCGAGAAGTTCATGGTGATTGTGCGCGACCCTTCCGCACTGCTTCAAATCTGATCAAATGTGATGCGGGATTGTGAGAACTGTTTGTGCGATTCGCGCTGCTACTGCAAACCCTAGCTAAAGCAAAATGCAAGTCACAATTAAATTTACACAGAGACCTGATATTACGAGGGCGATTTTCTTATATTTCTTTTCGCCCTCGCAATTGTGCTTTCGGAGGGCTTTTTTTAGCACTTGCTAGGGCGAATCGCCTGTCGCCCCCGCTTATTTCTGACCCTGTTGCAATGTAATGTAAGGTAGGCTATACAGATATTTTATTTAGTACACTGGTATTGCGAACCATCGTGGTGTAGGCAATGCAACAGTGCACGTGCACGTTACGAATATATGATTTAGCTTTACAACAATCGAGCTTAATCTACGTGACTGTATAGAAAAACAGCGCTACGGTAAAGTTAACGATCGTTAATTTAACATTTCTGACGATAAATTTACAGTAATAATTTCTTCACTTCAAGTTGAAGTTCTGAACACCAAACCTTTTGAAACGATTTGTTTTCTATTCACACTGTATAAAATTCAGGAGAAAATGAAACCCTCTTTTTTCTCTCTGCGTCAGTGCGTCAAATGCCAGTGCGTCAAATCGGCAAGCCATTGCGTCAAAATCTCGTCATAGCGGCTTAGCGGAAACACTGATGTGGAATAGACCCCTCCCCTACCCCCAATCTCAATATAATGAACTTGTAAAGATATCCTTAGCCTGTGTTACCTTGTATCTTTGGAAACTGTGAGAGGAAACTGAGCAGTTTCACACGTGTGACTTACGTGACAATTTTTTTGTGACTTACGTGACGTCGCTAATTTGCATACGAATACCGGTATTAAACGAATATCAATTAAATTTTAACTTGAAGTTATTCCTCAATGTGTCCTTTTCAGATGTAATAGGCAACTTAACAGATTTTTCTCAATACTTCACAGGATTTATTGATTTCTTTCAAAAAGTTGAAATTTTTCATTTCTCTGCGTGACTTACGTGACACAAGTTGAGGGCGCTATAATTCGCAATGGGAAAGCATTAACGTTTTGCAGTGGTGACAGAATTTATTGTAGGTATTCAAAGTTCAGGAATGATAGGCATATGACTTTACTCTAGACTTGCACTGAACTGGAGATTGAAAACAAGTGTACAGTAAAATGTCTCTCTGATTTGTGATTTACGTGACGTGGAATGGCCCTGTACAGTATACACACTGTGCACATATGTAGCCTACTGGTTAAACATTCCTTTTAGATAATTAAAAGTCTTTTAATTTAGTGAATTAGCAATTTAAGCATACACTACATTGCAAATATTTAAAAAGACATTGAAATATGCACAGTATGCACTATGCAGTGTGCACTATATATGTGTGTACATGTTCAGTACAGTGTTATTTTACACCAAGCACCATTAAATACACACTGTCCAAAATCATGTACAGTAAACACTGTACATGTATGTACTGGTTAAACAGTCCTTTTAAATTATTGACAGTCTTTTAATTTATTGAATTAGCAAAAGCATTCACTACATAGCAAATATTTAAAATGACATTGAAATATGCACAGTATTGAATGGAATGACCAGTACATATACATGTACAGTGTGTACTGTACATGATTGTGGACAGTGTGTATTTATTTAGTGCTTGGTGTAAAATAACACTGTACTGAACATGTACGTTAGCTCTACAGAAACATGCTTGCGAGGGCAAACAGTGGTAACATTGTATCTTTATTCAATGAGGCCATGTTAAACAACATTAGAAACTATTGAAATGTTTTTAATTAAAGGTGTTCTGTCTAAAACTCTGACTCCCTCCAACACCCCCCAACACCCTCCCCATAGTGCACTATGCAGATTTGTATACAGTATGTGACTTACTTTTACTGCATAGAGACTGCGTAAACATGCATTCGAGGTATACTTAATGATTTGGTATGGTTATCTTCTGCTTCAAATTGTCTACAGGTATGCATGTAACCCACCCACTTCCACCCACATCCTCTACCCAACCCTATATCAGAATAGAAAATGAATGTGAACCAGTGCGTACAGTGTGCACTATATATGTATATATATGCAAATGAGAAAAGCTTCATCCAATGAAATTGCAGCAGCACTGTGGACTTGGACTGTTGTTATGTCATGTGTGTATGGCATGACAACAGTGAACATTATATGCAAATGAGGAAAGCTTCATCCAATGAAATTGCAGCATCCATGAAAATGCAGAATGTCACACACGTGACCCAACAATGTCACACACGTGACCAAAAAAATCATGGCAGTAAAACTGATTTAAAGTAATTCCTATGGAATATCAAATCAGTGCTGTTCTGTGGTCATTACTAGAGTCAACATTTGCACTGCAAAATTGCATACTATGGAATGAAAATTCAGAATGTCATACACGTGACCCAACAATGTCACATACGTGACCAAATTTTTTTTTAGCTTATGTAGTATTATGCTAGTTTTTAGAAGTGAAATATTTGGTGAAATGTCTTGTTAGAATGGAAACACATTAAGGTAGTAACATGAGAAATTAGGTTTATCCAGCCCTGTTAGAAACTGAGGAATTTGCCAATGTTTTTTTGTCCAAAAAAGCCAGTTTCATTTCACGTCACACACGTAAAAGACCTTTATATAACCTCTCCCAGCACATGAATGTTCTGATTTTGGCTAAGCTATATGGTTTTGTAAAAGAGTCCCCCTAGTGCATACTTCAGGCATGAGACTCTTCCGCGGAAACGCGGATTTCCGATTTTTTTTTTTTTTTTTCATTTTCGTTTTTTATTATTTTTATTTATTTTTTATTTAATTTTTTATTTAATTTAATTTATTTATTTATTTTTTTTTTGCCGAACATGCTGGACTGTTAAGGGAAGGAACACCGAATTTGACCAGTGGTGGAATCAAGTAGCACAAAGCAAGCAAAAAAGCCTTTTTTTGGTTCAAAAAAGCTAATGGATAAATTATACAAGCAGAAATTCCACACTTTTTTGGCGAGTTACGTGATGTGATAGATTCCATCTAGAGTCCACCATTTTGCATCTAAGCCCTCCTTACCTGACAAAAAATTTCTAAAGGGGAGGGGGACACCCCCTCCCCTTAAACCCCTCCCCCAGGACAGCGATCGATAAATTTCAGATTTTTTCCCCGGCTCAGTCTCATCCCTGATACTTAAGTTCAGTACTACAATCAACCCAACTTTATTTACCTAAAAGTAGTTACTTAGTGGTAAAGTGCAGATCTCGCCATTTTTCGTCACACGTGACCGAGAATGGCCCTTTTACTAATTTTACTTTGTAATTTATTTTGAAACTACATGAGCATACCGTATGTTTATATTAGCTGTGTTATTTCTATGTGTTTGACAATGTTACATGACCGAATTCTGCTACTAGCAGACTTAGTTATGACAATTTAAATGAATAATAACATTACAACTGATGACCAAATGCATTTTGTTTTTCTCATCATCAGGTAAACTTCAATTATTCAGTCCTGAGATCAGCCTTTTTAGGGATTTACCAGTTTCATATCCGTAGTACAGCTCTTGGAAGAAATGTGTACAGTTTACATGAGCAGGGTAATGATTGTATGGTCCACCACCTGATTCTTACCTACACACCCTCCTCTGCCATGCGAATGCAAGTGTTTAGGTGGATATTCTTACTCCATAATGTGTCAGATGATCCCTTAAGGGACATTTCCCCACCAGAAAGTCCTTCATCCAGCACTCCCTACCCCCCAAAACCCCCTTCAATTTAAATCACTGCCAAACAAGACATAACATATTAACAATCTAAGTTTAGATACCTCTAAAGGTTGTGTCTTAGACTGACAGATTCTGTGAGACCTCTTTGGTTCAGTGTTTCTCTAATGGTAGCATCATCTCTACAAAGTGTACCATAACTGCAGGTTTCAAGAGGAGTAAATTCTGATGTGATTTCTATATTATAGCCATGGTCATCTCCAATCTTTGAAATCTGACCAATGTTAATGGTCATTAGACATCCATTGTTTCATTATGAAACAGTTCATTCCAATTTGAGCATCTAATGCTAATGACGGCTTTCTGTTGTCACTGTCCCCAGGTTTGAGTGGATATTATGTAATTTATGACAAGGTCCACCCATTGCATCATATTAAATAGTTGTCATGGATAATTATTAGAGGTATTGATTATTGACAAGCAACAGTTTATGATTCTATCACAGAAGATCATACAACACAATATGACAAGTTCTTGTAGGATTCAGCATGTTATGTCATTTGACATTCTTAATGCATTTTGTATTATTTTTATGTTCTTAAAGCTATTGTTTAGTTCAGTAATTTTGTTATAAGTGTGTGTAGGGGGGGGGGCAGGTTGCTGTCTATTGACAAAGGTGGAAATGAAGTTATTGGGATGGTTTTGGAAGCAAAGACAACAATATTTATGTATTAAAACAGCCTCACCTTGACACTGGTAAACTGATTGTTTGACAAAAGCAATCCTGACCAGTAATTAGGCCTAACTTTGCTTGACTTCAAAGTAACAAAATTAGGGATTTGGTGTTAAAACAAAAAAACAATCATGTTAAAAGTACCAAACTAGAAAGTGTGCTGCTCAATTAGCCTAATCCAAAGGATTACAAACATGTTACTAAATGTAACCTCTTGTTTTTTTTTATGGGTAAATTTTCAAAAACTGTTCAACTTGAAAATACTAAAAGTGCCTTTTAATGAAATGAATTTGCAGTCTATTGAGTTGTTTCAGTGACACAATGTCATTTTAGCATTAGCTTGTGAGCAATAGAAAAACTGGAGTAAATATTAAAAAGACATACTCAATAACAATGGATTTTATTGTTTACATTCAAACATATCTTGTTCTGATATTCTCAATATAAAATTAGTGACAACTGATACCTAATCCTTTTGTCCTTACCTCCTCATTAGGTAAATGTGGATTAATCAGTCTTGAGATGATCTTTGGGGGTCACATGATGCGGATGTTGCACAGAATGGTTTACAATATACTGATAGTAATGGTAAGTGCATAATAAGTGTATAGCAAGACTGTTAAGCTGGGTTGTACAGGTAGTTATAATTTAGATTTGAGCCAGGGTAGAATGTGATTTTGTTACTGCCTAATCCTGGGGAAAAGTAATTGTTTTGAATCTTGCTTGATCAGCAAGTTCCCTAAGGGCCAGAGGGGAAGATAAGGGCCTCAATATAACATACATACACCATATATTAAGCACTGAATGCCATACATTGTATTGTTAATATGCTGGGTCAACTTTATGAATGGGAGCAAATAGGCATGCAGTAAAATGTATGACAGGCTTTTAAAAATTCAATTTAGTTCATAAATTCATGTACCCTTACTATTAAATAGAGTCACTTCAAACAAAACAAGACCCATGATACCCACACTAAGTCTGGTTTATATTATGAGGAGGACTATCCTATCTCAGTAACGTACTAAAGAATATATTGTCACAAGTAGTTTAACTTGGCCAAAACTACAGTACACAGTACATAGTAAGGCTTCCATTGGTCCAGTAGTTACGTTAGATATACCTTCTAACTTAAGTTATCAACAACTTTGATATCCCAAGACTAGAGTATGCTATTTGAATAGGGTTAGTTATCTTGAAGGTAGCCTGTAAGCTCCTCCCAGTTTCTCCTTTTTCCATTCTTACCTTTCCTACCCTTCCCATCTCAGTGCTTCCAAAACTCAAGAAAATTGATGTCAAATTTAAATCTGAAGATAATCTAGTCTTTATGCCATTTGCCAATGAGCTATATAATAAGGGATTGCTAGTGGAAGTCTATAATTGGTTTACTGTAATGTGTGCATATGTTGTTGTCAGTCAGTAATACAAGACATGCATGTAGTTTCTGGATCCTATGCATTTCCTCAGAGTAAAATCCAAAGTAATTCAGGATTCCATTCTTAACCATTATTCAATAGTGTTGAAGGATTCTCTTAATGTGTTCTGTCTGAGATGTACATTATTTGCACTTCAGTTAAATAGTACTGGCCATTTCAGAGATATTTCCAGCAAACTCAAGCACATATGCTTTCTACATTGATTTCCTGATGCATACTGTGGAAGATTTGGTAGAAAAATTCCAGCAATTGTCCAAAGTTGTTTTATATTGGGGGGGGGGGGGGGAGCTTCAAAACTCTCGGGAGGTAACATGGAGTTGATCAGTTAGCACTACAAATGTTGTAAATAACTAATTGTTTTGATTACCTCAGATGCTAAACATATTCCTAAAGGGCAGCTTTAAAATAAAGACAAATGTGCTTTGAAATATAATATAATGATGTTAGTGCTGTGCTGTTAGCTATGTCAGTCCAGCAAACCCAAAATAAAAACAGAGATAGAACAAAATATATAAGCTGCCCTGAGAATACAGCTATATAAATGTTCATACTTATAATAAGACACAAGGAAATACATCGATGTCTGTTACAAAAATGATCACAGACATGATGAATATTCACCTTGATAAATCTAGTGAATGGAAAGTTGATTTTTTTTTGTATTTTCTCTCTAACCTTCAGGTGTATAATACAGTTATCAACATTTCTTCAGTACATTTCCTCCAAGAAAGTGAAAGAAAAAATCAAGTGGGAACACATCACTGCTGACATAACTTCCTTTGTGGATGAGAGTCGGGTGAGTCTTCACATAATAATTTCTCAAAAGTCAGTTTGTGAAATGGTAATAGTTTGTGTTGGATACCTTCTGATCAAATCTACATGCCATATATAGGTGAAGACAGCTTGCCTGTTAAGTAGTTTCATAAATAACATTAAATGCACTGTTTAAGTTTCCACCTGTTTAATTGTGTAGCGGTAACTATATTGAATAAAATTTATTACTATATTGTAGTATTGATGGAAGATTTCTCTAAACTGGAGACAGTTACTGAAATATTCCTAAATTATCAGTTCATCAGAAGACTTTGTTTAGAAAATCAAGATTGCCCATATGCCAGGCAAGCTAAGTTTTTGTAGTATGAACCTTGGTCTGAAATTGAGAAACTATGAAGTATCAAGTCTTTGAAGTTACATGTGCATTGTCACCTGTAATCGTGGTATCGTTTTGACCCATTAATACAATAAATCAGATGAGAGCGAATGAATTAGGGATTCTCCAGGCATCTATATTTAGATCTTACATCACCATATAACTAGTATTGCCAGTAGTCATAGCTCTAAAATAACTTTTGAATATATGCATGAAGCCATGAGATGCCATGTTCACTGCTATCCTAGATAGACCTAAGTAACATTTTACTCTTAACTATTTTCATTGCTCACAGGAAATTGTTCTAAACTGCAAACGTTTAATGTTGTATACATTGGCAAGATTTAACGTTGTATTACACAAATGTAGTAGTAATGATGATTGACCCATCCGGGCCATCCCTAGCATGGCTGTAGGCCAAATGCCCTGCCCCCCTCCCCCGCCCCCGCCCCAACCACCCTCAACAAAAATCAAATCGAGACAGAGGGTACAGTACAGCAGGGTTGCAACCATGTATTATTCATGGGGACTTAAATCAAGATAAAATCAAGAAGAAAGGGTTGATCCCTACTTTGAGAAACTACTTTTACAATAAATTTCTCAAGTACAGTATATGAAGATATAACATGTATATATATATGCAGTACAGCATACACAGTTGATAAATCTTCAAGATTGTTTCAAGAGTGACAAAACATAGCACATGTTTGAATCTATGTACAGTACCCTTCATGTTTTCAAATATCTTAATGAGCGGGGCACAGCCCTCCTCTTCAACCCTCCTCATCTGGACAACATAACATCCCCCCACTGCAAAAACGTGGTCAAGCTCCTGGGGTAGAGCCCAGTTTGTGACATGATACAATAAGGCATCTATTATACCTTAAACCAGCCTTTCCTTTCACCCTTCCTCCAAAATCTAGATGATAACAAGTGAAAGCACAAACTGTTTTGATATGACTTATTGACAGACTAATACCAAAGGAGATGTTATTTATCATAACCTGAGATGTAGGTTTTTCTCTTTGGTTAACAAGATATTACAGATACAGGTCACTTTATTAATTCTCATTTTGTTTGGAATGCACAAAATATATTTCTTTCCAATTCTTGGTACATTGGTATGGTGCTTTTCTACAAGCTACAATCTTTCTGTGAACATTTTGTTAACATGCTACTGTATTGCTGTGTATGTTTTGTGCATTGAATAACCAAAGCCTTTTCAACTTGTTAGCCCCAAACACAAATTGTATTGATCCCATCTCGAAATACTCTCTCAGTTGAAACAAATATACCTTGATGTTATCCATTATATTATTCATTGAATACATATATTTCACTAAGCCATTCTTTTGTTTTACAACTTTGAGAACCCAATCTCCAATAATGACAAATATTTATATTGTTGAGATTGCATAGCACAGTCACATACAGTAGTATCGAATCTGCTAGAAAAGGTTAGATAATAGTCATGACACTTTCTATCTTTGTAGAGTTTGTTATGTTTCTTTATTCACATTTTTTTTTTTGTAAATTCAGACGTCATCTACTCAAGTCTTCAGTCTATCACTGATGTAGTATCTAACGCTGACATTCCAGTAGAGAGGACTTTTCTTGTTTGTGTGAGATGTGCATTTTAGCATCTCTAAGTTAACAGTCATTGATGGATTTATATCTTTTAGTGGTATTATTTATGTTACTTCCTTACCCTAATGCCCATCTTTATTTCATAATGATTTTTCTTCATTTATGATTTTCTAATGTAACATTATTACATATTTCTTTGTCAGAATGTGCTATGATGGTTTCTTGACTAGTTACAGTACTTAAATGTGCTATATTATTTATTTTAACTATAAAATCCAAATAACTAAGTTTCTATCTCTTTTATATTTGCTTTAGGGGATGGGGGGGGGGGGTGGGGTAGGGTGTTGGCAGGGTGGCATGACGTGTCAAAACGTTGAGCTAATATGTGCATATGAGTAATTTAGTTATGCTGTATAATGGGTTCATTGACAAACATGGTATTTTATAATGGGTTGATTGGCATGCATGGTAGGTATAATGGGTTGATTAGCTTACATGATATGAATAATGGGTTGGTTGGCATACATGGTATGAATTATGAGTTGATTGGCATACATGGTATGTACAATAGGTTGATTGGCATACATGGTATATGTAATGGGTGGATTGGCATACGTAGTATGTATAATAGGTGGATTGGCATACATGGTATGTATAATGGGTGGATTGGCATACATGGTATGTGTAGTGGGTGATTGGCATTTACATGTATAATGGGTTGATTGGCATACATGTATAATGGGTTGATTGGCAAACATGGTATGTGTGATAGGTTGATTGGCATACATGGTATGTATGAAGGGTTGATTGGCATACATGTATATAATGGGTTGATTGGCATACATGGTATGTATAATGGGTGGATTGGCATACATGGTATGTATAATGAGTTTATTGGCATACATGGTATGTATAATGGGTTGATTGGCATATGTACATGGTATATATAGTGGGTGATTGGCATTTACATGTGTAATGGGTTGATTGGCATACATGTATAATGGGTTGATTGGCATACATGGTATGTGTGATAGGTTGATTGGTATACTTGGTATGTATGTAGGGTTGATTGGCATACATGGTATGTATGATGTTTTGATTGGCATACATGGTATGTATAATGGGTTGATTGGCATACATGGTATTTATAATGGGTGATTGGCATACAAGGTATGTATAATGGGTGGATTGGCATACATGGTATGTATAGTGGGTGATTGGCATTTACATGTATAATGGGTTGATTGGCATACATGGTATGTATAGTGTGTGATTGGCATACATGGTATGTATAATGGGTGGATTGGCATACATGGTATGTATGATGGGTTGATTGGCATACATGGTATTTATAATGGGTGATTGGCATACATGGTATGTATAATGGGTGGATTGGCATACATGGTATGTATGATGGGTTGATTGGCATACATGGTATGTATGATGTTTTGATTGGCATACATGGTATGTATAATGGGTTGATTGTCATACATGGTAGGTATAATGGGTGGATTGGCATACATGGTATGTATAATGAGTTTATTGGCATACATGGTATGTGTAATGGGTTGATTGGCATACATGGTATGTATAGTCGGTGTTTGGCATTTACATGTATAATGGGTTGATTGGCATACATGGTATGTATAGTGTGTGATTGGCATACATGGTATGTATAATGGGTGGATTGGCATACATGGTATGTATAATAGGTTGATTGGCATACATGGTATATGTAATGGGTGGATTGGCATACGTGGTATGTATAATAGGTGGATTGGCATACATGGTATGTATAATGGGTGGATTGGCATACATGGTATGTATAGTGGGTGATTGGCATTTACATGTATAATGGGTTGATTGGCAAACATGGTATGTGTGATAGGTAGATTGGCATACATGGTATGTATGAAGGGTTGATTGGCATACATGTATAATGGGTTGATTGGCATACATGGTATGTATAATGGGTGGATTGGCATACATGGTATGTATAATGAGTTTATTGGCATACGTGGTATCTATAATGGGTTGATTGGCATATGTACATGGTATGTATAGTGGGTGATTGGCATTTACATGTGTAATGGGTTGATTGGCATACATGTATAATGGGTTGATTGGCATACATGGTATGTGTGATAGGTTGATTGGCATACATGGTATGTATGAAGGGTTGATTGGCATACATGGTATGTATAGTGGGTGGATTGGCATACATGGTATGTATAATGGGTTGATTGGCATACATGGTAGGTGTAATGGGTGGATTGGCATACATGGTATGTATAATGAGTTTATTGGCATACATGGTATGTATAGTGGGTGATTGGCATTTACATGTATAATGGGTTGATTGGCATACATGGTATGTATAATGGGTGGATTGGCATACATGGTATGTATGGTGGGTGATTGGCAACTACATGTGTAATGGGTTGATTGGCATACATGTATAATGGGTTGAGTGGCATACATGGTATGTGTGATAGGTTGATTGGTATACATGGTATGTATGAAGGGTCGATTGGCTTACATGGTATTTATAATGGGTTGATTGGCATACATGGTATGAGTAATGGGTTGATTGTCACTTGTGGTATGTGTAATGTATAATGGGTTGATTTGCATACGTGGCACGTATAATGGGTGGTTTGCAAACTTAAGAGATGCCTAGCTTGTGCATTGAATCTTCAATCTTCTAAATGTAACAGTATTCCATATTTTGATGTCAGAATATGCTATGATAGTTCGCTGACTAGTTACTTAAATGTGCTATATTATTTAAATTAACCATTAAGTCTAAAAACTAATTTACTATACTCAGCATCATTTTGCAAACCTACGAGATGCCTTGTGCATTGAATCTTAGCCGTTGATTTCCGTTAACCCTGCATCAGCATTATTATCATATTCTTTGTTTCTGTTTATACTTTTCTATATTTCTTTTCTGGTCACATTTCACCGTCATATTTCTGCATTACTATATATGGTTGTATTTCTAATTCTATCAATACTGCTGTAGTACAATGTTGGTCTTCGTAATACATAGAAAGAATGGTGGTTGTGTTATAAACAATGCTTCCTCAAGCGGTTGAGTGATAAATATCTTAATACACAATGAATGGTGTATATGGCCAGAGACTGTATACTTTGTAGGCCCAACCTTCTCAATTCATATTCGCCTTTATATACAGAAAATTAACATGAAAGGTAATATGAAACGTAATTAACTGAAAATACAATGAATTTCAAGGATGGTTTGTTAAGGCTAATTATGTATCGATACTCTTTCATGTTTATGTATAATTATTCATGAGATGCTGATTATTTTGTGTGTAACAGTTTAAACTTAAATCCTCTTTTCATTTGTTTATCATTCCCAGCCTGTTTTTAGTTGTTCATTTATACTTGTATAATTAAGCTTTATGTAAAATATAATCCAACTGAACTTAAATGTGTGAGCTCTTGTAGTTTTCATTCCTTGCTGAAGGCCGAAGGAATCTATGCGATGGTGATGGCGTGTGGGTGTATATGTGTGTGTATGTGACACTTTGGCTCGTAAACACAACATCTCAAGAAATCAAAGATGCTTGAACCTCAAACTTGGTGTGTGGGTAGCCCCTAGTGAGTAGATGTTCTCTATTTTGTTCATGGAGGTCAAGGGTCATTTGACAGATCACCGGAGGTCATAGGCGAAAAATATTGTAAACACTGTATCTCAAGAAGTAAAAAATGATTGAACTTAGACTGTTTATTGACCTAGAAGAATAGCAACTCATCTCTATTGTTTTTTATGGAGATCAAAGGCAATTTGGTGTCATTATAGGTCAAAGGCTGTAAAACATGTAAACACGATATCTGAGAAATTGAAAGTTGCTTGAACCATAAACTTAGTATGTTGGTAGTTCTTAGTGATTAGATGTTCTTTATTCTTTTCATGGAGGTCAAAGGGGATTTAGGTCACCAGAGATCAAATGCTGCAAACATTGAAAACAGGATATCTCAAGAAGTGAATGTTACTTGAACTTCAAACTTCGTTTGTTGGTAGCCCTTGGTGAGCAGATGGTTCCTTTTGTTTTTCATGGAGGTCAAAGGTTGTTGGATATCAATTGTTGTTTACAGTCAGAATAAGTCTAAGTATGCAGAAGTGAAGTTTGTTTTACCTTCGACCCTCTTTGCATAGGTACGCATAACTCAATTCTGCAAGATTTGTCATTTCCGATCAGCAATTCAGCTCGTTAGAAAATATTGTATCTATAGTTTCTTCTCATACTGGCGAGAAATTACAAAGTAAGTGACGTTCTGGTTTACATTGCGTTTATGATAACACTATTACTCTAAGTATGTTGTACTACTACTCCGTATGTAGGGTATTGGTTAGAATTGAAATCTAATCCATGCTACCTATGAGTTTATTTTGTTATCATCAGACAGTATGATGCTCCCAAATTTCTCACAGAACAGATTGTTTTTCAATTGTTGACTTACCCCTCTCGTCTTCCTTAGGCCTGCAACGACTTGACTGATTGTTTGATGTTGTTAGTATTTGCATACAATGTAATAGTTGTACACAGTTTCCATAGTACACAGTAGGCCCCTATTTCACTCGATGTAAGATGAAACATGTGACCCACAGCATGGAGACATGTCACGTGCTCTGTAACATCACAACTGTATATCACTTAAACGGGAGATGATTGTCACATGGTAATGTCTTCAAGTTTAGTGAAATAACTAGTGATGGGAGGGGGTGAGGTGTGATGGTTATAAACGGTCTCTGTTCATCTATCTTTCCTAACATGCAGCGCATAGCCCTGTTCACGCAGTAGTTTAGTATCATGGAATTTGGTGGCGTGGAAGACGGAGTGTTCTTGAGACGTTTATTATTAATAACCCAAATTAAAGGTGATATTCGTTGCACCGACAGGCTGAATACATTGAATGTCAAAGGAAGGTGTGTGAGTCGGAAAGGGTTGCTGGAGATGAGGGGTGCATTATCACTTCTTAGTTCACTTGTTAGATCAAGACGTACAGTTTGTGACATTCTTTAGTGTCGACGACAATAGCTACGCTCATCTGCAATTGTACTTTGCGACATTACTGTGTCATTTGGCTGGATCCTTTGTTAGCGAAAAAATGCAATTTAATCAAATGATCGATTTGTATTTAATTCATATTCTCATTTTACGTTTGGTGTGAACATTTCTAGATAAACGTCAAAACTTTATGATAAACGTTTCAATTTCGATAAAGCGTCGAAAATTTGTGATATCAGTCTAAATTGTTCTATAAAAAAATCAAATATCAGAAAGAAATCACACAATTTCAACATGTAAAGTCATTTTTCTTTTCGGGAATGATGGTCGGAAGTCGAGGTAAGCAGAGCAAAGTCAACAAAGCATCTGTTAACATAATTTTCTGTGATCAATGTTCCTTCTGAGCCATCGTATACCTTACAAATTATATTGCGCACTTTGTAATAACAGTCGGAGCAGATGTTGCCACCTGGTACAGCTAAAACCAACACAAACATGAAAAAAGGAAACCTAGACAATAATGTTTCATATATAATGTATAACTCTATCATTCCAGTTTTGGTTCTTTCAGAGGAAGTTGTTACGCTTGTGACTTGAGTTACAATAAAATCAAATGACTTGAGCGAAAGACTTGTAGACTGACTTAAAAAATCATTGGCTTGGTGAAAACAATGTGATAAACTCAACTGAAATTTCAGCTTACAGTTAAATTTAAATCAATAAAGTGTCATCCATTGTTACTTGATAATAAATTATTAAAGCAACAAATGTTTTCGAGCGGCATAATCCAGTGATTTCCAGAAAGAAAACGAAACCTGTTTTTACTTGTTACATATCAGCACATGAGAAAAGGGGACTTTTGAAACAAGGCTTCCCGTTCTGTAATTGTTTTTTTCTTCCTTTTTAATATCATTATCCTTCTTTTCGTATATATCTATCGTTATCATAAACTGATTATATTTATATTAACATATTTGGTTCACATCTAACCTACCGTACCTTTCGTAATCAGGAACTAGCTGGCCTATTGTTATCGCTATTTACTTAGCCTGCACAACAAACTAAATTTAGAACGTACTTTACTACCGTTGTATGGCAGTCACTGTTTACACAACAAACAAATATAAAGATCATAAGAAGTGTACCCCGTGGTATCGTATAATTGTTCATAGTTAGTTGATATTATCATTATTTTGATATATGGCTAGATATCTTTTCAGATTGAAGATAAGATGCTTCACTTCCATTACGTATTAAATCAACTGGTTAAAAAAAAAAAAATGGATAACGAAGATGTATTTTTTACTCATTGGGAAAAGAGGAACATATTCTAGATGCGTCCCGATCAACTTTATAGGGCAGCATTAAAGGACCATGCAGATAAAAAATATCTTCTCCCAAATAAATTGGCTTTTCTAGAACTAATAACAAAATGATATTCCGGAGCGAACAGCATCAATTAGTTTCATTCTAGTCATCTAAACGATATGATACAGACTTGATACACCCAAGCAGCATAAGTCACATACACAGATGTCGTGTATGGAACAGGCGCGGCAGAACGGAAAAATTATTGGGGGGGGGGGGGCTAATGTGTGGAGACTATCTAAGCGGAGCGCCACCATCGGTTGGCGCGGAGCGTACAAGAAAATTTTGGGTTTTTTCAAACCCCCAGATGGCCGGAAACGGCACTTCCCGAGTGTTTTATGCTTCGAATACCTAGCCCTAAAATATGGGTCTCAAGCCTGCAATTTCTCTGATTGCACGTAAAAGTCTGTAAAAACATTGTTATTTGTATATCCGATGGTGTTTTAAGAGAGTAGCTATTACTTGTAGTGTACTCGCAAAGACGTTTTTTGAGTGTAGTAAGGGCAGTGGCGGAGCTAGGGGTATTGGTGGGGGGGGGCAAGAATGGTCTGTAGGGGCACTTTCGACACTATCTAAGCGGAGCGCCACCACAGGTTGGCGCGGAGCGTACAGAAATTTTTTGAGTGAAGATACTCCCTAGATTGCAGGAAATGACCCTCTCCGGGCCTTGCTAATTTGCAGATAAACGGAGAATAAATAGGTGTCGTCGCCATTTTGTCGGAAAATTACACCAACATTATATGACAAATGTGTATAGATAGATGAGAGCGCAATAAAATAGTCAATAATCGCGAATAAGTAAAAAAGTAGTGAAAGGTTAAAAGGGCGCCAGCAGTCTATTTGAGTCCGTCAGGGGGGGGGGGGCATCCGCCCTGACTGTATGGACGCTTCGCCACTGAGTAAGGGGATGTTGGAGAACTGGCTGAAATTAGGCAAGTCATTGGCCTAAGACGAAGTTGTGTTGAGCTTACCGGTACTCACACTCACTGCTTCCACTTTTCACGGGGCGTGAAGAAGCGGTTGGGGTGACAATGTGGTCTATAGCCAGGGGACGGGCCGAGGGTCCCCCAGCATTTACTAAAATTATTACACCTGTATAGTATACGTGTGCATCGGACAGATCGACAAGTATGCATTGAAAAATGGGCAGATGCACGTTTCGGAGCCTTGGTAAATATTGGGGGGGCTTATCATGCATTTGCCCCCTCAACGTTTTTATTGGGGGGGCTGAGCCCCCCCCCCAAGCCCCCCCCCCCCGGTTCCGCCGCCACTGGTATGGAAGGTAAATGTTACATCCAGTCCGCATATGTGATAAAATCAACAAATAACTAGAACAACTGTAATAAGCCAGTTCGACGTTTGTTCCTTTGACGTGGACCAAAGCTAGGCTTTATTTCTAAAAGTATATTCTAGCTAGCATGCGACTGTAGTATAAACGAAGACAATTATAACTAAAACTATCACAGATTAACCGGATTACCAATCTCATTAACGGTTGCTAATCACGACACATGTTCCGGACGTGACAAAGAATACCCAGTCTTGGACACTGATTGGTAAAATTGAACAACATGTTAACGTCACTGTACCCTCATCATAGAAATTCAACTAGGAAGAATGCACAGTGGATCGCCGTTAAGAAGTGAAGCCTTGAAAAAAGTGAGGGCGCTTTGTAGTGTACGGCAAAAAGCCAGATCATTTTTAAGTCTTCACATAAACATTGAGCATTCGATTTTAAAACTGAATTTGATTATACCCGTTTTTTTTTTCTGAAAGAGTAGGTGAACTTTGCACAACAGAGACATGTTATGGCGACCAGAGTGGTAAGTACTATACTCCCGAATTAAGAACCACTTTTTTTTATTTCTTGACTCTCTAATGACTCGCGTAAGTGGAGTGTTTGTGCACCTTTTAATGTCTGGAAAGGGTCATTTCCGGTATCTGAGAGGCACATGGCAAACATTTTTCTTGGTTGTATTATTTTAGTGCTCCACTCAAGTAGTGACATAGCCTAGTTGTCCCTAAAAAATGCCGTGAAAAAGCAACCGTCCCTCCTCCCCACCCTCTTCCCACACACACCTCCTTTTGTGTAATACTTCCGTATTAGTCTGTGCATACAGTTATCAGTTTAATGTTAATGATGCAAAGTGGGTAGTAGCTCATTTTTTTCTATCCTAGATTACAATAAGGGTTATGTCTACCCTAGATTAAAATAAGGGATATGTCTACCCTGGGTTACAATAAGGGGCGATATGTCTACCCTGGGTTACAATAAGGGGCGATATGTCTACCTAGATTACAATAAGGGATATGTCTACCCTAGATTACCATAAGGGATATGTTTACCCTAGATTACAGTAAGGGATATGTCTACCCTAGATTACAATAAGGGATATGTCTACCCTAGATTACAATAAGGGATATGTCTACCCTAGATTACTATAAGGGATATGTTAACCCTAGATTTAAAATTCTGCCTAGAGCAGGGTTGTCCAACCTACGGCCCGCGGGCCACAGTCCGGCCCGCCGCAGGGTTGCGTCCGGCCCGCCAGAGATGCTCTGCGATGCGAAATTTTAGTGAGCAGATTTATTGATAACAGTTTTAAGCTATATAATCAATCTTTCGAACCTTCTGGGTCCAAAAAACTGCATACAGGTCAGTTTGTGTGACACTCTCTCAGCGGAGGGGGGGGGGGGTGCGGCTGGACTTTATTCATGTTTTATCAGGAAGGAAAATAAATCAGTGCGCTCCGCGCGCAGTGCTCACATTTTGTTGCCTTGGGCTTCGGGCAAGAAATCGAAAAATCGAGCGTAGGGTTCATGCGGCACCCTCCTTCATCATAATCATTCCATATGGCCCTCCTCTGCAAAAGGTTGGACAACCCTGGCCTAGAGTTACCCTTTAAGACAATTTTTAACTGATATACATTAGGTAAACATTAGCCTGATTTACGGCCATGAAGTGTCCATTCCGTTGATAGGAACACACTACGTCAAAATACTATCAACCTTCATGCAGCATCAATTTCAACATATCCATACGAAAACTCGAATACATCGTGGAATCAATCTACACTGTTACTTTGTTCTTTGTGATTCAGTGTTGTATAGCGTTTCAGTTTAAATCATTCTTTTCACCTCTACTACATGTTTCACATAACTACCAGTGAATGGTACGGTATTAAATATAAAGTTCCTTTCCACGTTTTGTAGAAGGCCATGTTGAGAAGTGAATAAAGCAAATTGTTTTGCGGGTTTGTGTAGATTCGATCAGTAATCTCTCAGTTGTGGCGTTTATTGCATTAACTCTTTGACCCTTTGGAGTATACAGTTTGGTTTTCTTTACATATTTTAGAGATCTGAATGGTGTATTTACGAACGGATGGAACGCTGTGTGTCTAATTTATCTGAGACATTTATTTTCAGTAGACTTATTTCTTGAACTATCTTTGCTTATACTTTCAACAGGTTTGAATGATATCTCATAACGAAACAGTCATCGATGAAACAAGGTTTATTTGATATAAAACAATACATTGATAATCTGTGACTTTCTCTTGGCGGGCTGTGTATTTTAATGTAATATACACTTATTTAGATATGTTTGTCGCTGAATTTAATGCAAATATTTCTGAAGTGGATTTTTTCCTAATTATGTTTTTGATATTGATTTTTTGTATATTTAGTTAATCAATCAATCTCATGTTGTTTTGGTATAGTTGACAGAAACTAACGTAACAAAACTGTTTCCATATATGATGAACATACTTACATTAAATCTAGATGCAATCTCCAAGAGCTGGATGGTGGATCTCTGAAGAAGCTTGCTGTATCGTTTCCTGATCTCAACAGTCTTTGAACACAGATCCCTGACGGTGTCCTTGATTCCATCTACCTCACCAGTTTGTTCCAGGATGCAGAGGATGGCAAACTTATCACCGTCTTCCCTGCTCTTCAAGTATTCTATTATTCTCTTCCCAACTGCTGAGCTAATCCCACAGGTGAATCTATAGAGGTACTGAAGATTAAATGGATCCACTTTATCAAGAACATTCTTCAGCTCAGATGCACCTCTTGCAGCAGCTACAACTTCTGCCAGTCTAAAAGACGCAAACCATTCACAGAATAGTTGATGGTAGAACCGTAAGTCAGTCCTTGTCTGTATGTCTGTAGCAGAAGTCTGTTCGTTTGTCACAGCAGACACTTCTTCCTCTACCAAGATACCAACTGCAATATAATGTTGACAAAACCCTTGACCTAGTCGTGCACAGAGTCCATCTTTACGCCATGATAACTGTTGGTTTTCACCGCAGAGACCTTCAAATGCTACTTTACTAAGTTCCTTGTATTTGACAGCATACTCAATATTATACGCCTTTGCACTTTTATCCATTGATTTGTTACTAAGATGACTATGGAAGCATTGGATCATGTAACTAAAGAACTCAGTGACTGACTTGAATTTCTGAAAATGTGTCTTTTCGTGGGTCATGTGAGAAAACATTACAAAGATGAGAGGAACTTGACATAAGTCATCCAGGATCGGGTTTGCTTGTAAAGCGCGCTTAATTTTAGCAACGCTTTCGTCATCTTCCCCGGTAACAGCCTTGCGAATGTACTGGTCACGTGCTTTTGCGTCAAAACCAACTAACCGCACTCGCTTTGTGTTTGCTTTGTCATAGTCCTTCGGAAGATATCTGGTTGTCAGGGTAACATCAATATTCCCAAGCAGATTGCTGGTAATGATACGTCCTACGTCACTTCCGGTAGCTCCATCCCTATCAGGAAACTCATCATACCCGTCCAGGAGTACCTTAATAGAAGAACAGCTTTCAATGATATCTTTAATATCAGAAGATTTGATTCGAGGATCGCTAGGTGCTAAGAACAGCTTAATTGCGTGATAGATAGATATCTTGCTGTTCAGCTGCCTCAACCGGAGCAGAATTAGAATCTCTACGTCTTTAAAAGGTGAATCCTTGACGCCATTGCACCAATCATAGGCGAGCTGTAGGGTTACTGTTGACTTACCATACCCGGCTTCTGCTTCTATGATGCGCCGTTTGGCTTTCATTCGAGGGTCTGTGAAGATATCTTTGTACGAGTCCACACGTACCCATGGTCCTTCTTTCTCCTTCGTCGCTCCTTCAACAACATATATCTCTGTACCGCCCTCAACAAATACCTTGTCCACACAATATAGTCTGTCCTTGATGTACGGTATGGGCTGGATTGCGTCATATTGTAGTTTATACCTTCTCTTCAGAGAATTGATGAATATGGACTTCTTGTCTGTAATGAGATCAACATGTTGATTTGTACACGTTATTCTTAGGTCAATAAAGTGTGTGCGTTTCAGTGCTTATATATAAACTGGAAACAAGCTGTGGCAGGCAATCTGTTTGATGTCACTGTAAACGACATAATTACACAAGTTCAATCGGAGTAATGTGCAAATTTATATCTCCTTATATGCGCCCATATCTTATATAACCATTCAATCGATTTGGTCAACTTAATAAAGTAGATGGATTTCAACTAGTATAATTCATTTCGCAAGTTGAGAAGGTGTTGAATTTATTGGCCCTTTTACAAGGGCGTAGGAACCGGGGGGCGCCAGCCCCCAGTGAAAAATATGGGGGGCGGAAGTATCATTCGGCCCCCCCCCCCGCTCCGCGAGTCAGAAAACCCCTTTCTCATTTCCAAATGAGAAAAAAATCTCATTTGGAACACCAAATTGCATCTATAAGGCCAGGTGAAAATGCAAAATTATTAACAAAATGGATTGGGTGTTGAAGTGTGTTATATTGCACCAAATTGCATCTGAGGCCACCTGGAAATGCAAAAAAAAATCCAAACGAGAGGGGGACACCCCCTCCCCTTAGATCCCTCCCCCAGGCCGGCCATCAGTCTTCATCCCCCAACCCCCACTCAAAAGTACCTCTACGCCACTGCCCTTTTATATAAAGACATAATATTTCAATTACTTTGCTCTCGATCTGATACAGGTGGCCTACCTTCTTTGGAACAAACTTGAACATTTTATAGCTGAACTCAGTACTGCCTAGCAGTCCAGGAGTTAAAAGTACGATATGGTTTTGGTGCATTTGATTACATCTACATAAAGTGATTTTAATACAGTGTGTTATAATATCACACAATGTCACAGAAGTCAATCAATCAGTTTGATAACACCAAACTAGCTTTTTATTTAAAAAAAAATATAATAATTAAATCATATTGACTCTCGATCATACACTGTAAGATTAACTACAATGCTGAGGCTTAAGTCATTATCAATGTTTATTTTAACACCAGCCTTCCTATGCTAAGTTACTAATACATAACTATGTAATTACAACAAACCTTGCACTGTAAGGCGCTCCATCGATTATGACGTCACAATAACTTTCGCGGGATAAACTTGGGTCTTCACTTTTCTTTTCCGTTGAGTGATATTATCCATGATTATCTTTCAAAGCGATGATCTGTTGAATGTATATTGATACAGAATGCATGGTTAAAACTAACTGAACAAATCATCATAAATCAATGTACAATTCTATAAGTCAACAGAACCAGTCACTTTAACAACAGATCTCTGGCTCGACAAAGATTACATTAAAGTCCATCTCTCCTTATCTCTTATTTACTGTTTATTGTTCACACAAAACCTCGACCTTTGAAGTAATCTAAACTTAACCCGCCCTGAAAAAAATTCAACTTTCTGTTTTGTTATCAATATTCATAATATCCTTTAAGAATGTCACCTACATGTCGTCAGTTTAGATGGCGGGCTTCATAATTATTGCGAAGCTCTCTCTTAATCGTAGATACAACGGTTATTCATTTGCATGTTAAAGAATCTGTTTGAGTTAATTTTTATTATTTTATCGATGCTAATCGATAATGACATCAGATAAAAGTGTACGTCATACTTTTGACTAAAGTAAAGACTCATTGCAACAAGTGAGGTTTAAATCTCTTCTCTTTTTATAAACATTTTCCAGTTTGGTCTGTAATGTGTATAATGTAAAAGTACAAAGCGCACACGTGACGAAATATAAACGTTGAGGATCAAATCAAATTTAGTAATTATTCCCTCAGTAACCTTTATTTGATGAAATTAGAGAGAAAGTTGACACACTGTTATCAATACACACTCTTGTGTATAGTATTAGCCTACCAGGTTAAAATTGTTAGCCTAAATTAAAGTGCTGCTTTTAGCGGCACGACTGAGACTCGGGCAGAACAAACAATTGTAAAGGTTATTTCATAAGCTATAATAGTTTGAATCTCACATGATTTATATTTTTCTAATAAGTTTAGTAAAATAACCTTTACCATGCATCGTTCTGTTCTGATAAAGCAAACATAACAGTCACGTGATTACTATCATACAAAAAAAATCTTAAAAATCAGTTAAATTCTTAAACTTAATCTGCTTATTCTTTTGTTTCACCATTCTTCCTAATTATTAGGATGTTTGTAGAGTTTAAGAATACTGTAATGTTTCACCGTGGTTTTACTGACAATATATATATATATATATATATATATATATATATATATATATATATATATATATATATATATATATATATATATATATATATATATATATATATATATGTATATATATAGCAGAACTAGCTCTTCTTCAGTGCATGATCACCGAAAGTGATAAGGAGTAGCAGGAATTGAAACTGTTTTATAGAGAAGATGTCGGCATGGTTGTGAAGGCAAAGCGACTTACTGATTTCTGCTGAATTGAGCAGAAGTTTTAGAAATTCGGATTATTTTAATCCGCGTCGGATTATTTTAATCCGATTCCGTTGTAATTGTAAAGGAATTGTTTGGGTTTATCTGGGACGGCAAATCGTGTCTGATGTTTAAACCGAATGGTGCCGTGGTCTTTTAGGTTTAGTTCCCAGAAATTTTCTTTCGCTTTCCTAGATTTATCTGTCCAAGAATCGTTCTGGTCAAGGCAATAACACGCAAATTCTCAATTGAATGATTTTGGAGATTGATGTGATTTACAACAGGTTGGTAGATCTTTTTTGTTTTGATCGCCGATCTATGTTGTGTCATTCTCATTCTAAGAGTGTTTTTTGACTCTCCAATGTATTGTAAGTTACAAATATTGCAGTAGATGAGGTAAATGACATTTTTGGATAGGCAGATAATTTTGTGCCGAATTTGGAACGTGCGTTTGGTTTGGTTGCTCTGAAAGGCCCCGGTCGAATCGACAAGTAAGCACGTTTTGCAATTTTGTGTACAGGGCGATGATCCTGTAGTTTCTGTTTTGCTTTTTCACCTAATGGGGTGTCATCCCGAAAGGATGCCCGAACTAAGATATCCCGTAGGTTGCTGGGTCGTTTAAAAGCGATGACAGGTAATTCTGGGAAAACTGATTTCAGGCGTTCGGTGCCTTGAAGTAGGTGAAAATTCTTCTGAATGATATTAGCCAATGGTGGGAGACCAGGGTGGAATTCAGTAACCAATGGTACCCTTTTGGAACTGGTTTGACGAGTTTTGTACGTCAATGTTTCGGTACGGGGTTTGCTTTTAGCCTTTTTGATGGCATTTTCAATAGTACCCCGAAAATACTGTCTGTTAAGGAGGTGTTGTGACAGTTCTTTAGTGCGTGAATCAAAATCGACTTCAGAGGAGCAAATACGTCGACTGCGCAACGCTTGACTGTACGGAATATTTCTGGTACAGTGACGTGGATGGCAACTGCTTGGTAAGAGGTAGTTGTGCTTGTTCATCAACAGCCATAATAACCGGCAATATGCGATCAATCATCAACAGCCATAATAACCGGCTTTTATCACAAAACGAGCTTAGACCGCAGCAGGCTCAACGCATATGCAATTGTAGAGAAAAACTTAATTGCCCCCTCAACAGGAATTGCTTGGTGAGCAGTGTAATATATATGGCCGATGTTACTACTGGTGATGACAACAAATCATACATAGGGCTATCGAGTGGCCCCTTTAAGCAAAGGTACAGTAACCACAGTAAGTCCTTCCGACATGAGCGTTACGAGAAAGAAACAGAGCTTTCCAAACATATATGGGACCTGAAGCGTAAGGGTGCCTCCTTCGTTATTGAGTGGAGCGTACTTAAGCATTCCAATACCAGCATGCGTAGATCCGGTCAATGTAACCTCTTTTTTTATGAGAAGCTTTGTATCCTCCTGTCCAAAAACCCGCATTTACTCAATAAGAGATCTGAATTCATCTCCAAGTGTCGCCACAATAGGCTCAAACCAGGGTTCGTGTTCCCCATAGAATATATCCGGCAGCGAGTATTTTTTCAGTTGTCTGACGATCGCCACCCTAAGGGCGTGAAACTCCGAGTAACAGCTGTATTTACCAAGGCATTTACTTATATGTTTAGGCTCTGCTCTTATAACATAGATCACTCTTCTTGCAGTCCTGATCCTTATATATATATATATATATATATATATATATATATATATATATATATAAATATATATATATGTATATATATATATAAATATATATATATATATATATATATACATATATATATATATATATATATATATATATATATATATATATATATGTATATATATATATATATATATATATATATATATATATATATATATATATATATATATATATATATATATATGCCTAAATTATACCATGTTCCTAGAACTTCCCACTAGATTTATCAGAATAAAACTGATCCAATGGTCCATATTCTTCCCACATGATTTACTCAATGTTCCGTTCGGATAGAAAGTAAGACAAATGCATCTCTCTCATGCATGCAATTGCAAGCTGAAATAAGCCTATTCCCTGAGGAATATATTTAATGATTTCCATCCCGATTCATTCATTTAAGTTGGACCTAAGCCTAAAGGCGCAAGGCCTGCTATGAAAGTATTACAATTCTTCATTTCTGTTTCGACAGGACTCACTGTTAGTTTATTTATGGTCTGGTCTGACAACAATAAAGTGAAAGGATAGCACATGTTCTGATTGGAAGAGATATGTTGTAGTTGCATGAATGAACTATTAAATAAACAGGATTTATATAATAAGAGTTTGACTAACATGAGCTTAACATTATTACCTTCAAATTAATTAAATATTTAAATCGACATGGAAATATGATCATACAGACATGGATAATAATTCTTATAAATTGAAAAGACCTTGAAGACGCCATGTTTATATAGTAATATGTTGTCATAAATTTCACATAGCCTGTGTTATTTATGACGTGTTTAGTAAATCAGTACATAGTCTGTGTTATTAAGGACGTGTTTAGTATTGCCTGTGTTATTAATGACGTGTTTAGTATATCAGTACACAATATGTGGATTAATTACGTGTTTAGTGTATCAGTACATATATCCTGTGTTATTAATGACGTTTTTAGTATATCAGTACATATATAGCTTCACACCATTACTGTTACTTTCCAGTACGACCATCGATTTCCGGGGATATCATCCAGAGTAGAATTTAAGTCTAGAACCCTTTAACTCCATGTTAATATAGTAATCTGTTGTCATAAATTTAACATAGCCTGTGTTCTTAATAACGTGTTAAGTATATCCGTACATAGCCTGTGTTATTAATGACGTGTTTAGTATATCAGTACATATATAGCTTTACACCATTACTGTCTCCTGTACGTAACTTACCAGCACGATCATCGCTTTGTGGGTTAATCATCCAGAGTAGAATGTAAGTCTAGAATCCTTTAATCCTTAAATGCCAGATGAAAACCAGGAAAAAAAGAACATACGGAAACAGGAATGAAGAACATCCAATTGACAAGATGGCGTCGTGTAGGTCATGTGACGTGCTAACATACGGCCATGAACGCTAACTAGATATCGGTGGGAATCAGTGTAGAGATTTAACTGTTCATGTTTTATAGTTTACACAATCAAAGACTTTATTTGATATCTGATATTTATGCCTTGCTGTGTTTATTCTGTCATGTCAGCCTTTCTAAAGTACCTGCTGTACGTATATGCATTGCTCTCATTGACGTCTTTTAATACAAACCATTGTAAGTTTCCGATGTATTTTGTCCTATGTGCGTAATATGCCTATAAATTACGAAAACTGTTTAGATGAAACTACAAGCGGTGATGGCCCACTCTGTATAGGCTATGTCTTGACAAGAAATCTACATTTGGTTTACGAAAATTCAAACAACGTAAAACCACCGTTTATTACACAAATATAAAAAAAAAAATATACATAATTTGACAAAAGAAAGTATAGATAAAATGAGCTAGAGCGGGATTCTAACAAGTAAGATTAAGATTGCAAGGGTCCGTGATTAGAGTCCCGTTGTAGAAACAAATAATATTTTGTCCTGTTCATATTGATCGTCCTGGTCATTTCTCCTTTGTTGATTAACTTCGTTAAGGCAGGATTTCAATGAACGGAAGAACTCAGTTATAGTTTAAGTCATTAACAATGCCTCTTTTGTAAGAACGGGTTAGATGTTTAGAAAACTGAGAAGACAATTCCTTTTTTTCATTTAAAGAACTTTATATGCTTCAGTTAGGCGACATTATGGTCCAGTAGCGCAATGGCGTTCACATGATATCAAAGGTCTGGGAGGAGAGGTGGAGAGGGGGGCGCTGGGTATCAATTACTCCCTACTGTTTAATGTATTGAAGCCTGAACTTTTGTGCTAGCTCCAGAGGCGGATGAAGGACCTCATAGAGTAGGAGGACTGAGCTGGATTATTGAAACAGGCTGCTATATGAGATGTGAGTCTGGAGATCCTGCCCCGGAAAGATAAATATAACTTTAGACATAATATTATGCACTGTGCATATTTAGACTGTAAAGCAGGTCCATATAAGTAATTCTCAACGCAATGTTTACTTATAAATGATAACATAATAGTAAGGGCAATGATACAACCGTATCAAGGGTCCAATTCTCACCAGGATGATTACAACAATCCACAGATTGAACCATTTCCCAATGACTGACGATCTAAGATGTTACCACGACCCACATGCACTACCCTACACACTTGCGCCCCGATTGACGATCCGAGGTGGGGCCACGGCCCACATCCCCTGACTGACGATCCAAGATAGGGCCATGGCCCATGTGCCCTCCTCCACCCTTGCGCACTGTACAGTAGGAGCGTGTTTGCTAGGCCCGGTCCCGAGGACAATGCCGGGCCTCTTCTTTTCACTGACACATTTCACATATTTTTTGTTATAGCCCCTCCATACTTCTCCCGGGCGCGCAATATGATTGCGAGGCCCCAGACTGCAAAATGATGCTATCATTACATCACGTCAACTCCAATTTATACGACTATGTTTGCTTGTGTTATAAAACTCATCAACTTTCCACATCATTTAGGGGAGGGGAAGAGAGAAGAGGGGAAGGAGAAGAGGGGGAGTGGAAGAGGAGGTAGAAGCAAGGGGTAGGGGAAGGGCGGGGGCACGTGTTCCCATTTTCCCAGTGGCTACGGTACTTTATATATATATATATATACTGTAGTACAATAGTACGTATACAGGCAGGCATACGCAGGTATCCATATATCAGTGAATCAAATGAGATGTTGTTTATAATAGAGACGACAAGCCGGTACCACAAGACGCAGCGAACTTTGTTCTAGAAGAGTCCATTACTGAATCAAAGTTAACTGTTCAGAGAAATTTCGTGCTATGCTAAGCATGGCTAATGATGGAAAACTTGACCAAAGGCAGATCACGCCGTACTCTAAACACAAGAAGCCTATCTAGTAACAATATAACTATAATTCTGGTTTTGATACCCACCCAGATCACCGGAAATGGCACTTCTCGGGCTTGAAAATAACCAACCAGATGTAAAACTTTGCCTGAGAACCATTTTATTCCCTCCATCCATAACATGAATGGGGTCGGATATGATGAGGGGAAGTGGTAAAGAGGGCAAGGAGAGCCGGCTGTTGAAAGGGGTGGTATATTGGTCTTATTCATTTTTAAAAAGAACGCCCAAAATTTGATGCAATGTACAACATAGACAGGGATTTTGCATGGGTTATGGGCGGATATAAGTGTTTGGATGGTATCGGATAGATGGATGTTGAGGTAGGGAGGGCAAGGAGAGCCGGCTGCTGAAAGGGTGGCATAATGGTCCTATTTATTTTAAAAGGACCTCCACCATTTTCTAAAATGTATAACATAGACAAGGGATATGATGAAATGTTTACACATGCATTTGCAACAATAATAGTTCCAGTGGCGTAATCTGTTAAGTCGGAACTATTTTGAAGCACACAGACTACGGAAAAGTGTGTGCAATTCTTCATTTTTCAAGTTAGTGTATTACGTGAATTGTCTATGACAGTAGTTTCTTAGTATCCTTCAAAAGTTTGGGAAGCTTTTCCACTATACTATCTCCTTAGACGGAAGTTGAAATTTTTCATACGCTCCAAGGCATGTTCATAATATCCAACCCAACCTCGTGTGAATCCTCAGATTTAAAGAAGGAAACAAATGTGCCATTGTTCAAGTGTTTTCAAGTTGTACTATAGTATGTTGTTCCTTCTTTATTTTCCTTCCAGTATACATATAAAAAACTTCTTACGCTCACAGGCACATTCATAATATCCAACCCAACCTCGTGTGAATCCTCATATTTAAAGAAGGAAATAACTGTGCCATTGTTCAAGTTTTTTTCAAGTTGTACTGTAGTATGCTGTTCCTTCTTTTTATTTCCTTCCAGTATGCATATAAAATTTATAGAGAGGAGTCATATAATACCTCAACAAGAAGAATAACTAATATAATTTTGTTTTTTTAAGATGATAGGATACCGAACAGTCCAAGAATAACTAATATAAAAGGGGAGAAAAAGTCAAGATGATAGGATACCATATAAAATACATCTACACATACAAAAGTAAATACATAAAACGATATAACAAACAGACTACAACAAACATTTCAAGTGCTTGAATGGAATGTATAAAGCAGCACGATAAATAAATGAGCTTCTGTAAACTTACGTTCGGTATTTTGTGGGGATTCCTTATATTTCTGCTCGATTTGTGCAGGAGACTTTTTAGTACAGTATACAAAGGGTGCTTCTGATCACTGTAAATCCTATTAGCAATTCTTGTAAACTCAGGTCTTGCAGCAGCATTTACTTTTTTCTAAAAGTGTATGGCAATCTAAATTAAATATAGCCGATATGTATTTAAGAAACTTCATTCTTCTTTCTTTGCTTTTTTGCAATATAAATGGTACCAAACAGGCACTGTATTGATCACATGTGCCAGGTTAAATAACAGTAATGAAAACATTTTCCTTAGCATTTTCGTTAAAGAAAGACACAACGTAAGCCACACTAGATACTTTGTAATATACTTTTTTTAATACCTTGATGCTTTGCAAGAAAAGGTCAAACTGTCGTCGATGTATACTCCCAGTACTCAGTTTTGGAGGTTCTAGCCACCTCAGCTCCCTCAATAATAATACGTTGCGATCTTGATAGAATGAGACTTTCATTTTTTATGGTTTTATTTTCGAAAACAAATTTCCTTTATTTTGGGAGTTACACAAAGTCTTGCGGTCACATGTTGGAACTATGTCATTTACAGAACACTGAAAATTTCATTGGTCAGTTTCAACAGCGCTCTTAGGACTTGTGCATGATAAAGCAGTATCATCGGCATATTTTGTAACAGAAATGTGTGAGTTTAACCTAATTTCATAAGTATATATAGTAAATAGAATTGCATATAATGGACCCCTACCCCCAAGGCACACCAACCTTTATTTCCGATATTTCCGATAACCCTTTATCCAACTTTACTTGTCTGGACCATCCTTGAAAAAAATGTGTCAGCCAATAAAAAGACATGTTACTTTTGATACTTTGATTACTTTGAAGATCCTTCATTAATTGATTTGGCAAGACAGTATTAAACGCACTTGAAAAGACCCCGCCTTTGTTATCATTCTTTCCTTACAAACTTAATGAGACACAATATCATGGATTAATCAAACGTTTGATATGGATATGGATGCTTTGAGTGGCTTGCAACTTCCGTTTTGGAACAGCAAGTGACTTCTCCTTTCTTATGTCAAGCAACCTTATGGGTTAACAATCCCAATGTATGGAAACCAGGGCTGAGGGTGTATCAGTTTGGTGATGTTCATTTGGTTTGTATGTCCATATTCTGACTTGGTTTATTTTTCCAAAAGGTCTGGTATAACTTCCCCATGATCCCGAACTTCTTAGCCTGTGGAAGAAAACATCCAAGGTTCTGTCAAATCTGAAGGTTGCTATACACATTTTCTAGTAACTCGGTCTAAAAGCCCCACCTCCTTCCCCTCGTCCTTTTAGCAAAGTAACTACTTATTGTATAAACTATGCTAGTACCTTCCAAAGTTTCATGTAAAAGTATGTGACCTTCAAATATGTCACTAGGTATTACTCAGCCAGATAAAGGTAGTTTTAAGTTAGGCTAGAATAATGCTCGTGAGGAGCAAAGCCGCCAACAGCTAAGAGAAATTAAGGGTAATTGCTATTGTAAGAGTAATAGCAACTTCTTTTTCTTTTCTTTTTTCCTTTTTCTTTCTTTTTACCTTTTAGTATCGGATTTTGAGAATCGGAGACAACTGAAACGATTTATTTTATATTTTCGTACCATTAACACTGCAATATAAAATAATATTGTTTCAATCAACTAGGGTTTTAACGCAAAAATACATACAGAGGCAATATATATCTTAATACCGTACAAACCATAATTTAAATCCGTTTAAGGAAACGACTGAAATCCCTAACCTATGCTTACCTATTATCGAATGGTACAGTCCAAAATAATGTACACTAGTGCGACGAATATAATATATTCCATTTTGGTCGAAACATATTTCCGTGGTGACGATACATAGCCGTTGTTTTCTCAACGATGAATACAGTATATTTGACATTGGTGCAACGTTCATAACCCAAGCAAAATTTAACATAAAATAAGGAATACCACAGATCGTGCACGCCAAACAAATTGCTTCCGAGCGATTATAAATGATTCTCCATTTTCGCACAGTTGGACGAGTGAAAGTTGAGTCGGTGATATGATTGTGAGGATCGTATAGTTTATATATATATGTGTGTGTATATATATATATATATATATATATATATATATATATATATATATATATATATATATATAATATATATATATATATGTGTGTATATATATATATATATATGTATATATCTATATCTATATATATATATATATATATATATACATATATATATATATATATATATATCGAAATAAGGTATGATCCATAGTTATATATATATATATATATATATATATATATATATATATATATATATATATATATATATATATATATATATATATATATATGAGCGAAAACCTTACGCTACTTGTGTGAAATGGTTTGTAATCAAGCAAAACGACATCAACTGATACACCAGTTGGTCTGTTGTATAATAACAGGTCTAACACACAAAAACTCTATCATAGGTCATTTGAATGCAGGACGGCAACAATCTTTTATCAAACGCGGTCCATTTCTTGAAAGGTTGCTATTCAAAACAATTTTACCGGGTTATATTTACAAAATAAGCTAGGTTGATTGTAAATTAAAATGTTGAAACTGTAACATATTGTCGTTTCGTACTGGTTGTAATTAACCTCCAAATGAAGGTACGGTAACAAATACACACATTCATCTGGTTACAGTTTGAGGAATATGACGTTGAAGATGACCTCAACCATCTCAATTGTTACATCACATATTCATGTGTGCTTGCATTTACACGGAACGCCAAACAGTCCGCAGTGCTCATGGAAGTATGTATGTAGGGCCACACAATACAAATGTTATGTATCCTCAAATCACGGATCTATACTTTCGTGAAACAATTACCGAGGATAAAACTTAGGAAATAATCGAAGGAGCCTGCTCCACGTAACCAAATTGCAGACACTTGGCCTCAAAGACATTGACTTATATACTTAACAGAATTTTCAAGGATTACTCCAAGCTTTTGGTTGCCATTACAAATATTGTGATAACATATTCAAGTTAGTACCTGTGCTAACACTAACATTATAGTAGAATACAGTTAGCAGACGAAGAAAGGAAACGGATCACAGAATCTTTGATTTTTTTATATTATTTTTTTTTTTATTTATGTCGATACCGCGATTTCACGGCGGTTTTGAAAGGACAAACAAGTTATAGACTTACTTCTTTAGTATATTACACATTCAAACAATTTGATATTCCTTGTCAAGGTGTCATGTGAGTGTAAGTCTAAATTAACGTAGTTTTGACATTTCTTTATCCAGGATTTTACAGGTTAGCGTGACATAGCAACTCGACAAAGTTATATGTTTGATGTGTTGTCACGATTATTGCAAAGCAACAACTCGACAACTTCCTGAAAGTCTGAAACTCGAAAACCATATACAATATTTATTCTGATGTCGTGCTGTACTGACACAGTAGGTCTACATCTTGTCCTTTCAAACCACCATACAATTCATACAATAAAATCTTAGAGTAAATATCTGTGATGGTTTTGTAGTCACAAGATACATATGAATTTGGTACAATTAAGTTACAAATGGATTCCAGACTGCAACAAACTAAATATGGGTTTATTTATTTTTTTGACAAAACAAGGATATGCTGTAATGTATGACAGGTACAATGTAAGGTGTTTTGAAACGAAAACAACAAAACATAATGAAAGGTCCGTGTTAATACTCTTTAGTAGGATTACGGAACGATAAGCAAATATTGACTTTTTTAAGTTAATCACGTGAAACAGCTCATCGAATACGATATGTATGGCTAACCAACTTTATTCTTCCACATTACCTATGTTCATTATACAAACAGATCTCTCATTACATTTGTTTAATCACAATAAATGGTAAAAACGGTAAAAGAAAGCAAAAAATAACCAAAAGGGAATAAAGAAAGAACAATAGAAAGATCGCAAATTACGGAATCATTTAAAAACAATGTGTTATATCGGATATAATATATACAAAGTAAACAACTTTTCATGAAAGGAGATTTAGTGTTAATTTTAAATTGTCCTTCCTTAGAAATTTGCTAGTGGAAGATTACCCCAGAAATGGTTACAATAATATGTGCACAACGAGGGGATAACATGAAAGGACATGTTATTTTTGCTTGCAAGAGTCTTAACCTTGAGCAATTAAAGCCAACATAAGAAACTGAAACTAAGTAACAACAAAATAACGATATTTTCATGAAATACTTACAGTGTGTAAAATATTCTGAAATAATTTGCAATAATAAAACCTATGATCAAATGTTTCGAGTGAATTATTGAACTACTATTGGTCTCAACCATGAGTACACTACAATACCTTCCATATATAGAAATACGATCATTGATTTCAAGCTTCAGTACACAAAATGCTCAGATTGTCATTATCTTGTTCGAATTATTATTGAATGACGTAACAGACTCGTCATTGGATTGTCTTTTATCGGCTGTAATGGAACTTAAGGGATGATACATAACTAAAGTATACATGAATATAAACGTCTAGCTCGCGTAGTGATTAGATAAAGGAGAGTACAATAGAAAGCCAATCATTATCTTTAAATTAACTAATTAAGTACAAAATGTTATGTAATGATCATTATATCACGTAATATACACGTCATCGTAAACCATACCACATATTATGTTTACAGTGGGCTTTAAAATCCATGGATTACATAATGAATATTGAAAAATAAACAAAGGCAATAGCAAAAAAAAATTCGAAAAGCAACCCCACCCCCAGCAAAAACAAATAAAAACAATTATAAAATTAAAATTAAAACTGGTAGCTGTAAGTTAATGTAAATGATGCATAAACTGTTATTACTTGTAACAACAAACTGATACAGGAAATAGTTAAAGCTAACTAAGAAATATAAACCTAAGTAAATGACGTCATGTTAACTGAAAATGTCTTGAAGCTCGATATACACCAAAACGTCCTCTATTTTGTTTTCTTCAGGAAGACAAATTCGATATAACAGATCAGTTATAGTGTTACATGCAATTGATGAGTGATGACCTATGATAGATATCATAGTGTCTCCAACACATTCGATGAATCTTCAATAAGATTACTTTATGAACAAACGCAAAAAGTAAAAAAATACTAAATATTTGTTAATGGTTTCGAAGTTAATAAAAGACATACATATAAGTTTCATTGTAATTTTCGAACGACAGAAGCAAGCATTGGAGGTTAAATCATTTGACTGAGAAGTTGGTAGCTTATACAACCAGCTTCACAATTGGTTATTTTCTGTCAAAAATATACAAATGATATCACATTGATCTGAAGACACATCAATCCCCACCCATCCTCCCTTCCAACCCCAAGGTTCACGAAAGTCAAAGTGATTATTCTGATCCGTCTTGGACGCTGAGCACGTTACATAAAAATATGAAAAAATGGGTTTCCTCACCTTTAGTTAGTTAGGTGGGACCAATCAATTGGGATATTCAAATAAAAAAATGTTCCCCTCGACGAACTTGACTTTATTCGCTGGGAGAGGGCTTGACTCTGGTGAGGGGTAAGAGGCCTTCTAGATCAGGAATCCGATAGGCAGAGTGTTTGCGTCCGCAGGGTGCAATACAGTCACCGGTTGGACTCTAATTTAGGTTGATTTTCCCTGGGAGGGTGATCCCATGTCTTGGGCGGAGGTCAAGCTCTCTGCCGTCTCATATTTCCTCTGTTTTGTTTCTTGAATTTTTTCTGCTACCAAACGTTGAAGGTAACTGTTTGTACTTATGCCTACAGTATTAAATTTTACTCACTTTCATATATTTTACGGTTCCTCCCACATATTTTCCTACCTGCAGGGGTTGCATTCTGTCCATCTCGAACAGGATTTCATCCCCTACCTATATTATATCTAGTATTTGAACGACATGAACGACATAGAAGAAAAATGAAGCATCTCGAGATAGCCTAACAAGACTGGAAAAAAAGAGCAAAAAATGAACTGAAAATAGTTGTTAAATGAGTACAGATATTAGAATGAATAATTAATAATACTAATACATAATCAAATTTAAAACAAAATTGTCACGTACATTTGAACTGACCACAAATTTTATGTATTTTGGATCAACTTGAATTTCTTGAATCTTGGGTCAACTCGACATTTCTCTTATCTGGTGGTAGCGTAAAGAGTGGTTTAACGATTGGCTATACATTCATCGTAAAAACAAAAACATTAAAGAACTGAGACAAGAATAACACTCATTGCCTCTGATTCCAGAACTATTTGGTGTTACTCTTACGTCTCATCAGTATGGTATTACCATGACGTATCATCAGTATGGTATTACCACTGCATAACATCAGTATGGTATAACAATTAAGTGACATCAGTATGGTTGTACCATTACGTAGAGTCAGTATGGTGTAACTATAACGTAACGTCAGTATGGCGTTACCATTACGTAACATCAGTATTGTATTACCATTAAGTAACATCAGTATGGTATTACCATCACGTAACATCAGTATGGTATTACCTTTACGTAACATCAGTAGCGTATTACCATAACGTAACATTAGTATGGTATTAACCTTACGTAATATTAGTATGGTTTTATCATTACGTAATATCAGTATGGTATTACAATTAAGTAACATCAGTATGATATTACATCAGTTGAACTCTGACTGCGTAGTATATTCTGAGAAAATGCAGCAAGAATATCATAAATTACATTACAATGTGACATCTGACAGTCCGTTTAGTGCAGAATGCGAGTACAATTACACATTCACCACTTTAGTTATCACTAGTTAATCCGTTTAATGTAACAATAAATTATACATTCACTATGTTATTAAGCTTAAGTTAATCATTGCAAATTCATAACCTGATCATAACCTACATTCACTATGATATACGCAATGACATTTAATCTGTACGATAAAGAACACGATTACACATTCTCTATGTCTATATAATAGCAGTAAATCTGTTCCATATGTCACTTCATTGAATAATTGCTATATGAAGAAGTAGTAGTTAATGCGTTCTATACGTCACGTGTCTACATAAAATAATGAGATCAGCAGAAATAGAAGGGAAGTTCCTCTCAAGATTTATTTTAATGTTATTTGAAACTTAAAGACTAGCATCGTTGATAATTAATATCTACTTGTAAAATATGATCAATAATCAGAAAGGAAAACACGGTTAACCAATGATAAATGGCGAGTTGAACACAAAGATCGCGGGACGTTGGTTGTTCTCCGCTGGAAATGTTCTTCAACATAAAGCTAAGTGGTGCGGACACGCAGTGCGATGTGAAGGTCTAACTTCTGCTGTACTGTATGGTTTACCTTACGGCTGCAAATGCAATCCAGGCCGTCCACATATGCGTTGGATCGACAACTAAACCAGATGGTCCGGTCGTTCTGCAAACCAGCTGATTGAAGATGGCAGACGTCGGATTAATATTATTAAGTGTTGTGAACCTCATAATGTGTATACTCTTCGAGGAGGTCGACGGGCTAATTTGGCTTATGACTATTGATTGGTTGACTAAATAAACAGTCTGCTGTAGCATCTCCAGTGACATCACTGAGAAGAATGTCAGACTATCTGCTCTCTCTCTCTCTCCACCCGCCTATCTCCACCTTTCTCTGTTCAACCATCTCTCCATCTCCACCTATCTGTCTCTCTCTCTCTGGAAGAGTACACGTTAGACAGTCTGCTGTTTCTCGTGGAGATAACTCTAGTTCAAATGTATAACCTAGAAAGAAACAAATTATTACTGTTTAAAAGTGTTGTCACATCGACAAACTGTTGCAGTTAATGAAGGGATGGCACAAAACAACATGTATCACCTGCTACACATACTAACGGAGATCCATGCTTTACATAATAACAGGCATCACCTGCTACACATACTAAATGAGAGCACTGCTACACATAATAACAGGCATCGCCTGCTACGCATGCTAACAGCGGTCCCTGCTACACATAATAACAGGCATAACCTGCTACACATACAGAGGGGAGATCCCTGCTACACATAATTACAGGCATCACCTGCTGCACATACTGGATGTCATTCAGAGGTGTTATGTTGTTTATATCAAGCTAAATGTAACAGTAGCATTTAAGACTGCACAGGGGAGTCATCTTGAATTTAGCTTCAAAGGGAACATTCCAGAAATTTAGCTTATTATAAAGGTGAATTTACGGAAAATATGATTAGCTATGGAAGGAGAACTACAACCCAATTGTTTAATTTGACTATAACATATGAAGACAATACTTCTGCTTAATGTCACCATTCAATGCATTCTCACACCTAATCTTATGTACTCAAATACTCTTCCATATAGCGGCAACATAATAATATTGATTTAGTATTACTATGCTCTCACTGTCTATTATACAATAAAGTAGAATCAGATTAGTCGAATGTTTAAAGGAAAACACATTATTTTAGCCTCTTCATTTTAATGTATCAATTGTAGCTTTTTGTTCTATTAAGTCATATTAAGGCGTCATTACTACATTAGATGGTTACGGTCCAGACAGACACAAGCAGCAAATAATTTGATACGATTATTCATCATTACAATCGCTCGCTAGACCATCAAACCATTAGTGTTATCATGCATAAATTAGCTCCCTTTATCTACTAGTTCTTCTCTTAATATAATTACGAAATATAACACTATTATTCTTGCTATCAGTCAATTACTGTTAAGAACAATTGCCAAAGTATATGAACAATTACTCAGGATGAACAGTTTAAGATCCGTGATAAGATCATTCAAACTGTTATTGTTTTTATTAGTTCACTTTGAAGTCATTCTTAGCTCGATATTATAAGCAATATACAAACATCAGCTTGATTTCAATTCAAGAGGCAAGCGATCCGTGGTACAGCAACATTCCATTTACTCAACAGACGTAGGCGGACATGTGGTTATATACATGTAATGTACAAACTTTGACAGTAAATTATCAGCAATTAACACAAACTCTCAGACAATTCCATTTTTAGATATGTTGTTTATTTACGTTGATCTTGAAGATTTGACGAGCTTTGTTGTCAACTACCCTCCATTGATGACCTTCATATTCATGTTGTATATGATTAACTGTAAGGCTGTCTCACGAAGATGTTTACTTATGGAATATAACTTAGTATGAGACAAACTGAAAATGAAATATTCGATATTCTTACTTCTTCATACATATAATCTTCTGATGAACTCTACAACATGTAACCCTGCAAGAAAGAGAAACAAATAAGCATACATAACTAAATAACACAAAGCTCATCCGTACTACAGTGCGCTATATCCCTTAGCATTATCCCTATCCCTATGTGGTTTGTTTCTCTGTACAGTGACAGAAAAGCGATTGTGAATTAATAACGATGGTAATCCGGAGGTTGAAGAGTGAAAATTGCAGCTGTATATGACAATATTTGAAACGTTTTTGAAGGTGTAATGTTCGACATCCAAAAGTAATTTCCTTCCTTTATCCATACACATGAAAATAGCTACATATCTAGGTAATTAATCAATAATGTTACTGCATCGCCGTGGTTACACCTTGTGCAGTTATGTCCAAGATTTCTATATACGCAATATATCAAGATGTATTACAACTATTAAACGATGAGTGACTTCTAAAACTCCGCCGAAGAAAGTTGGCGGACCAAAGATGTCCATGCAGAGGGATTGGCTAATTTAAATTTTCATCCAACTTTGGATAACATAGTCTAGTTTTAGACATTTTTTTACACAATCTACCTAAACCTTGTAGTATTTAAAAGTCTATCGGTTTCTGTATTTAGCAATTCTTTGACTGTGTGTGCAAAGGGAAAATTATTTAGGCAGTATCTAAACTTGACATTGAGAACAGTGCTATCAGCATTACGTTATATACATCTAAATTCCGTGTTCGATACACATCAATTATAAATCTTTCCTGCCTGGTGAGAATTAAAGTATAATACTCTTTGGTTTTATTTCTTTATCCACAGTAATTGACACCTCCTGCCCGACACTAACTAACAGGAACATGAATATATGTCTCTCTTACCTCTTCTCCTGATAGATTCCCCATGTTGTCACAGTCCTAAAAGGAAGAGAAAGTTTACTTTTATGAGATTTGTAAATTGTATTCAGGAAAATATGATAATGCGAAGCCAATAAAATGTATAGGTTAGAATGAAATATGTTCACAAATATCGCAGTAAACTATCCCTGACAGGTAAACGCACATCTGTATTGAACACACTTAAGTCAATATAGGAGACAGACTCGTCACTGTAAGATACACGGACTAAATAACATTAATACACACATCAGCTTTAAAGGGAAGACAGCATTAGTTTTAATCCCGTTATCAAACACTGAGTACCGCCAATAAATACTGAGTGACGTCATAATGATGAACGTTTTACTGACATGATCAGATGGATACCATTGGCGAGAGGATGACGAGAAGAAAAAGAGGGCAGTATTTAAAGAAAGAACTATTTATACTATCCTCGTGGTTCAATCGATGAAATGTACAACTAATGTATAATCTTGAATATACCATGAAGCAGTATTTTGGTTACTCTTCCTACCCCCCGCCCACCCACCTCCACTCCATCTTATATGATATGTTGCTATCGTATACCATAGGCAATCCTTTAATGATATCCAGGGAAGTTTGGGAGATGCAGTTGAAAGATTAAATCTCGAAGAGCAGTAACAAGGAAAGATAGCGATAGTTTAAATAGATTAGAGATCTGTGTAGATCTGTTATTGTTGACAAATTTCATGAAATATTGTGGAATTATATTAACCCTTCAATAGTTTATTTCTTCCATATTTGCCATGTCACGTGCGTATTTGATATTTGAAGTTTGTAAATAATTATTTCATGAACAAATATATCCATCCTTGCTTTGATCCTTTAGTCATTGCAGTGTAAACACAGTACACATTGCAAGTATTTCATCAATTAAACATACATATACATCATACACTACATAAACTATTATACTCATAACATTATACATGTATCAACAGGAAAGCGCATTGAAAAGTGGTAAACGTTTGTTATTTCATATAAGCCTATTCGAACTTCGCCACACTCTATGTTCCATGTTAGGCAAATTTAGACCAGGAAGGGTTGACGGTTTGTTAATTTGGAAAATATCAGTTTTTTTAATATTTTTTTATAGTAACCAATACGCTCTGTATATTTCTCAGACCGATGAGCTCTACATTACATTATCTCTATGTACTGACTGGACTCAGACTTGGTTTGGGTTACTCATATACTCTATAGAACTCTGTTCGGACTCGAGAGTACCATACTTTGACCAAGTAGTCTCGGACTCGGCTCGAAATCAGGAAAAATGGACTCAACTACATCAGAGTGTTTCTTATACTATAAGATACATACTTATTGAATGGCTGTGATGGAAATAGTACTAATAACAATAGTAACCATGTGAGGATACAAGGCCAGGATGTTGCATTATAGTATCGTCAGCGCGTAAATATAATTATGAAGATACAATAGTTAATTTACCGGGTGGTAATTGTTTAAAAAGCAACCACATTACAAGTTACTTCGAACACCCCACCCCTCCACCTATCTGGCCCATGCTCCTTCAATAACCTATTTTTTTACACAGTAGTTATTCAAAAGACGAAAAAATAATGCAAATATTTTCAACCATTATTAGTTCAGATTCACCGTTGTCATTTTTTGTATCATAATGCTGCTGCATATTCATAGTACTATACATATAGAGGATGGTACAAAAAGAAGTTTCTTGAAAGTTAAATATAAACCTTAACTTTAATCTTTTAGTTAAACTTTTAAGTAGTCACCTCTCCTTTAATTTTGCTAGTATGTTTAAGTACATCAAATTGATGAAATCCTGCCCTTTTATATATAATCCTACTGGGACCACACATTTATATATAAGTCACGTATATATACATTCATCTAAATAAATAATATAATATAATCAATAGGGATCCCGCAAATCCAATTACAACTCAAACTACTAGCACAGAGTCACATTTAATGATTGTTGTATTTCTGCGTGCAGTGACGTCAGACATAAAGATTCTAGAGATGGAAAGTATGCATCGATATTTTCACCTATATTTTTTTTTACTGAGACGGTGTGGAAGAGAGACACTGGAAGCACGATACATTTATTTCGCTTTATATGTTTTAATCTGTCTGAATATTCTCTACTTTAAAATTGATTAATTGATTCTAAAGGCAATTACTTCTATAAGTAGGACACATGGCGGGGGGGGGGGGGGCTTCTAACAGAGAAAGAAGTACAACAATAATCGGAAATAGGACGAAAGCGCTGGAGTACGATCGTGGAAGGTAGACTTCATTTATTGTTGTTTAATGCCCCCCTTATTTTATTTGTAGCATACCTCGTCACAAGGGTTTCTGACGTTTACGTTGTATTGTACGATATATACATCCTGGACAAATATCTCCTCGTCATTGGACAAATGAACATTTATACTAAAATAAGAGTATCGTTACTTCAGTACGGAGAACTAGCCTTTCCCTCCCCACCCCCCCCCCCCCTTGAGAATCTCTAAGGAAGTTTTTTTTTTAATATTTGATATAATAATAAAACATAACGAATAAAACCAGAGAAAGTATGCTATTACGATAATGAGGCAATACATTTATTTTTATGACCAATTGTCTTTAATTGGGTTCGAGTTTACTTAATTAGATCAATGTCTAAAGTGCGACGTGTGATATAACATGAATTTAACACTTCATTAATGCGCACACATCTATTTAAACATTTATGGTGTATAAGGTCTCGTTTCATGTTAAATGAATAATATAATACAACAATGGATCTGGTTGCTTTAGGAACACATAAATATGGTTCCATAATATTAGATGGAAGGTTGTTGAAAGAGCGGAGTAGGAACAGTTTATAGTAAAATATGAAGAGTAGTTTTCTAGCCGCAACAGAAAGTTGAAAACAATAGAAACCTTGGGATCATGAAATGGGGATGGAACTTCGTAATATCGTCACAGGGGGTTATAACGTAAACTGTTAGCCTGGCAGGAAGTAAACAACACGTAATATTGCGCCCATTTCATGTCATTTTTTATATCTTAAAGTTAGAAAATCACCAAGACTAGTTTGAAGTCTATATAGCTTTCATACTGTAACATTTCTTTCATGTAACAAAACATGTCCTAGTTCATAGCGACTGCAATAGAATACCTATAATAACAATATACTGTATGACTATGTGTTGTGTGCATGTTATACCAGACAGTCGTATCTGTAAATCAGCTTAGTCTGTATTTAAGTCAAATCCCTCGTCAAAGGTGATGTTTCAGTTATAGCATTGCTTATACTAATTTGGTCTCGAGAGATAATTCTTTCTTCGATAACGGTGTATCAACACGATATAGCTAGATTAAAAATCCTCAAAATTATAATCTGTAACATTTACAGCTGTTCCGTTAACTAATTATTCCTTTAAGCGTTTGATTGGAAAATTCCTATTGTATTGAGAAGACATTAACTATTCATTTGGAACACCCACTATCCTGCACCTAAGGGTATTTTAGTTAAAGCCAACCGAAATGTACACAATCCTAATATCTTGCCGAAAAATGAAATAAAGCCATTCAGAAATAAGTTTCTTTGCTTTGCTGTTAAGTTGATTCAAACAGAGTGACTTGAATTCTTTTTTCTTAGATTATTTTTAGTAGCATCGGTTTTCAAGTTTTTATTAAACTTTTACTTATCGTTTTTTTACATATTTTTGTTTTTCGTTTATTTGATTATTTGATATTTATACTGGTGATAACGGTAATGATATGAAAACTATATCGGGCGTTTGTGATAAATTCGAGCTAAATATTGCTTACGGAAGCTTTTAGTGTACATGTTATTTTACAACCGTATGGCAGTATTATAGTAGGAACTCTGAATCTAACCGCTTGTAATTAGCATCAGCAGGCGATGAGATTTGAAACAACTTCAGCCCTAATTCGTACATGTATAAGAAGGTGAAGCTACAGTAGTATGTATATATATTATGACATATGTAATAGGTCTGATTTAAGTTCCGATGCTGGTTTAAAAGCAACCAGATTTCATATGTGTTATAGCATCTATCAAAATTATAATAATTCATCAAACTGATGAAAAATGTTAAGTGCTACTTGATGGCAATTAAGTTGATACTGTAAACGAAACCAGCTATGTTAATGTTACATTCGTTAAGTTAGTCTTGTCATCCAATATTGCTTTAAACGGATCATCCAGCTTCTCCAAAGGAGAGTCTACTGCACATCTAAGATGCTTTTAAAAAATGCAGAAAGCAATATACGGCAAAGGCTTAGAATATTTATATCTGTGACGCAGTTTCTTGAATACATTCAGATTCATGTGGGTGATCTTTTGAACAATGCGTATGTATACAGCCTCACAAATGACGTGTCCAGTTCTTTGGTTACCATGGTATCTAGACAACAGAACGAAGCAGTAGTATAATTGCCTCACATTCTAACTGGTATTATGGTCTTGTTGTGTAAATGTGCGTGGAAAGTGATTTCACACAGCTCCACCGAAACATCGGTAATGATTTACTCCACAGAGCATATCTGGTTCCACTACAAATATATATTTGCAGGATCTTTTTCTACAGTTTATTCTAAATCACGAATATAGTATTTTCACAATTTACAAAATAGTCTTCAATTTATTCATTTTATTAATAGACGTTTCACATCTTCCTTCATCTATATCAATCGCCAAAATGTCCAGCATATGCATTCTGGAAAACGGTGAGTCTGATGTTCATAGGCAATTTCGTTTATATATGCACTCCAAACACAAATGATAGGTAATGAAACCAGTATCTGATATGATTTTAAAACCATGCAAAGAACAAAGTTACATCGCGCTGCTTTGTATCGGTCACCATCCGCCACATTACTATAGTCCATCCTCATTTCTGACCTAAAAACTACAGGTATTAAATGTCTTATATACAGGAACATTTACCTTGATAAATTTGAGGTAATAATAAGTAAGATTAAGAAGAAGAAAGAGTAGCAAAAGTGGACTTTTACAATTTCTGTACTTTGTGCTGTTTTTGTTACAATCTGCTGGTATGTAAACTTGACTGTGAAAAGAATTAGAAGGACTTGAAAACATAATGTTACTTCAGTCCACCAGGGATGATTAAATGAGGATTTTTAACAAAAAAATATCCACGACACTAAATGTGTGGGACACAAATTGTCTAAATCTAGATCAACGACAAATAATTCACTGATTTGGAGCAGTCACGTGATTGTGACAACACATCTAGATATCTTAGTTTTTTACAGGGTATCCAATAAGTCTGCGAATATTTCACGGTTTGGTCAATGAACAACCTATGAAGTAATAGGCAGCTTATGTTAATGGAAGACCAGATTCTCCTAACACCAGAGAAAACGAAAATATTACTATAACCAGTGAAACCAGGGAGCCTGCTACAAAGACAAATATGCAAGTGCAGCTACCGTAAGCTACATGGTCGGCTAAGTGGACTGTTTTTACGACTGTTGTATGTGCCATGATGAACATTTGCCGCGACATTAAATGAACATAAACAAGAACGGTGCAACATGATTGACAACATTCTACGGTTTCATTTTTTTTTCATATTTATTATTTGATTAAGATATTTGTTAATGTCATTCATTTTCACTATAGCTAAGTTTTGTTTCAGAAGAATATTACCAATGTTTCACGAGGATGTAAAGTGGTATGTTGGAATCATTAAGCAGTGTCGGCTATGTCAATGATGTTGTTTCAAAGTCATACACGCTACTAGTGTTCCACTAAATATTGAAATGATATGCTCGGTTGTTAATTATCATACCAATGCTCATGATTTACTTCCAGAATGTTATTACAAAAATATATTTTCAAGATATGTATTTCTGTTCACTTCCAGATTTGTATTGTCTGTTTCTACGTTTGGAAGAACGTGATACAAACGTTTACGTGAGTTGTTCCTGTATTATTTGGCGCCCTCAACCCTCCACCCTAGACACGTATAGTAAGCGATGAATGCGGCTGGAAGGTCCATGGAGATGTGGCAATATAATATTCTTAAGAATTGAAGATAATTATCAAGATACCATAAACAATTAGCCGATGACAAATTATGAATTTTTAAATCAGATTACCAGTTACCGAGTATACCGTAGTTGGAAGAACTCCACTCCAACCTCCACCCCCCCCCCTCCCCACCAACCCGATCCTGACTCCTTCAAAATCGTCTAATATATATATGTTTATGTTTGTTCAAAACACGAGGGAAATAACATGTGTCTTCTATTCATATTTTATAAAGTAATTGTACATGGTTCGGTTACCATGGTATCCGTACAGCAGAACAACAAAGCGGGTTAGTAGAGCTGCACATACTACTACAAAGGTTCTTTCTATATTCGAATTTATTCCCATTTATCACGAATGCAATAATCAGCACCCCCCCTCCCTCCCCTCTAAAAAAAGGAAAACAGAAATAGTATCAGATCGGAACACTTGCAATGTCATTAATGAAATCAGCTTCTCTTCCCTTCATATATACAAATACCAAGATCATGGTAAGCATTACCATTCAGAAAAATATACTAGAGTTTATTGGTTTCAAATACAAACCAGACCCGTCATTTCATTATATCTAAGCCTGCCGGACCCATACACTTATGTCAGTCACGTATACACTAATATGGATGATTAAGAATTTAAGCAAGTGATCCCTTAATTAAATGCCTTGAAGAATTTTGAGAAACAAAGTTATTCATTAGCAAGATTTAATTCCAAAGGAAGAATACTATGATGGATATTTGTGTTGTTTCTTCTACAATCTGCTGTTAACGAACTAGGCCGTAAAAGGAAAGATACGGACCTTGAAAACAAAATGTTTCTTTATTTCACCAAAATCACACCAGGTTAGATGAGAGTAGGCATAGATTTCAATGGCTCGGAAACAAACAAACAAAACATGGCAAGTAATTTGTGGGACACACTATTGTCTGAGTTTAATTAAACGATAAATAATTCACTAGTAAGTAGCAACCATTGGTTGTAGCAAATAACTACATATCTTAATTAGTTACAGGGCTTACCAGTTATATGTACACATTATATGGACTGGTCAAAGATATAACATATTACGTAACATGAAGCTTTATTTAATTTTGTTAAAACGATTACCCAGTGACTTAATTCTCAACTTTATTTGAGTTGAACATTACGAAAGTATAAAACAAGTTAACATAACAATTTTTGAGTCAAATTTCCAATACATCTGTTCCTATTACTAACTTCCAAGTTTACCCCATCATTCTGTGCATTTGACCACTTTCAAAATACCATAGAAATAGTTAAATTTAATTTGATTGGCCTATTACTTGATCAAAACCAACAATTTAAAAATATATCTATTAGTGTTAAAACCAGGCATGGAAGACCCACGTCTCACAGGAACAAAAATAACAAAAATATATCCATGTCAATGTCTATATAAAACCAGGGAGCTGGTACAGTTAGACACAAGGTCATTTAAACGGTCTGTTACACCATAGATCAGGAGTATGACTGTAAATGCACAAGTACGTACGTAATGGTACTATGCACGTACGTAATATTATTACGTGCGTAAGTAGTATTATTCCGTACGTACGTATTAATGATCACGTATGTACGTAAAACATACCACGTACGTACGTTATAAATGTCACGTACGTTTGTGATATTATTTACGTGCGTAAGTACATAATACTTTTTTTGTAACCATGTCCTCCTTAGAGCTTCGCATTTCACAACCCCTCAAAATAATAGGACGGTATATGTCAAAAATGATGGAAATATACGTAACAAACATGTCAAAACCTTTTATATGTATCTAAATAGTTATAATACTCTCACCGATAATCTCACTGATATGGAATTAATACGAGTGTTTCAATATAGAACTAATCATTGGATGGACTGAATAAGATTCATAAAAACAATGCTCCCCTATCAGGACCCTCCACTCCCCCCCCCCCTCCCCATTCCCTGTTCTAATCTCTCAATTTTCTCTTCTTTCTTACACGGTGATCTGAATTCTGCTTTTCTCTGAATGTCGAAAAAGATTACGTTGCATCTTTACAAACTGAAACTACTAGAATTTAGTATTCTTGACTCATTGATGTATGTTAACATGCAGTGACGGCTGTCTCGAAATGAGTTTTATAAAACACAATAAGAGTGGTTTTATCCATATACTTTAATCGTACTGAACTATTCGAATATATGTTTTGTACGAAGTGTATATTATTTTAGACATTTTTGATTTGAAAATATATTAAATCACATTTAGATGAAGAAATAACGCGGATAATATGAAGAAAAAGTGTTTCCAATTGAAGACCTGAAGTTTTCCTATTTAACGCTAGTTTCGTTGTCCCATTCTCTTATATATTATTATCTAATTAATATTAAATATATGACCTTTTTGCCTTTATTCAAAGTTTATTTGACAGTGGTAGGAGAAACTAAAGAAAAGTAATCCAATTATATAAGTCTATTTTAAAGGATAATATTTCACCTCTTTGAGGGTGAAATGGACACTAAGTAACTAACGTTAACACTGTGGTATCCTTCAACAATCGAGTAGTCTGTAAATAATTTCATTTTGTTATCTTTTCAGTAGATATATTAAATATTCATAAATATTAACTATTTTCTGATGAAGAAGGTTTTTTTCTTCAATGTTGAGAGAATAATTTGAGAGAATATCTTGAATAAAACAACACATTTGTGGTTGAGTAATAAGGGACACACGGGTGACATTCTGGTAGAAAAGGCAACAATAAAAGGAAAGATCTTACCAACGTTTGAGAGCAGGAGCAAGAAGATAAAATTTATATTGATTTAAGTTCAATCTGTTTATCACAATCTAATTCAAATGCTACCATCAACTTAGTGCATTTTACCGATCATGTTGTCACTATTATTTATTTCATATTTACTGGTAAAGTATATTTACTGGTAAAGTATATTTACTGGTAAAGTATATTTACTGGTAAAGTAATATAGAGGGCAGCTTAGCTCAAATAAGCTGGCCAGAATGCATTATGAGCAATAGCTGTAAGAAAGGTGCACAATCTCTTACCTGCCATAGACCGGTCTGTAGATTGAGGCGACGATGATCATAATATATATCTTGAAAGTTCCATACTGGTGAATAAAATGAACGAAAATGAAAGTGCAATGCAAGTGCAATTAAATCTCTCTATTTTTTTGAGGGGGGGGGGGCTGGAATGAAATCATAAAGATTATATTCACCGGATTTATGTTGGCCCTCGATCATACCCTCATATCAGCTGAGAAATCAATCTGGTTGATTCCTTAAGTTTGATCTTATCAGTTTACTATCATTATCATCCCAGTAATATATCTGATCAGTTTACAATCCTTATATCTCAGTAAGATTACCGATCAGTTTACTATCATTATCATCTCGGTTGTATGCCTGATTAGTTTACAACCAATATACATAACCAATCAGGTTAGAATTGTTGTCATCTCATTGGCATAACTGATTAGTTGTATACTTATGCCACATTACACATGTCAAACAACTCACATAGGAGTGAATATTGAACAAAATTAAGAAAAAAATCCTGATAGTCGAGTATTCGATGCTCAGATCAAGAAAAATCATCCATGAGACGATGAACTGATCAGCGAACACTCAACATCAGTGACGTCATCACAGATCATGAAAGCCAATAATTTAATTGTTGATCATAGAAAAATAGTATTTGGATTTATGGAGCTACAAGCCTAGACAAATAATCGTCATACTCACGTGATTACATTTCCAATGTACTGAGAGTTTGTCAGTTGTGTAAACTAAGGTTTATATTTCTTGTTTCCAGTCACTTTCTTAGGTATGTTTGTTTTCAACTGTATTAAGATTAAATACATCAATCTCTCTACTAGTACCTTATATGGAGGAGGAAGGTGTGTATAATCTAACATCGTGTTATTATGACTTGACATGCACAATTGTAACATTGAACAATAACGCTGTTCAAATTTCTGAAAAGTTTTAAGAAACCTACATTAAAGTCTGTTATCAACAGAATTATAAATGGAGACAAACAACACTTACGTGCAAACACATATTAATGAAGATACCATATCAATATAAATTATGTTTTGTGTCGTGGTTTGTCTTTCAGATCATCAATAAGGCCGTGACAAAACTACAACAAGGACTAAACAGAAAAAAAATCAGCAGCAATTGTAATTATAATTGTTGAATTGAAATAGAACAGACCATTGTAACCAGGCGCGTATCCAGGGGGGCGTTGGGGGCGCGCGCCCCCCGGGTAAGAAAAAGAGGCGAGAAAAAAAAGAGAAGAAAAAAGGGAAAAAAGAGGGGGAAAAAAGAAGAGGAGGAGAGGAAGGAAGGGAAGAGAAAAAGGAGAAACGGAGGGAGTAAAAGAAAAACGCCAAGACACCGGGAAGAGAAAGGAACAGTGACATCATTACAGCGCTGATCCCTATTATATACACAGGGTATACACAGGAATTTCGGAAGTGGCGTGCGCCTCACCCTACCACTTACACCGACAACTCCATTTTTGACGTTTCCATTTTCTCTCTCACTAATGTTTCAATATATATATATACTATATATGGTCTTTCATAACACGTGTGTGTGTATATACGCCTTAATTGTAGAATTGTGCTATGAAACCAACTGTGGCTGGTCTCGAACTCGACCGTGTCGTCAGGGAACATGACGCATTTCGGGAAGGGGGGGACCGCCCCTCCCCCTTGAGCATATTTTTTATGATGTCGCTAGTAATTTCTAACTAGAAAATGCTTAGATGCAACTTACAAGGCATGGGAAGTACAATTTCTAGCCTCAAAACTGTCTATGTGTGTAATCATGGGCGTAGAAGCCCAAGTTTATTTGGGGGCTGTAACAACTTGCCCGAAAAAATAACCAAATATTTTCGCGCGTTCCGCGCGCGTTCATCTTTGTAATGTCAATATCATATAAACAAGCATCGGTTATTACATCGCATGCCATCGTGTATCGTACGGTCCGTGAAAGTTGCGCAGTACACCGCGGGATGCTAGTGTAAACAACGAAATGTCTTATGTAGATGGAGAAAAAGCATTGAGCTCCAATTAGGTCAAAACTCTCTTTTATATTAGTAATGGCGATTTAGGGGCTGCAGCCCGTCCCCCCCCCCCAACCGCCTCCTACCCCTATGTGTGTAGTGTTCGGTTCGGAAATATCTGCTATTTTTTTTTATTTCTTTCAAGGAAGTTTTATAATAGCCGTTATATTAATATTTCTAGACTAATAAATTAACTGTGTCTAAATTTTCGAAAATTTCCTCATCAACATTCTTCATTATACTTCCCTCTACTTGTGCAATTTTGACAGGTCTGTTAGGGGTTGAAGGAGGTTTTTCTATATTGGTTGTCCATAGATAAATTTTGTGCAACAATATGGGTATGTTTTGAAGTGAGTTTATTCACGAGAGATGTGAATTTTCATATTCTGAACAAATAATGGGCTTAAAACCTTGAAAAGTGCGGCTGACGGGTATTGTGGGCCGCGACGTAGAATCACCTACAAAAGCTGTGACTGGTGACAATCTTCAAAAAGGATATGGATGGAAAAAAAAACTATTGGGAAATACTTGGTTCTCAGGCAAAAAGTGTACATTTGGTTGGTCATTTTCAAGCCCGAGAAGTGCATTTTCCGGTGATCTGGGGGTATCAAAACCAGAAATTTTCGTGTACGCTTCGCGCCAACCGATGGTGGCGCTCCGCTTAGATAGTAATTCGCGCCCCCCCCCCCCGGGTTAGAAAATCCTGGATACGCCCCTGGTAACGTCCCTTTGTTTTATGTTTGTTACATCTTCTGATTTCGGAATTTGAATGCTAGCCTAGGCAAGGTCCAGAACTACCCACCTGCTCTAACTAAAAGCAGGTCCCTTGTTTTACGGTTATGATTCAGTAACACTTCTGGTGACGATATGACAAATTGCTCATTTCCACTTAACACAAGAAACACGTATCTAGTTTAAATAACCACTATAACTTCTTTTTCATAATAGACTACCATAGCCTGCAGCATAGTTGCATCCATGGCTGTTTACTTGATCCAAGCAAAGGATGGATACTTTCTCTTGAGCATCGTATTTATTTAATGAGTAAGAACATTGAACATTCAATAAAAAAACATAATTGATATTTTTTGGAATTTACTCGTTGACCGATGAAGAAGACTAATTGAATTGTATCTACTCTGAATTGCTCTCTTAACTACTACTTGCAAGGTCAATGGATACTCTAAGAAACACAGTAGGCTGCCTTACTCAAACATATTGAATCTTTTTATGACATTTTAGCATCTCAGCGAAATTCAAAGAAAATTTTAAGTTCAAACTGCGACAGATACCACGCGTCATAGGCAGTAAAGTATACCTCGTTACCTCATCAAGTATATAATACCGATGTGAACTATATCGAATCGATAAACAATAAATTGATAGTGTAACGTCACTTCCCAGTCTGGTGGGCAGTCTTTAATGATGGGGTTGGCGAAAGAGAGTCTCGACAAAAGGATGACAATGGAGAAGATGCTAAAGTGCTAGTGGCACAGTGGTACCGTTTATTCAGACTTCCGTCTCCTTACTAGGTTCATTAAATGTTCTTACACTTATCCTTGTTTACGCTGAACGTAACTGTTAATGCAATTCCTCAACGCGGCGTCTAAACGCAGCGTAGAACACGGCTCTAAACGCAACACCCAAACATTCAACGCGGCGCCCAACGCAGCGCAGAACGTAACGTATAACGCGGCGCCAAACGCAACGCCAAACGCAACGGTCAACGCGGCGCCACTCGCAGTGTATAACGCAACGTATAACCCGGCGATAAACGGAACGCCAAACGCAGCGTCTAAATATGAAAACAGATTTAACTTAACGGTGTCTGCAATGCCGTTAATCGATGTAAATATACTAAGAACCAATCGATGGACTAAATGGCAGCAGTGTATCTTTTTGATAGCTGACCTAGGCTATTCTCTAATGTTCCTACTTACGGACTCGCTGAAATATATCCAATCACAGCAGAACACTGATCTCTACTAAAGTACACATATTGTCACGCAGTTCAGAGCGCTAAATAACGTAAACTGATAACAGTCGGTCAATAACGTTGCTCCTAAATAACTGGGCGTAATCTCCCTCAGGACAATAGCGCAGTTTGCTAACAATTCATACAACTCACAAATGTATTCAATAATATTCTGAGCGCTTACAATATCTACGAACAGTTATACACGGTCAGTGGCATCGCCAAGGGGGGGGGGGGGCAGGGGGGCACGTGCCCCCTGGAAAACCAAGTGCCCCCCGAGTGCCCCCCCCCCCCCTATTTGAGATTTGGGTTGGTAAAGGACAAAGAAGCACAGTAATTCGTATTTTCTTCAAATGAGCTGCGAAAAAATGAAAAAGTTTATCCTTGAACGTCGGGTATCGAAATCGAACCCGCGCCATCACAACAGGTGTCGATATTTACATTGAATGTGTCAGTGCTCACGCCATACCAGCGGATATACACGTCCGCTTCGCGAGCTACATGACTGTGAGAAGGGAGGGTACTGCAATATGTTGCCTTGGTCTACGGTTGACAGGTTAGGAGCTGACGAAATGTGAGAATGTGAGGGTCCGCAGGCACCATACTTGCCTATATTTGTGGACCCATATATTAACTCTGTTGTGTAGGGGGTACAGAGGTCATTTGAGGTCAGATGCTTGTAGGAACAAATGGCGAATGTTCACACCTGCCTACTGAGCCATACTCGATGTGTGATCAAATTTTGGATTGCATGGTGAGATCCCTGATAGGAGCCAATAACGATGCTGGAACCTGTTACATCTTAATAGATAATGGGCGAAAACGAGAAGGACAAGAAAGGAGTCGGGGTCATGCACACATTAATTCAACAAATGTAGGTTCTATTGATATAGGGTTAGGCATAATATCGACAGCATGTGGTTCATATCCTCTGCAAAATCCTGCGCCTTGTTAAAATCATTACCTCAAAAATAGCAATTTCTGGAGATATCTTCAGATCGAATTTAGCATCAAATGTGGCAGCATGTTGCATCTAGCCAATCCTCCGTATGCGAAAATTTTCCAAAGGGGAGGGGGGCAGGGGCGGCGGAACCGGGGGGCTTGGGGGCTCAGCAGCCCCCCAATGAAAAAGTTGAGTGGGCAAATGCATGATAAGCCACCCCAATATTTACCAAGGCTCCGAAACGTGCATCTGCCCCTTTTTCAATGCATACTTGCCGATCTGTCCGATGCACACGCATACTATATAGGTGTAATAATTTTAGTAAATGCTGGGGGGACCCTCGGCCCGTCCTCTGGCTGTAGACCACATTGTCACCCCAACCGCGTCTTCACGCCCCGTGAAAAGTGGAAGCAGAGAGTGTGAGTACCGGTATGCGCAACACAACTTCGTCTTAGGCCAATGACTTGCTTCATTTCAGCCAGTTCTCCAACATCCCCTTACTACACTCAAAAACGTCTTTGCGAGCACACTACGAGTAATAGCTACTCTCTTAAAACACCATCGAATATACAAATTACAATGTTTTTACAGACTTTTACGTGCAATCTGAGAAATTGCAGGCTTGAGACCCATATTTTAGGGCTAGGTATTCGCAGCATAAAACACTCGGGAAGTGCCGTTTCCGGCCACCTGGGGGTTTGAAAACCCCAACACTTCTTGTACGCTCCGCGCCAACCGATGGTGGCGCTCCGCTTAGATAGTCTATACACATTAGCCCCCCCCCCAATAATTTTCCCGTTCCGCCGCATCTGGAGGGGCATCCCCTCCCCTTACACCCCTCCCCCAGGACGGCGATCCGTATCCACCTAAGTGCCCCCCATCAAATGCTGGTGCCCCCCCCCCCCCAGACTGAAAAGTCTGGTGACGCCACTGTACACGGTGCCGTTGTATTAGAACCTACCAACTTGGATAGTAGTAAATGATATGATAACGTACCGTACGTATACGTCTTGAGAGATTTTGTCAACGAGTCCCACGCTGCACGTACCATCAGTTCCTTTTATACTAGCCTGAACAATGGCTTAAGTTTACGCGCACGAGAATGTTCTACTTCATAGTACACCGCCTCAGGGTTGCGGTCACCAGTCTTCCGGGGACCGAAAGGCCACAATTGCTTACGTCATAGTAAACAACTTAGGAGGATAACGGGGATTTCCCGGCAAAGAATTACAACATTACTTAAACAGCTTAAAGAATAGCTTTCAAAGTTTCAATACTACGCAAGTTCGGTTACAATAGCTTGAAAATGTAACTAATACTATATCAGATCCAAAATAAAGCCTTTTTTATGCATTTCGCTTTGCAGAATTTACAGACCCAAAAAATGTAAATTAGATATTTTCTTTGATTGTTTAATGTTATCAAATGGTGCGATGCGAAATCCCCAGAAGCTACAGAATTATGAGAAATAGTAGTCAGGAAGAAGCTCAACCTCAACTTTATACAGAACGTTTCACAGAGCCTTGAAGCAGGTCGAGGGGGTAACGCCCAGTGAAAAAGCAGCATTTCTAATATTTCTTGTTCTCTTATAGCGAGTCCAACCACAACAACTACGTGTTCTTAATATAGAGGAATTTAAAATACTCTGGAAAATATTTGAAGCGCTGGTTGGTTTCACGAGGGGAAGCGCCTCGAAGAACACATGTTATAAATAAATGATATTTCTCTAGAATGTATTCCGAGCAGGCTAGTGGGGATCCGTTGGACTTAAGCTGCACCGTTTGCAGATATGTTCCGTTCTCTTGAAGTAATTGTGAACACTGAAATCTATTTTTGAGAAGTGCTCAATTTTTCACCGGATTGAAGTGCAAGGCCCTGGTGAAGGGGTGGGGGCGAAGCATCAGGAATATGCTGCTTTTTTCCCCCTAATATTATCCAAATCTTGGGAAATGTAGACGTAAGGGAGTAACAGATAGACCGGTTCTGTTTTCTTTTCTTCGTTTTTGTATCATAACTCTTACTTTTGTAAGTGTACGACCGATAAATTTGTCTGCAATTTGTCGACCGACTTGGCATCAATTTGAGACGAGTATTGATTTTCTCTGGGGCTCGGTAGCCTCGGTGTGACACCCCACACCCCCGTTTGTATACTTCGAGGTCGCGTTCTCAAATGATAATAGTGAAATTATATTTTCCTGTTTCCAAATACAGCGTTAGTTAACTCTATCAATATCATATTAGTCTCACAAGACGTTCAGTCTTAACTTTACGATTTACAAAAGATGTTCATATGATGAGGAAAATATATAATTAAATGTCCACTGATAATTTAACTCAATTTTTGCTTGTTTGCCATGACAACTATGTGAAACAAAAGAAATAGGTGCCCTTTCTGGAACAGTTAATGAGTGACGCACCATTGTATACCTCCGTGCTTTATTTCCTCTATAGAAGTGTACAAATAAATAAATATGGTTTTAAATTCACATATAATTTTAAATTCTTTCCTTCCTATCATTACCCACTTTTTATTTATACTATTATTTTTGTAGTTGTTATAGATGTTAGTTTTTGCCAATTCATGTATATTTTACTCTTGTCAAGCGCCCATCGTGGGGGTGATAGGACGTCTCCGCCCCCCCCCCCAAAAAAAAACACTATACCACGCATTTCAAACAAACTAACTCAGAGTAGTTATAGCACAATGTTGCGTTTCGACTTAGATATTGGACATAGTTAAAGTCAAACTATATCTCAGAGGTATCATTTGAAGTATAAACTTCCCCTTTTTCTGGGGAAGCACCACAGACCCCCCCCCTCCTCCCCATATATGATTTCGGCTTTGACGACCCTCAATTCCTGTAAAACACTGCAGAACGAGTGTCTTATCTTTATAAAGGCTTAATGGTAATGTTGCCCATCAGAATATTTCGAATATAGTACATCTAGTACAAACAATTCCGATACATGTTTGGTCTCTGTTTTGTTTTCACTTATGTTTAATACACTTTCCCTCAATTTCAGAGAAACGTAAACTTCCTTTGCAAAACTTGCAAAAGAATTAAGTTACACTTTGCGGCGTTATTCTGCAATTCAGATTGGAAGAATGGCTTCAAGCGGAGGTGTGGATTTGTTTAAATATGTGTGCTTTTCGGGGGGGGGGGTGGGTATTCGGTTGACAGACTCCGAGGGGCACAACATTACTTCAGAACCTTACACAATAATTCTAATTAAGTTGCCCAAAGTGTATATGATACCTACTTTTCGGAAAGAGATTTAAAGCATCAGTTGATTTGATTGCTACTCTCAAAAACATTTTATAGAGCAGTGATTTCGAAAAAGCGAAATGTAAGCAATATGACTTATTTCTTAAATCAACCAAGCTTAGCAATATTAAGTATCCTTCATTTAAAATGACAATCATGTGTTGCTGATCCATTACTCTCTTGTATGTGAATCAACAACAATCAACAGGTCAAAAGAAATTCAAATAGTTGGCTGGTTGGTAAAGCCTTTAAATAAATGTAAGAAATTTGAAATGTGTCCACTATGACGTCATCGTGACAATACCTTTCACGTTTCTTGACTTCAAGGATGATGGAATGAATCCAACCGGAATTGTGTCTGGCAGCTTGTGTGAAGAAAAACTATGGAGAGAGGTAGAGTAATTATCGTGTAAGATGTAAAAGACGTAGAGGAATGTCCTCCTAGTCAGGTTTATTGTTTACCTAATCAATGAAGATAAACAAAGTAAACAATAAATAACAATGAAATAAATCACATCTGATTGATCATTCTGATCAGAATTTATTATAATCACAAGTCTTGTTTCAACGATCCCACGAAACAGAAATTAGAATGGATCATATAATTGAAGTAGGGAGAATGACGTCATGCGACATATATACTGTAGCCACCCATTCTACTGGTGGCGCTTTGCTTGTACGACAAGAGAGTACCGGCGCGTAATACGAACACTACGTCTTGGACATAACTAAATTGATCAAGTTGACATAAATCACTCGAAATGTTAGAGTTCACTGGTAAAATATAAATCTAGAAATAATGAAACTTAAAGCTAAACTATTGTTTCTTAATCTCAAAATAGTTTAACATGCTACAAATTACATTTTTCGTTGTAATGGCGGAATGAAAAAAGTGCAAACAATTCTACTGAAACGGAGGAAGAATGGATGGATAGGGGTAGGAGTGTCGAGGACATAGCAACATTCTTTACTGGGCGAAACAACTGGTCCTCCCGGGTGATTTCAGTTAAAAAGTAAACACAAAATGTTGCAATTACATGAACAAGGCAGATATACCAAGATTCCTTATTATTTACGTATGTATTCATTATCACCCTTCAATAATGCTATCACATTGCACGCATTGTTTTTTTTGTCATTGATCTAAATCAAATTGTATAAACTTATAGCATTGTTGTGGAGTTGATAAGAATATCCTTAACCATTACACAATCGAATCTTCCTATCCAACGATGTTCTCAGTGGAGAACTGCATGTGTCCCAAATATCAGACTTCCTTCATACCAAAGGAGTTGCTACAACTTCCTGTTCATACTTTATTAAGAACCACACCAACGCGATCTTGGTTGATTCGCAAAAGAAATGTTTCATGGAAGCACAAATACCGAGGGGCTGTGGAGAATGTGACTTTGATTTTACGCAAGAAACCACAAAACTATGAAATTTTGTTAATAATCTTAAAATGAATACTCTGTACGTTCCTTTATTAAAATATTTTAATGTTTTCAAATTAGATTTTTTTATACCGGTACTTTTGATCTACATGTTTAATCATTCTTATCATTTGTTTATAGCAATGTTTTAGACAGTAATGCACTTGTTACAAAAACATAACAACTAGAGAGCACTTTTAATTACAAAGTTGGGAACTGGTTATTTCCATTAAAAATTGAGGCTTCTTTCCAGGGTTATCAGGATAGTGACAAAGCATGTACCCATTAACACCCCACCCAACCCCAGCTACCCCTCTTTCACGTTTCCGTCGCCCCTGACACGGTAAATGGACGGTATCATCGCAAACATTTGCAGTGAAGTCTACACTAAGTGTCTTTATACTGGTAACTTAACCTACAAGTAAATATACCAACAATATATGGATTGTGGTTTGACATGAGGGGATTTCACAACAATCGTTTTACCCTTTTTTTCAGCAATCCGATTTTTCGGTCATATCATTTAAAATGTTATTATTTTTTGGCAAAAACCATTAAAGATCGACCACACACAGATCTGGCATGGGGCCGATATGAATTAACCGGGCTGGTGGTAGGGGTAGAGGGAGGGTGTGAAACCTTGAACCGTTGTGTTAGCATATTTTTATTCATTATGATTGCTAAGAGTTTGGTAAAATACATCAATGTTGTTAAAGGAGAAATTCGTTTTAATATAACCCTCTCCTTACAATATGACGACTCATCAAGCTAAGCTGTTTTTCAGTCTGTCTCAACTAAACCAAATGCCGAAACCTTAATACTTAAACCAGTACGTATTCTGTAAATAGAATATTTGACAGCCCTGATGTTATGTACTGTGCATATACAAACCTATTGTCTGTAAGAGTCCTTACTGTAGCAAGTTGAGCTTAGCGAGCATGAAATGACATTATCTGGATTAACCGGTAACAGATATAGTGCATAATATCCAATTAATACTTTTAAGTCTAGCTCAGTATCACCCTACCTTATTCCTGCTTTGCACAGCTCTATGTATAAAACACTATACACTGGTCAATTCAGGGGCGGATCCAGGATTTTGAGAAAGGGGGCGCCGACATCCCGATGGTAGCACTGTAGTGATCTGCGTCCTGGGGGAGGGTCTAGGGGGAGGGGTTGTCCCCCTCCCCCAAAGAAATTTTTGGTTAATTGTGAGTGCTTAGATGCAAAATGGTGAAACATTTCGCCAAAAACTAGAAAAACCAGAAACGCTGCAGACACGCTTTTTTGTGCACATATTTTTTCTCGATAGACACATATTTAACAACGCTCAACAGTGCATGTACAATGGATACACTATTATTGCGTCGATTCGTTTTTTCTTTTGCGCAAAAATTATGACACCAGATTCACCCCAAGAAAAAACATAAAACAAGATATATTCAATGAGATAATTATGATATACTTATTAATGAAAGGGGGTGTAGGCGGTTTTACACTATCTAACGCAACGTAGTCGCCAAGAACCTGAAGTATTTTTAAAGGAGGGTCCGATAATAAGCGGAAACGGATCACCGACCGAAAAAATATCGGAATTTGTGGACTATTTCTTGCTTCCTATTGTATTAAAACAAAGCACCTATGTGAAAGACACAAATCACATTCTGAAAATTGTGGAAGCCACCCCGTTACCAAAAGCAGTAGTACTTGCTACACTCGATGTCGTCGCCATGTATACCAATACTCCCCAAGAGGAAGCATTAGATATATGTCAAGAAGTCTATGAAAAGGCGGAAAAAAGCGAATATGGAATAAATAAAATATCTTCCATATCCATGCGCAAACTAATTGAACTTATTTTTAACAAGAAATTGTTTCGAGTTCAATATCCAATTCTATCTACAAAAGATCGGTTGCGCCATGGGTAGCCAAGCCTCTCTGGAAATCTGTGATATCGTCATGCATAGACTGGAAAACCAGATTTTACCGACAGATAATAAAATCTTAAAATGGCTCCGCTGTAGAGATGAAATTCTATTGCTTTACGACGGTTCACCTCAGGAACTTGAACAACTAGTAAACAGGTTGAATGAAATTCACCGCTTCTTAAAGTTTACGTTAGAAATATTACACACCGAGGTAACATACCTAGATTTGAAAATCTTCAAAGGTCCAAGGTTTGAAACCAATGGGTTATTAGACACCAAAGTCTACACCAAACCCACGGAAACCTTCTAATACCTCGACAGAAACTCTGCACACCCACTTGCCACTTTTAAAGGCTTCATTTAAGGGGAAGTCTTACGATACGCACGTCTATGTAACAACGAGACTGATTTCTTACAGAAAAAGAATGCGTTCACAGAGAAACTGTTACTCCGTAACTATAAGAAAGAGGAAATTACCTCAGCCACGAAAGGCATAAAATTTGAAAACCGTGGGCATTACCTCACTACCAAACCTAAACAAAAGGAAGCACCAATGGTGTTCAAGCTTACCTATACACCCCATATCAGAACCACGCATTTGAAAAATGTACTTTTGAAACATTGGCACTTAATCTCGCAACACGCGGACAGGGGCGTAGCGAATTTTTTTTTGTTGGGGGGGGGGGGTGTGGAGGATTTGATTTGCCAACGGATCTGGAAGTGGTGACTGAAATGGGGGAGGGGTCTATAAGTGGAGAGAATTTTTAGTTTTGAAACGTCCTTAGATACAATCTGGTGCATATTTTAAGTCAAATTTGGCACCGTAGAATTTCCATTTCGATATTATTTTTACGGCAGTCGGCAGAAGAAGAATTAATTGGGACCAATTATCGAACTGTGTTTTCTCTTTCGCCGATCGTTGAAATAGTGAAACTTCGTGATGAAAATGTTCAGAAAACTTTCCGGTAATGAGAAATAACAACATTCATTGATATATAGCGAGAAACGTTAAAAATTGTGTACAATTCGTGAGCCGTGTCCTTAAGTTTTCCACGGAGAACGAATAACATCTGCGATGACGTCATTCTGAACAGAGGATAATAACAACACGTTGTCACACGATAGCACGACTGATGGGCTGCGGCCTATACGGAAGCCTTTAATTCCATTCCTTTCACTGAGTTGCAGGCGATTCTGGCACTCGTCTAGCTGAGCCTGGCTACAGTAGCTATAGTGACGGCCTTGATATTATCAGTTATTCGCCGAGAGGTTTTTAACTTGCAGGCGTCGGTTGATTGGATTGGTGAATGAGTTTATCAGATGAAGAACTGGAAAATCGAAATAACCAATAAAGAAGCTCCCGTTCTCCTTTTCTCTATTCAGCTTTCCTTCTTTCTTCCCCTTCCGCTCTCTTCACCTTTTCTCCTTTTGCCGACAGACCCCCCACACCCACCCCCCCCCCACCCCCGCTCGCTACGCCCCTGCACGCGGAAGTATCCAAACTGTTTCCAAAAGAACCGATTCTAGCCTACGAAAGGGCCCAAAATCTCAAAGATTTACTTGTTAACTCAAGGTTTTATACTAACGAAGAATCAGCTGACTCTCAAGGTTCACACGAAGCTCTTTTAGATGCTCTTATAGCTGAACTATGAGTCCATAAAAACTCGTGCACAGAAAATAGATGCATTTTGAGAACGAGACGCCCAGGCCGAATATAAAATATTCAAAAGCCACTACTGATAGCTCCTCCTATAAAGTTTGAGGGCAGAAACCGGTCTAGTTGGTCATAAGAACCTACACTAGTCTCTCCTAATATTAACAGTACACTCAATTCACCTAATAGGTGCAATTATGTTTCACCACGAGGAGCATGCTATAAGTTCATGTTCCTCGAGCCCTCCCTTATACTTCAGGTTCTTGGCGACTACGTTGCGTTAGATAGTGTAAAACCGCCTACACCCCCTTTCATTCAGATAATTATGATATACTTGCTGTGTATTGATTTTCCCTGACAGTAATAGTCAGCACTATAGTACTGAGCCGTTTCTAATTAATACGTGATGTCGCGTAGGCCTGATAATTGCCTTAGTTTCAAATTTCAGGGAAGAGCAGCTGGATATATATTAGGCTTTTCTTTCACCAAGTTATGCCTATTAGGAATTTGAAGTACTCCCACATAAAAAAAAAACGCAACTGATTCCAAAAAGGGGGGGGGCGGGCCGGGTCGGCCCCCCTGGATCCGCCCCTGCAATGTAAAATAAAATATATGGGTTACCTACCTCGTATCTAATTAGCATAATAAACGTATATTTACCAAACTGTTGCAGGTTTGTTTTAATGTAAAAGCTTTTTCTTTACAATCGTTTGTTTTCTGTATCTCTTCATTGAGTGGCTGAAAGATGCACTTTAAAATATTTCACTAATATTTTATATAAATTAAGGGCCATATATAGCGGACACATCATCTCAATGACAGGTGTAGGCCATATTCTAGAAATATTGATGAACTTTAAATAATTTATATTTTATCGAACAACCGTTCTTGTGTCAACCTGTCCGCTGCTACATCATTGACAATAATTAATTGAAGGTTATTTTATTCATAAAAGGGGTCTCCCTGTTTAAACCCCTCCCATCGGACGCGAGCATCCAAAGAAAATCATGTTCGAAAGGGTAAACACTTCATGGTGCTGTGAAAGGTCAAATCAATATCAGCCTAAAAAACTTCTCTGACTATTAAGACGAGGACGAAACACGAGGCTTTTCCCCTCACACCAATGAGGCTGGTCACATGAGTCAACACAAAGTCAACTCTAAATAATGTCAAATGTTGCCAGTCGGGGGAATTGGGTACTTGGCCCCACCACCCATGAAATCGTGCAGACGCCACTTAGCGGGAACATGAAATTGTTAGGGTCCTGATTTGTTTCTGACCATAACCTTTCGGTTCCCGGACAACTCCCTACTGGACGATTACCCACAGGACGAGTACCCTTCGGACGATTCCCCCTCGGGCAATTCCCACCCTGACAATTCCCACTCCGGACAATTAACACCCATGGCAATATTCCCCGGACAATAATATTGCCCCGGACAATTTTCCCCCGGACAATCCCCCTCTTCGGGAATTTCCACTGAGACCCCTCCCCCAGGACGTCGATCATTACATTTCATCACATTTTGGACCCCCCCCCCCCTGTGGAAATTTCTGCACATGCCCCTTGACCATCAATCACAAGTCGATCAATAGTTTAAAAAGTTACATTTTGGTAGGAATTGATTGGGATCAGGTGTATATGACTTCCTGGAAATATCTTTCCAGTTAATATCACCTCAAAAATTTGCCCGCTCATACAGCGTCTTTATCAGTTGCCATATGCTTGCATCCACATGTGTATTTTTCGACAGAACTAGGATATTCAGCGTTTATGCTTTGTTAGTTTTTGCGCAATTTGAATGCATGGTAGATGGCTAGACCAGAGAAATGTTCGCGCGCTTCGCGTGCACTAGCTAGGTTGATACTGTGATAGCTTTCATCTCTCTTCGCATGCATTTTAGCTAGCTACCACAGAATTTTCCACGCGCTTTCGCGCGCATTAGCTGCACTGTTCATGCCATAGTCCTTTCATTGGCTCATTATGTTGACCATATATGGTAGTAGCAACTGCATATTTTCTGTGCGCTCGGCGCGCACCAAATGTACATCTACTTTGATATTTTTACGCATTTTGCATGCATGGTAGCTCGCTAGAACAGATGTTTGCGCGCTTCTCGAGCGTTTTTATCCTTAGTTCCATGCGTTCTTGATAAACATAATGCAGACTACACCAGCAAACTCGGCACTTCAACAAGACCTATATGTGTGTCATAATGTACCACTCTTAAAGTGCGCTATTCTGCTCGAAGAAAAAATATTTAAACAACGTGTCACGCTGGGAAGAATGCTCTCTTCATGCAAAAGATTGAAACTAGTGACCAATCAAATTACAATTGAAAAACGTTTGAGATTTTCAATCAAATTTATTGATAATCAATCATATTAAATTCAAATTTTTCAACTTTCCATTGGTCCCTACTTTCATTCTTTTAGATTCATTTTTCATTTTAGAGAGTGATATATGTATCAAAATCATCAAACAATAGTTACATTTATCATTCAGACTTAGCCATACTTATATCACTATATTACTTTCATTTATTTGATTCATTGAATACGTATTTTTTTTTCTATATCAATAATTGCAAGTGTAGCTTTAAAAGCTTTAAACGTTTTATCAGGTAACAAACACCACTTTGTAAATTTATATCAAATGGGCGAGCCAGTGTGCTCGTCTTCCAATATAAGAGAAAAAAAAGAGCCTGCAAATAAGCAGAAGGTCCATTCAGGTTCGAGTCCCAGTGAAGCTGGTGGTCGATTGCTCGCCAGTTGGAAATCTTATTGATTTAATGAAGTTCTATTTTCTGAAATATTATTTCATGCTTTATTTTACAGTGTGTATATTCTTTAAAAAAATCTAATTTGTGTGAAATTTTTCCGTTTTCAGTATCGTGGGAAGAAATATTGCTCTCATTTACGCCCAGTGCGGCACGGTTGACATCGGCATCAGAATCGCTCTGTAAACAGCAAGAATTTGCAGTCTTTTGTTTTGCGTAATTTATGTTTGAATTCTTGAAAGTTTTAGAAGTCGTTTTTGCTCGTTAGACAACTCAACCATAAACGATCCACGACTCCGTCTCCAATTTTTCATGTCTCAGGTGTCTACAATACCCGCCAAAAATGATGGGACAACAGTACCATGAATACAGTGCATGCATATTGGCTGTCCTTAGAACTCCCCACCCCCCCCCCCCCCTCAATCAATGTTGGGGTTGAAAACGCCATGTTGGTCTCGCAGTCTCGCAGTTTCCAACGATGATATGGGGAGCGGGGTTTCTTCCTTGTATTTTTTATGGCGGGGATTGTATGCCGTCAGTTTTGTAACTGATTCAAGTGCTCTTACACGGTTAGTAAACAATATTATATAGTTCATCAATGTCTCTTCGATACTTGTATCACCTCAGCTTTCTTCAAACAGTTGCCGTTCTTCTTGTTGAAACAATGAGTTACCTGGATTAAGCTTACAAACAGTGGCGTATTTAGGGTTTCATGCCGGGGGGGGGGATTCCGGGGGGGGGATTCCAATGACCATGCCAAAGATACCCAATGCGAGCTCAAAGCGCGAGCAAAACGGCTTGTTTTTAGAATGGTTCATTAGGAGTGGTTAATAGGTCATGTTGGTGTGAAGGTTTCTGATGTAGCCTATTTCAAGGATACGTGATACCAAGGATGAAAACGCGCGCGAAGAGAGCAAAAAGTTCTGATATCCAGCTTTCATGCATGAAAAATGCGCAAAGTATCACTGACAGCAGAAGGCCAGCTAGTAAACGTACAGAAAATTGTGTAGTTGCTGGCTACCATGCATACGAAATGGGCCGATGACAGGACTGTCGGAAAATGTTGTGCTAGTTAGCTACCATGCATAGAAGGGAGAAAACACTATCACACATATCAACCTAGCTAGTGCATGTGAATTGCGCGCACAAATTTACCAAGTTACCATGCATACAAAATGCGTACATTTACTGTAACACCACATAAATGCTACGGGGAATGTATAGTAGCTGCATGGCTATACTGCATAACAAGAGTCTAGAGCTTCGTGATTCCTTGCCTTTGGATTTGAAGCCAGATATAATTGTTTGACCTAGCTCTGTTGACCTCAGGTGACCTTTGACCTTAACCAAAACAATAAGAATCATCTACTCACTATGGGTAATCCATCATGATCTGAACTTGCGTGATCCACTTAGAGTGGTTACAACCGGCGTCACAGACACACACTTACATGCATGCCTGCACATCTTCATTTTGCCTCTGGCAAGGATTCAAAAGTGGTTCTGAGCAATTTTCAGCGAAATAATATTTGGCCACGCCCCTCGAGAATATTAATGAGATGCAGAAGGGTTCTAACCTTCACATGCACCCACAGCTCCCACCAATTCCAACGAAAAAAGTTTGAACAAAATCGGACAGACGGTTGCCGAGATATTAGCATTTAAAGAATGTGTTCGAAGGCCCGCCCACTCATGAGTATTAATGAGATTGGCACCAAAAACAATAGGGACCACCTACATACTATGGGTAATCCACCACCCAAGTATGGGAATGAGATCAAACCTTGCGTCATTGACGTCAACGAAATTACATTTGGCTCCGCGCCTCATGAATATCAATGAGATGCGATAAGGTTAACAGTAACAAACGCATTTACCCCACCTCCTACCAATGCTACCAAACAAGTTGGAACAAATCGGCCATTATGTTGCCGAGATACGGAGTCCGTCCACTCATGAATATTAATGAGATTAGCACCAACAACGATAGGGACCATCTACTCACTGTGGGTAACCTACCAACCAAGTACGATACCGATCAGATCTTGCATCGTTCAGTTATCGTGATTACAAGCCGGCGTCACAGACAGACACACGCACACGCACATGCGTGACTGCATATATTCCTTTTGCCTCTGGCAAGGAATAAAAAAGAGTCAAATAAAAGTCTACCCGGAAACGAATTCAGCTAAAGTGCGCGCGAAGTGCGCAGAAACTGTTAAGGTTATCTAGCTAACATGCATGTGCAAGGATCAGTTCATTCTCACAGTATCAATACAGCTAGTGCGCGCGAAGCGCGCAATTTTTTTTTCCAAAAATTTACCAAATTGACGCCCAAGATATTATTATTTTGTTAGTTTGGCTAAAGTATACACAATGCACGCGAAACAAGAAAGTGTTTTGGTACTTTGTCTCCTAAAATACAGCCGTTTTTGCTATTTAAGCTTTTCAATTCAACAGTGGTCGTATGTTTTACTACAATGCAAAATTATTACATTGGTAGCGTGACAGGACGAAAATTGTAATTCAAATATCTATGTAAGTAGACAAAAGTTAGCCCATATCTCACTCCTTTATGTGGAAAAAAATAAGCGAAAGTCACTTTCTACAGGGCAGACATGGTTTACACACAGAAAGCGGAAATAAATAAATATATCACTAATGCACGAGAATCTCGCACAAAGATACGCGTTGTTCGTTTCTTTAACTTCGCGATTATTTTTTCTCAGGTGAGTTGGGCCTGTTGGTTATGCTAATATAAAATAATATCCTACCAACGCACAGTTTTTATTGGTAATTTGCGTTATAAAATCGTCCCAATTGAGTGCTCCCGATTGACAAGTATCTGTGGGCAATTGTCCGGGGAGGGGGATTGTCCGGGAGGGTAATGGTCCGGGGTAATTGTCCGGGGGGGGGGTCAACCGGTATGGGAATTGTCCGGGGGAATTTTCTGGGGTGGGAACTGTCCGGGTGGGAATTGTCTGGGTGGGAATAGTCCTGGGTAATTGTCCAGGGGGTAGTTGTCTGGGGGGTAATTGTCCGGGGGAGGGGTAATTGTCCAGGGGGGAGTTGTCCGGTCACCAATTTTTAAGGCTGTGTTTTTGGTTAATAGTCTTGTATCATGGTTGTCGATGTTTGTACCTTTTTATTTAAGTTCCTTTATATACCTCCTTTAGTGCAACTTAATATACTGAAACATTTCACTGGCTTTTTCTCTTACCGTATGTGTACCTTTCGATTTTTATGTTAACATTTTTTTCGTGCAAATATACAAATCATCGCGGGGCAGTGACAAAAAATCTATCGCGCCGCGCCGCTTGCAGTATTTTTGGTTAAAATCAATTGTCCCGCATTATTTCTTTTTGTCGGAACATAGAGACGTCGGAATATAGAGATTTTAACCAAATTGAGAGCATCACAAAAATGTGTCATCTAGTCAGACTCCTACCGACGAGAAGTGCAACTTAAATTCAAGAAGATAAACTGAACGTAACAAGAATCAATCCTTCTTTAATTTGTATTCATAACTGTTGTCTATAAACCCTCTCTATTCAAATTTCCTCCGATTGGTTTGCATGGGAACATGTGGGGATACATTAAACAACCAATGCAAGGACGTAGGAACCGGGGGCTGGGGGGCGCTAGCCCCCCAGTGAAAAATACGGGGGGCGGAAGTATCGTTCCGCCCCCCGCTCCGCAAGTCAGAAAACCCCTTTTTCATTTCCAAATGAGAAAAAAATCTCATATGAAGCACCACATTACATCTAAGGCCAGATGAAAATGCAAAATTCTTTACAAAATGGAGTGGGTGTTGAAGTGTGCTATATTGCACCAAATTGCATCTGAGGCCACCTGGAAATGCAAAAAAATTCCAAAGGGGAGGGGGACACCCCCTCCCCTTAGACCCCTCCCCCAGGCCGGCCATCAGTCTTCAGCCCCCCCCCCCCACTCAAAAGTACCTTCCTACGCCACTGAACCAATGAGAGCAATTTTGCTCATATATAATGGTAAAACTTACATAGAATTGCCAACAATTAAGAACGCAACGTATACAATAACAAGGCGTATGTCATAAAAATATGTTATTTGGAGGATTTCCCCCAATGGATGATTCGTAGTCACTGCTGTACACCTACTGACCTACTTAATGTCTGTTTCCATGGTTACTTTGACACGTTCACTGACAATGGGCACGTGGTTCGTTTACCTGTTTCTATTCATGATGTTAAACTGGCTCGAGTCATCTATTATTATGCTAATGAGATATTTACGGGAGTTCCAGGTGTGGCATTCTTACTATTGACTTGCTTTAGAACATAAAATGTTTGAATCAATCGTCTGTATAATGTAAGTGCTGCATATATTCGTACAGAAAACTATTGTGGAAGTAGAATAGGCCTTCTGTGTGTACCAAAACGGTGATAATGTTATCGGATAGAAACGTGGAATGGATTTGATGGGCTCTCTGAAAACATACAAATAAATCTCTCTGGAGGGAGGGCGAAGGGAGGGCAGTCTGAAGGGTGGAGCTGGTGACTTAACTTACAGAAGAGCATACTGAACACGGGGATTGGGAAAAAGCATTGATAGTCTAGAAAGTGAATAATCATAGATCTGTATTACATTTTTTTTAAATCCGACCAAGCTATAGGCCTACTGCCAACGTATAATACTTTTCACTGATACGTTTTCCGTGGTTACAGTGACACCTGGAATGGCATTAAGAATATGACATGCTGAATTTATATTGTATTTTATTTATGGTATTACTGAATATTTTTGCCTTGTTTCTTTGGAGTGTCGGGTGAGGCGGGATTGGGTGACTTAAATATTTCTTTCATTATTTTTAGTAACACGTCATACACTGTGGATAATATCAACTGAAAACATTAACGTGAATGTGTCAGGATGAAAATGGGAAACTTTTTATGAGGTTGGTCTGAAGGCGAGAGGATTAGTGATATATTAAACTGAATATATTCGTTGTGTAACCAATTTGACTCATGAATCTTGTCTGAGAAAAAGAAATAAATTAAAGTATTAGCGAGGTTTACGTCTCTGTCTATAAAACTACAATATATTCTTAGTAGGCCTATGTGAAGGAAACAATGGACATGAAGAAACAAATAAAACACAGGATATTGATAATGGAGCTACAGATAATAATAAAAAAACACCCGGTGACCGGAACAATGAGGGTGATGATATGGTTAGGGTGGGAGGAGGGTAAAAATACATTGAAAAGGGAAACTGCGAAGAACAAAGAGTGTAAGAACGGTTACAACTGAAGGGGGTAGGTAGGGTAACAATAGATTGGTAAATAGGAGGTGTCGGGAATGTATTGAGTGAAACCGGTGTCCGAATGGGTTAAAAGTGAGGGGTTGGGGTCAGGGATTCAATTACAAATTGTAAAGGGCAAATCAGGGATATCATGATCGAAACAAGTATCTCGTAATATTTATACGAGGAATATTAAAAATATTAAACAGTTCTTTTTCAAAGTTATGAATTATGAAAAGCTGAAGCTCACGATGAATTTTTAAATTATTGTTTAAAACTATGAAAACTAATGAGAATTAATATAAATTTAGCTTATTTCTTGTCGAACTGTATTTCAAACTATAAAGAAGAAATTGATTTAGTTTTATTTATATTTTTAAACTGTGACAACTAAAACTGTTTTATTTGTTGATTGTTTGGTATAAATTTGAGTTTTACTAGAGAGTAGAGTATTATAATCTGATGACATGGGTTTTTAAGGTTAGATTTATAGGTTTTTGCTATTTTATTGCAATCATTTTACTTCTTTTATAGTAATAAATATTTTCAATCCCTCGCATTGAAAAAAAAAATCTTAAATAGATTTGAACATAATTGAAAAACAAATATTTTGGAGGTTTCAACTTTAGCAGTCACATTTATGACTTTTAAACTCAAAAACCCTATTTTTAAAACTCATTCGAATTATTAAATTCAAACGACCTTGTCTATATATCTCTTATTTTATCCTAATAAACATTCATGTCATTCTAAAACCTATTTCTAAGTTAAACTTTAACAATAAATTAAACAAGAACATTTTTAATCAACCCCCAACCAACCTCCACCCCTCTCTTACCAACACTCTCTTAAAATATTCCCTATTAATCCATTATATTTTGTTCTATTTATTATAACATTCTACATAATTCCTATCGCGATGACCTAATTATTCAAATAAATCCAACTAAACTAGTTAAATCCAATCATTGACATTAACATTACAGCATACTTAACATTCTCTATTGTTCGTTTAATATTGATAACTCTTATTAATTAATTTAATTCCCTGTTTAACTGTTATGATGATTCTGTCATCTACACCGGAATACTTACCTCAGCTCCTTCAAGCTTGTACACTGTGAGGAGTAAGACAAGATGGCCGCCAACTCTTCATTAGTTAGTCTCCTCTTGTTGTCACCGATCCACAGCTTCTGGAGAGAACTCAGGATAGAGAGAGAGAGACCAGACTTAAGGATAAGGTTCAGACCAGACTCATCAACTCTAGGAGAGCAGTACACTAGATTCATACAGGAGATAGGAATCTAGAATGAAAGAATAGAGTTACTGATAATAGAGTAGATAGAGATAAATAGATTGGATTTGGTTAGGATTAGAATAATGGTTATGACAAAATCAATAATAAAAATAACGAAATAAATATAAAGGACAGTAAAACGATCAACTAGGACAGTTAGGTTGTTTATTTGTAAAAAGGAATTTATTTAATGAAACGGAAATAAAAGATTGATTTTAAGGGGAGATATATATTAACAGAAATAATAAGATTAGATTAGAGGAAAATAAAGTGATAATGTAAAATTAAAGGGTTAGTTTTACTGTTTTAAAATTAAACTATTAATAATAGGTTTTATAGCTAGTAAGGCTTTATAAAATAAGAATGTGAGGCTACGTATTTAAATTTATTAAATAATAGGAAACAAATCCCAAAGACGGGTTGAGTATTTAGTAAAAAAAGGGTATTCAAAAATTGAGAGTATTCTATCTTTTGAAGGAAAATATTGGTACACATTTATTTGTGTTTTAACTTAGAACTTTCAGAAGGAAAATGTTATTGAAATGTTAATATCAGTCACTAGTGTAATAAGAATCATTTAAACGAAACGCCTACTTCAACTAATACAAGGTTTTTTATAAAGTTTAAGGAGATTTGTGAGAATTATATTTAAATAAATAAGTTAATTGTTTCTTATAATCAAATTACAATTTAGAGAAGCAGATGTAAATCAAATTCAAGTTTCCAGAGAGAAAGATTGATGAGGCTTAAACTCAAATTTTAATATACAAATTATTTAATTATTGATCCAAATCTTTCTATTCTGCTTTAATTATAATTATTTCCAATTAATACGAGTTGTTTAAAAGATGATGTCTACCTGTGTTTAGTTATCAAATTCATTTCTAAGTTACGGTTTGAGTGTGACATAACTTGTAGTGGATTTATTTTTAAATGTAACATTTTTCTTTTTTTGCGCTTGTAGATATTCATAAATTGGTTAACGCTTATGATCTTAACTTTCTAAACTTTATCCTTTCTTCCAATTAAATAGTACCATCCGCTTTTTATATATTTTTTTTTTACAAATAATATTGTTATCTGGAAACACTTCATATCCTTGAGGGTTTAATTATACTAATTAATTATTACTTTTAAGTTTATTCGGGTTGATTGGATCTTCATTGTAACATCTTCTGTTACTATGGAGTTCAGAGGGTGTGAACAGTTAGCGAACAAATATCGATTAACAAACACGAGAGATAAATCAGTTAATTACAAGTTTAATGAGAGGATGGCGCCTTTTAAAACTAACGTTAGAACTACGGCTCTGGCGAACGTTGCAGCAGCGTAAAAGAAGTGGTGCACTTTCAATTAAAAAAAAAATCTTTTTAAATATCATGTGGTCTTAAGTCTGTTGGCTTGGAAATGACTTACGGTTTTATAATTAAGTGGGCAAAATTAAGACAAAACCAGTTGTGAGTAGAACACCACGATCTAGTTGCTGCAGGAAAGACATGGACGAAAGATTCATTTTTAATAACTATTTGTTGCATTTTATTAACTTAAATTGGAAACCTGTTTTATATTGGCTCAAAGCTCTAGGCCCCCAAACCTATAATCCACATAAAGTGTCAGGTATACTGGCAGGATTTAGGTCATTTAACTAATAATCAATTATTTAACAACATTATTTCAGTCAGCCTGCTCGGTGAAAAGCTGCAGGTTTCTTACACAATTGGCTCAAATTTCCGACCTGTTAGATTTAGTAAGTTAGGTGATTACAATAATAATTGTGGAATATTATAGATTGACTTGTGTTAATGCCTATAAGGCTATGTTATGTACGATTTAAAATCGAGTCGAACAATTTTCTGTGATTTAAGATTTTGGAAGGGATAACATAGTTTCTACAGTTTATCTATGGATACTTTTTCTTAGCTAGAATGAAGTAATTGTTTTCGAAGTAAAGGATAGGCATCAGCTCACCGAGAATGTTAATCGCTGGTTTTATTCTTCGCTTTATTTAAGATTTCTAAAGAAAACTCAGTGTCTCGATTGTATTTTATTCAATTCCTTTATAGTTTAAATATGCTTTAACATGGACTTATCTGATAATCAGTCAACAACTAGGCTAAGATTTTTATTATTTCTGAGTTAGATTGCTAAGCATGTCCTCTCGCTAAAAGTATGAATTCTAGATTTTCTCGGGTGATGTTTGAGATTTCTAACATAGCCTAACTTTATTACTAGTCTAGCCTATAGCCTTCCTAAGTTTGGCCTGACCTTTGTACACATCCTAGCCTATGCCTCTATACCATACCGTCAAATTATCTCACTGATCAATAATTACTGTTTTAGCTATTAACAGCGGTTCCTCTCCATTAAATAATCCATCTTAATAACAAGTCAATGGTAACACACTACTCCCACGAATATACTACGTACTCTGCAACTCCACTAATATACTGAACCATTCATTGTCAGTGATAGATACTAGATGTGAACAGGTATTCAATAGCATGAGTCACCGATATCCATATACAGGTGTTTCGTATAGCTTTTCGCGGGTGATGTTTGAGATTTATAACAGACATGTTGGCGCCAATAGAAGTAAATGTACGTAACGTTATACATGCCCGGTGAAAACAGACAGTTTAAAAACTGACGTCAATTGGATATGTAGTAAGGAAGGGGTCGAGGAAGTAAATAATACAACACAAGGGCGTAGGAACCGGGGGAGGGGGGCTGGGGGCGCCAGCCCCCCATTGAAAAATATGGTGGGGCGGAAGTATCATTCCGCCCCCCCCCCCTCCGCTTCGCAAGTCAGAATACCCCTTTTTCATTTCCAAATGAGAAAAAAATCTCATTTGGAGCACCAAATTGCATCTAAGGCCAGGTGAAAATGTAAAATTATTTACAAAATGGAGTGGGTGTTGAAGTGTGCTATATTGCACCAAATTGCATCTGAGGCCACCTTGAAATGCAAAAAAAAATTCCAAAGAGGAGGGGGACACCCCCTCCCTTAAACCCCTCCTCCAGGCTGGCCATCAGTCTTCAGCCCCCCCCCCACTCAAAAGTACCTTCCTACGCCACTGATACAACACAACCTCTATCAAGTAGATGAAGCTACCATCGACATTTCCTCTAAGCGGTAGGGTGTTAGTCCGCCCCCTACCCAACACCAACGGTTACAATGTGGGCCATAAACATTTTATTTACACATTCCCCCACCCTCATATCTGCAGGCACATCGTGCAGACAAAACGTGTCTGTGTTAAATTACATATTGGTTTAAAGGTAAATACTTGATCCTCATCATGAAATTATTGGAATAAATGTAATTACACACAGGCACGTATCCAGGATTTTCTAACCCGGGGGCGCGAATTACTATCTAAGCGGAGCGCCACCATCGGTGGCGCGGAGCGTACAAGAAAATTTCTGGTTTTGATACCCCCCAGATCACCGGAAATGGCACTTCTCGGGCTTGAAAATGACGAACCAGATGTACACTTTTGCCTGAGAACCAAGTATTTCCCAAAAGTTTTTTTTTCCATCCATAACCTTTTTGAAGATTGTCACCAGTCACATCATGTTCGACCTCATTGCATGTCCTATGGATCATTGCTTTTGTAGGTGATTCTACGTCACGGCCCACAATATCCGAAAGCCCCACTTTTCAAGGTTTTAAGCCCATTATTTGTTGAGAATTTGAAAATTCACATTTCTCGTGAATAAAATCACTTGAAAACATACCTATAATGGTGCACAAAATTCAATCTATGGACAACCAATATAGAAAAAACCTCCTGGAACCCCTAACAGACAGGTAAAAATTGCACGAGTAGAGGAAAGTACGATGAAGAATGTTTGTCAGGAAATTTTTTGAAAATTCAGACACAGTTAATTTATTGGTGTACAAATATTAAAACCTCTTCTAATGGCTATTATAAAACTTGGTTGAAGGAAATGAAAAATAGCAGATATTTCCGACATCAGGTATATCGAAACCGAACACTACACACATAGGCGTAAGTCGGCTGCAGCCCCTCCCCCCCCCCCAGCAACCAAATTTTTCCCATTTTCTTCGGGCACCTACTTAAAGAAAAATAAATAGCAATGACTAGCTTAAAAATTATCTCCTTGGTAATTAAAATAAAGTTCTAAGCTTGGCCGACATTACTACTGTAAAAGAGAGTTTTGACATAAATGGATCTGTATGTTTTTTCTCCATCTACATAAGACATTTCGTTGTTTACATTAGCATCCGGCGGTATACTGTGTAAGTTTCACGGACCGTAAGGCTCACGATGCCATGCAATGTAATGACCGATGCTTGCTCGTATGATATTGGCATCGACATGTTGAACGAGCGCTTTGCGCGCGAATAATTTTGGCTTTTTTTTTCAGGCAAGTCATTACAGCCCCCAAATCCAATTGGGCTCCTACACCTTTGACTACACACATAGAGAGTTTTTGAGGCTGTTCATAGTGGAACATGCATTTCAATGCTCACTGATACGATGTTATATCTGTTCTTTGCTTTAAAAATTCGAACAGGCGTGTAGCGAGTAATTGCCAAGGGAGGGGCGAAGCCGGTAGACAAACTATCTAAGCGAAGCGCCACCATGGGTTGGCGCGAAGCGTACAATAACAATTTTGGCCGAAAATGCCTCCCAGATCGCTGGAAATGACACTTCCCAGGCCTTGTAAGTTGCATTTAAGCATTGTCTATTTTGAAATTACTAGCGATGTCATAAAGAAAATTTGCTCGGGGGGCGGTCGCCCCCTTCCCGAAATGCGTCATGTTCCCCGACGACTCGGTCGAGTTCAAGACCAGCCACAGTTGGTTCCATATAGCACAATCGTACAATTGTTTAAGGCGTCCATACACACACACGCGTTATGATAGACCATATGTAGTATTTATATAGATACATTAGTGAGAGAGGAAAAATGGAAACGTCAAAAAGGGAGTTGTCGGTGTAAGGGGTAGGGTGAGGCGCACACCCGCTCCGTTATCCTTGATCTGTCACTGGCTACCCTGTGTATATAATAGGGATCAGCGCTTTAACTATGACTGTTCCTCTTTCTCTTCCCGAGGTCTTGGCTATCTTCTACTCCCTCCTTTTCTCCTTTTTCTCTCTTTTTCTTTTCTTTTCCCTTCCTTCCTCTCCTCCTTTTCTTTCCCCCCCCCTCCTTTTCTCTTTTTCTTCTCTTTTTTTCTCTCCTCTTTTCCTTACCCGGGGGGCGCGCGCCCCCAACGCCCCCCCTTGGATACGCGCATGACACAACTCTTTTCATCCCCTTCCCTCCCCAACCATCTTTGTAATGAATTCCATTCCATGTCAGTTCTGGATTATTCAGCTTAATCTTTGCACCAGCAAAGAGAGTGTCAGGCAATCAAACGATGTTTTGTCTTTTTACGTACCTCGTAATTGCTCAAATCAAAATTATTATGTCGACATTTCACCAATAACGTCAATAGTCAATTCATGTAGCCCCCCTCTTTTCTCCCTTTTTACTTAGTACCATCCTCATCAAGAAAACTTTATTTTTGCGATAAAATAGTTGAAATTTATATGAGAAAGAAATTTTGATTTAGAGAAATGCAATGGCAATTTTGAGAGAAATGTACAAGTTTTAGATAAAACGCTAATATTTTTAGATGATACGGCGACAGTTTGATCTGTAAACTTTCTAGTAATAAGGCGAAAGTTTAAAACAAAAAGAAATCGACATGTTACATGAAGGGAATTAAAGAAGAGGTTGAAATAAATCGAAGAAATTTTTAGATGAAGTAGTTTACTGTTGAGAATCTCGATTAAATTACAGATGGCAATTTAAGACAAACTTGATTTTCAAGAAAAAAAAAAGGATATGAACATTTTGAAATTTTTGGGGTGGGGGTGTTGTGGGGTCCTCCGACTGAAACAATTCTGGGGTGTAGTTAGACTAAAATTTTGTCTACACTTAAGGTTGTGCTAAAGAATACTAGTGTGAAGTTTGAAAACTGAACTGACCGATGTTAAAACCACTATTGTATAATTGCATGAAAAATCAGAAAATACAGTTATTCGGTAAATAGCCGTTGGGTGGGCATGTTGCCCAACCAGTTATTATTCCTATATACAATAACGCCTGACAAAGAGGTACGCATTATATCATGTTACCTACATGTAGCCATGTACCACATTTTAATAGCAGATGTATAGGATATCTACTACTTGAAATCGGTTCGCAAGACTAGGAGAATGAGACCCCTCTTCAACCCCATTTTTAATACAGGATTTCAAAGGGGGGGGCAGATCCCAACTGACTTAGGTAGGGCCTACATTATTATGGAAAGGCCAGAGTGGAAAGAAGAATTTAAAAACGAAGGAGGTGTGGTAGTTGGCTTGTTGAAGGCAAATCTCAGTAGCCCCGTCCCCTGAATTCTTTTTGAAAATTGATGTTAATTGGTGCACTCCGAGGCATAATGAGACTACCAATTAGGTCTAAAATTGGCTCCATACACCATGCAGTTTTGCCTATGAACAATGTTTTTGTAAAGTCGTAAGAGGGGGGGGCATGGGCGGCGATCATGGGGGGACGGGGGAAATGCCCCCCAATATTTTAGGTGGGGGATATAGTATCTAATATCCCCCCCCCAATATTTGGTGACATCGTTTTTTCTTTGTGGCTATAAATAGAAACTAATGCGTGAGATTGTTTATCCAAATCATACTTGGCGGTGGCTAAAACTTCATCCAACACATGCTGCATGAGGTAAATGACTCTTCGTGATCGTTTCTGTGACCTGTGACCATATAACATGTTGTCACTCATGATTATTATCATAATGTCTGTAGGGCCTACATCTCTTGTGTATGAGTGTAAGTACGTACAATCATACATATGATCCACATCGATATGAGTTCACTGGGTTTCCATTTTGCCCGTTTCCTGCAAGATTTCTAACCGCAGGCGCGTAACCGAGGGGGGGGGGGCGAAGGGGGCGACCCCTTGAGAATATTTTTTGTATTTTTTATGATATAGCTAGTAATTTCAAAATAGAAAATAGATGCAACTTACAAGTCCTGGGAGGTGCCATTTCCAGCGATCTGCGAGGCACTTTCGGCCAAAATTATCGTTTACGTTTTGAAAAATAACGCGCCTGTCCAACGGTGTCACAATTTGTTACTAAATATCACCAAAAAACGTCACAGACTTTCACCGAAAGTAGTTTTTCCTTTTTTTCGAAATGAATTAGCTAGAGGGACCGCATCCATAATGAAATTTGGTTTGCCGATAAAAAAGGAAAACAGGGCTGTAGCAACCAGTAACCATATATCTATCTATCCATCTATCCATCTATCCATCTATCCATCCATCCATCCATCCATCCATCCATCCATCCATCCATCCATCCGTCCATCCGTCCGTCCGTCCGTCCGTCCGTCCGTCCGTCCGTCCGTCCGTCCGTCCGTCCGTCCGTCCGTCCGTCCGTCCGTCCGTCCGTCCGTCCGTCCGTCCGTCCGTCCGTCCGTCCGTCCGTCCGTCCGTCCGTCCGTCCGTCCGTCCGTCCGTCCGTCCGTCCGTCCGTCCGTCCGTCCGTCCGTCCGTCAGCTCTCATATATATATATATATATATATATATATATATATATATATATATATATATATACACATTGGTATATTTGTTTACTTCAACGCATGATAGCTGGTACTTAGGTTTACCTCGGGGATAGGTTTACCTGACACCAGGTAAACCTAAGTCTAGGGTCTTCTTGTTCAATCAATTTCACTTCCTTTGAGGAATGATTATTTCGAGTTAAGAGAAAACCTCATAAACTTATCAATTCCGAAGTTACAAAAAAAAAATCGTTCATTTAAAGGGTAAAATTTCCCCTCAAAAGTGGAGGTAATTCCGAAGGGTATATGACAGAATTACGAACATGGTATATATGTTGATCCCAACTTTACACCTCGATTTTGACCAAATGCGGCTATATATAGTTCCGAAACTTACAGGTTCCTCTAATTACACTGAAATCTTCGTGTTTGTATGTTTTCTTCCATTAATTTGGGATATTTAAGAAAATAAGAGTTTCTATTTTAACTGGCAAATTTACACGTAACGAAACAACGCCCCCATAAATAAGCAGTTCTTTCTGTGTTCGGTGGCAGGGCAGTCGATCGGATCGTATCGTTGCTATCCCAATAGCCTACATTCAACGTTACTTTATGTGGGCCTAGCCATGTAGTCTACGAAGGAAAGTGCCGCAGGTTACCGTAAACGTTGCCCATTTGAAGTTGGCTTTTGGAACTTTGGTGGAGTATATGCATTGTAAGTAAATTCCTTAAAAGTGTTCCGGATATATTAATAACATTTAGAGTAAATACCTTCATGCTGAACACAAATAAAGTAAGACCATGGTTAGAGTTAGAGTAGACTAGCCTAGGCCTAACGTTAGCCCTAAATTGGACCTATCAGTATTACTGGCTATGGTAAATCACAGCTGCCTGCTACTGCCTTTGCTGATACTCGGAATATAAAATGTGATAAATAAATTAAAGTATATACTTGTAACAGACTGGTCAACCTACACATTTTGCAGCCTGGTGATCTTCCAGATCTTTTAAAGTAAAGGCTTAATAATTGACGCACCTCCAAATATTACTAGGCCTACTAGTACTACTTTTACTATACTAGCCTACTACTACTGTAGCTAGTACTAGCAACTATACAGCAGGCAACCATAACTTTTTGCAGCCAAGCAGAGTTAAATATTTCATGAGTTTGAATCCATTTCAGGTATATGCTGATCAAATTGTGTTTGTGCATGTTTTGGGGCATTTGGAAATCTTACTCCCTAAAAATAACCAAAATTACCTCAATATAATACCACTAATCTCTGGGACCTGACCTTTCTGAGGTTAGAGGCTCAGATAGATAGAAAATTTATTGTCCATTTCAGAAAATACAAAATTACCTCAGAGCATAGCAAACAGCATCCAAAGATAATGGATGTTTACTTAGGCCTTCACTACAGTAAGCTTATCGACAGATGTGTCAATTTAGGGGTATGAAAGAACTTGCATTCGTGCGATGCAATTTTGAACCATTTCACAAAATATAAATCTTTGGGTATGTCTCAATCTCTCTGCCATAAAATAAGGCAGTCAGAAAGTCACAACTCCACAAAAACAGATACACAAGCAAACGGAACACTACAGTAAAAGAAAGGGCCTGATAGATTCCATAAACGAGTTACAAAAGTAAAAAATGTGAAAACGTTTCCCGTCTCAGTACAATATTCATCCCCACAATATTCTCTATATGTGTAAGTGTGCATCACTTAGCCCTGTGTGTACAGTAGTAGTGGTGTGTCATTGGTTCTGATTCAGAGAACTACAGTAAGTCACATAGGGCCTCAGTGTAGCAGTGTACAACAATTTTTGTAACATGAGTTTTTTTCCCCTGCACCTATGGGATGAATCATGGCTGAAGGTAAACAATTGAGTATTCATTTTAGAATAACAACGCAATCATGGCTAAGTAATTTAGGCATTTTGATATTAACATTATGATGTGGGTAGTGTTAATAGTGCTGAAGTAATAGCTTGATCAAAAGTATTCCTCAGTCTCCCAATGCCTTCACAGGGTGACCTACTGTACAGTCACTTGAGCACTTAGGAGTTTTTGCGAAAAGAGCAAATTCCTTGTCCAAAATTGCTAGGTTTGATCCAGTTTTACGGAGTCCCATAACAAAAAAACACAGTCTGTGATATATCAATGGAAAAGTGTAAAGATTCAATGTAACATATTTGAAAGGATTAGTGTATGTTGAAAAACCACCAGCTATGCATTTTAAGGAAATAAACAGTACCTCATTGAACCTTGCATTGTGTTCACACTAATGAGTTATGAAATTGTTATCTGTGTCTTCATCATTAAAAGCTATTAATTAGGTTGATCAATGGTCTCACATATTAGTGCAATCACAGAGGTTAAATTTCAATCAGGTTATACTGCCAAGGGAATCCAGACCTACTGTACTTCATAAAAAAAAAAAAAATTCATGGCTCCTATAAAAATCATTCATGATAAAAACCAGCATACATACAGTATGTGCAACTTAAGTAGTTTCATATTGGGTATCACGTCCAAATAAAAGCTCTTGATTGTATTCAGTTTTCATACTTTTCAAAATGACCATCTGTGTGCAGTAATTTGGTGTTAGTAAGTAACATGAAAATGCACAAGACTAATGTTCAACAGGCACTAGATAGTTCTCATGTCCATACTATAGCACAAACCAGGGAGTTGTTCCATTACAACTCCCTGCACGAACAGGCTATTATGATCAGAGTTGTTATGGAACAAATAAAACTCCCTTGTATGATGTTAGCACTGTACTGTGTGACAAAACACTTAAATGCATACATGTGGTAACATGTTGCTATGATCCGATACTAGTTGGTTGGGTGTATAAATAGATCACCATTATGCAAACTGCACTGCACATGGTTTCCATTATGTAATAAGTTTCATTTTATGAATTTGTCAATTTGACATGTATGCTAAGTATATGTGTAGGCTGCATGTACAACTTATTGTATCTTAATAATATACAGCAAAAAACTATTGAGAACAGTGATAAACAACATTTTCAAAGTGACAGTTGGGGATCTAAAAAGACCACTGAAAGCCTTCTGTAGCGATATAACATGATACTAAACATTATATATCTCTGCAAGCTAGTGTACCCTGCTTTGAGATGTATGGTTTAAATAAGGTTTTCACAAGTTTGCCCTGTTGACCCAACCACTGGCCTAGACATACCAATAAATAGATCTATCCATGCTTCAAATTGAGTTTTCACAATTTGACCATTTTTACCTAAAGTACCTTTGACCTTCACCAAAAACAATAGGCTTCTTTTACTTGTGATGCATCTATACATACATACTGTACCAACTATGAGATCTGTCCAATAAAGCTTACTGTCATGAGAAACTGTGTTTACAAGCTAGGATCACAAACACAGTACTCCTACCAATGCACACGCACACATGTGCCATCGTGAGTGGAAAGTTTCAACATCATAGAAACCAAACCAAACATTAAAAATGAACTCAGTCATAATGCCAAAGTCTGTGTACACGAGTAGTCCTGAGCTTAAACCCCAAATGATACGTTGAGGGACTAAATGTACCGGTATACATAGTCTAGGGTGCATGCAATTTTTAAGTAAATGAACTGCATGCGAGATGAGGCATTGAACCATGCATGAATACTCAGTCAATCTCTTGAAGTGATTGCATGCTAAATTCCTGGGTACAACTTACATACCAAATAATAGATCAATATTCAAACTTAGTAGTGTGGCATTTTTCTCAGTTGTTGCATATATGCGGTTTCCATGAAAAAAGTGATAGCTAAATTAACTAAACTGACATGAATATTGGACAACATGTACACTAAGTATTGACATCAAATAGGGAACTGCACTGTCAAGACTTCCACTTGCAATTTATGAAACAATTATCTGGACTTATTTATGTTCATTCTCTTGTCAGAAAAGATGGCTTAAATTTGGCACAAGTTGAGGAATGCATGAATGCAGAATGAGAACACCACAGCAGATATGCTCCACTTTATTGCAAGAAGTACAGGGCTGCAATTTCAAGGTCGACGCAGGATATCAAAATACTGTAACTTTGAGCTGCTGGTTCATGCTGACCATGGGATGCAGCGAGAAATGGCTTATATGGAAATAAGGAGCTCCCACAAGCATATTTTGCAAACATCCCCAGTTGTCTTTAATATTCAGTAAGTATTGACTGTGAGATATATTTTAAATCCCAATGACCTGAAGTTAGTTTTCTAAAGTCTTCCCTTTAATATCCTCTAAGTCTGATCAACACACACTATACATAATATAAATTTACTGTACTAAGTTTCAACACGAACAAAGATGATGAAAATTTGCTGTTTATTTTCAAAAACTGTAAACGATCTAAGGCAACGGCTAACAAAGTAATGTAAGAAAGACTTTCCACTTCCCACCAAGTCCACTGCCAAACCTTTTGTTTTACTTTGCTACTTCCACCATCATAGAATGTTATCAGAATTGAAATGACTTTATGTGTAGTCTTTGAAAACCAAATATACTGTAAATCTGCCATCTGGCAGGCTGGAATGAATTGTAGGTATGATTGTGAAGCAAAGACTTGAGGTGTTAACACACCATCACATTTTAACCTTGATTATGATGTGTTTATTTGTACCTTTTGCAACAATGTCAATATCAAAATGTGAGGCTTTAAAAAAATATTTACATGGAATGTACTTCAGTGAAACTTTGACATATGATTGAAATGTTGTTTTGGTTTGTTGTAGGTTAACAAGAGCTGGTGGAATTTCTCCACAAGAGAAGGAAGTACTGTCATCAATAAAATCTGCATACAGAAGAATATTTTTACTGAAGATCAAAATTTTCAATGAAAGGAAAGGCTTTCGATTAAAATTGGACAAACAACTTCTGTAGATACAATGAGGACTAGATTTATATGTCATTGCTTGGAGCCAGGTACGGTGCATTCTATGAGTTTGAATTTTTCTTTTTAGTTTCTGGACAGGTATATGACATGCAGCATACAAATTAAAATTTGTTAATGAATTTTCTTCCTTCACAGCATCATAAAATTCATTATTAATAATCCATTTATACAAATTCTTATGTTGCTGTATTTGAGAATAATTTTCGTTAGTAAAACAAAGATTTTAATCATATTCATTGCATTAACTATTATTCATGTAACTCCCTTACTTCGCTGTATCAAATAAAACATTGTTTCACCAATCCATTATTCCAGTTGTTATACTGCTGGGAGGGGAGACACCAAGGTCTTTTAATACTTCAGTTACCCAATTAATGCTAACTAGATGCTCAATAATGCTTCCCACAATGGGGATTTTGGGTCTAGCAAACCTTAAGTCTAGTGGACCCTCAATGTAATGGGCATCCCCCCCCCCCCATGTTGGTACTGCATGTGGTATACTTTTGTTAGTGAAACTAAGAGTTTTATCCTAGTCATTACATTGAGGGATGCTCTTTATTAAACTCCCTTACTTCACTGCAGCGTATTGGTAATCAACTATTCTAGTTGTAATGTTGCTAGTACTGTATTTGAGAATCCTTTTGTTAGTGAAACGAAGAGTTTAATGCTATCCATTACATTTAGGAGTACTCTCTAAGTGTTTACCTTCACAACATCATATAATAAATTATTAACAATCCATTATCTCTTTATATTTATGGCAGAGCTGTAGTCGAGTCCAATTAGCCAGAGCCCGATCCAAGTCCAAGTCCATCTGGTCTGAGCCAAATACAAGACCCCTCAAGTCCGAGCCGGCTCCAGATACCAAAGATCACCTTTGGTAAAAATTCTTGAACTGTTTTGATAATTATGCACCCAGGAGGAAATTTACCTCATGCTATAATTTTTTCAGACCAGATAAGTGGCAGCAAGCTCTTCCTGGTTCATAAATGTTATAAAACTACTGGGAGGGGAGTCACCAAGGTCCTTCAATACTTTCAGTTACCCAATAAATGCTAACTAGACGCTCAATAATGCTTCCCACAATGGGGGTGTTGGGTCTAGCAAACCTTAAGTCTAGTGGACCCTCAGTATTATGGGCATCCCTCTTGTTGGTACTGCATGTGGTATCCTTTGGTTAGTGAAACTAAGAGTTTTATCCTAGTCATTACATTGAGGGATGCTCTTTATTAAACTCCCTTTCTGCACTGCATCGTATTGGTGATCCATTATTTCAGCTGTAATGTTGCTAGTACTGTATTTGAGAATCCTTTTGTTAGTGAAACGAAGAGTTTAATGCTATCCATTACATTTAGGAGTTAACTTTCTAAGTCTCTACCTTCTCAACATCATATAATAAATTATTAACAATCCATTATCTTTTTATATTTATGGCAGAGCTGTAGTCGAGTCCAATTAGCCAGAGTCTGAGCCAAGTCCGAGCCCACTTGGTATGAGCCAAATCCAAGACCCTTCAAGTCTGAGCCGACTCCAGATATTCAAATATGATCACCTTTGGTAAAAATTCTTGAACTGTTATGATAATTATGCACCCAGGAGGAAATTTACCTCATGCTATAATTTTTTCGGACCAGATAAGTGGCAGCAAGCTTTTCCTGGTTCATAAATGTTCAGCCCGGGCGCTCAACTTTCAAACCATGCAGGGAGAGGCAAAATCATATTCAAACCACGACCACCGCCAGGTTAAAACGGGCTTGTGAGAACCCTGCTCTACTAAAAGTGATATTCTAGTTACATTTAGGATTGCTCATTAAGATTTTCAAATCATCATCATTGTCATGGTTGCTACATTTTCTGATGTCATCATCATTTGTGAATTATTGTTATTGTTGCCATGTTACATTTGCCAGTATCAATTTTGCTTATTGTTCTCTCAAAATTGCAGAGTAGAAGGAAGAAATGTTAGCTAATAGTTATTATACCATATGTTCTTGGTCTCTAAATTGTTTACGCTGAGGTCAGTATGAACAGAAGTGTTTATAATAGTTTTCCTTTCTGTTAAAGTATTTTATGAATCATTTCATTAATTTTATATTTATACTGGAATTTTCAGTAGGTGTTGGCTTCATTGAGGGTCAAAGGCTACTCAAGGTCAGTAGAGTAACATAGAGCATCTAACTCAACAAGGAAAAGTTGGTAGTCATATGTAGTGCATATAGGTTTCTGACATTGAGTACTATTCTATAAATTTGTACAGTATAGCAGAAGCCCATGTGAGATAACTAGATATCTGAAACTGAAAGCCATGTTAACATGATAGTTCAATATTGGAATGATGAATGGAAGTTTGTATGCAGGTGTATCATGTGCTGAGTGCTCTTAGCCAAGTCAAAGGTTATTTGAGGCCAATATAGGTAAAATCTGAAAACCTTCATGATCCCATTCTATCTAGTATCTGACTAGTAGCTGCTTTAATAGCTGAATCTTAGGGCAATTAATATATTTATCAGAACAAGTAATGTACCTCAAAAGACTTCTTAAGCTCTTTTGGGCCCCATTCAATATTTCAGTGTATTAACTTCATCATTCTTTTAACAAATTTACTCCAAATTGCTAGTTTCATGTTCTGGCAATGAACCTTTGTCATATCATGTTGCATGAGTGCTGTAACTGGTTTACAAGCTTGCAAAAGTCTTAAAAGGAGGATAGGGTGTTGGGATAAATAGTTCAAAATAATATTAACAAAATTGTACCATATTTTGCTTTTCTTTTTTCCCATATGTTGCCACTGCTTGAATAAGACTAGTTGATAGGACTTTTTGTGAGCTCCACCTTTGACAACAAGGTACAGTAGACTTCAACTGCATCTTGTTGGCAACATCCTAGGAAAGTTTCAATAAACACAGATGTTTCTATGAAATGAGGAATCTGATGAATATTCCAATACTGCGAGTCTTTATCGGACATTTCAGCAGGAGGCAATAACCAATTCTGCTATCGTTACATACTGTAGGTCCTTCATAAAATGCCACTTAAAGAACTGTATTACTTCCTTGGGAAGGTGAATTTTATCGTCAAATACAACATCAAATACAACCTGTCCAACTCCCCCCCCCCTCACACCTCCATTTATCCCGAGTAGTTTACAGAAACTGGGACAGAACATTTTTTGTGGGAAACAAGGTTAAATAATGTTGTTTGAGGTATTGAGCATTTATCTATATGTCCCTTTCTGAAAGTAACATGAAATTTCATATTGATTTTAATGAAAATATTTGCATTTATCAGTAATAAACAGAAAGAAGACATAATGATTTCTGCTATAGTGTCTTATCTCTGCCTCTTATGTTAAAATTGTGTTCATTGGTTGGTCCTTGTACTTCGAACATATTGCTCCCTAACTCAGCAAACCCATATTCGATCTGAAGATGCTAATTCAGACAGCTTACTGTTCTAGCAAGTTCTCGACCAATTATATTGATGAATTTGCATCTGGATGAATTTGCACTGGATGAATTTGAATCATGCCAACTATGTAAGGAGCCATTTCTTTAAACCTTGCAAGACTGGTCTATAGAGTTTCAGCTAATTTAATACAAGCCGATCGATGAAGAATTCAAATACTGTGTAATCCTATCCTACTTCAAAGGTGTACGTGGTCGAAAGGTTTCCTTGTAAAATTACTGGTCCTTTCAGATCTGCAACTTCATCTTGAGAACTTCTTTTTGGTCACATAGTAGCTTGAAACAATTGAAAGTTGGAGACAGTACTTTGAAGATATGTGCTTCGGCACCATGTACCCAGTGGCGTAGCCACGGGGGGGGGGGGGGTGGGGGCGACAGCCCCATGAAAGCTTGTCGCCCGCCCACTGGGATTTTGGGTGTCGAAAAAATTACATGTGCGAAAAATATATCATTCATTGGTCTGCATGGTATCGAATCTCCATGATGACCACTCATGAACGACCCTTCGACCGCGGACCGGCAGTAGGCTATAGTTGCTGAAAAACCTGACGTGACATAGCGCATAGGCCGAGATATGTCATGATATTTCAAAGCAACTTACCAAATTGTCTTTTTTCTTCTATTTCTCTAAACTATTTGATGACCATATCAAGACATGGGGATCTCAAAATAAAGGATGTGAAGAAACTTTAGAGCAGCTTACAATGCCTGGGAAGTGTTATTTCCAACGATCTAGGAGGTCTTTATAGCTGAAAATTTCCCGTACGCTGAGCGCCAACCCATGGTGGCACTCCACTCAGGTAGTAACAAGACGCCCTCCCAGGAATTGGTCAAGCCCCACCCCCCAAAGCGACCACCCCCTCCACTGGAACAATCCTGGCTACTTCACTGCATGTACCACAGGTTTATCTGATATCAAAGTGAAAGCGGCTTTCCACAAGAATAAAGAAAGCATATCTATATTTTTGTGTAACACCTACACAACTCAATCCCCACGCAAAGAAGACTACCTACGTATAGTTTTCATTGAGGATTCCAATAATTCCTGCAATTTCCTACCAATAACATATGGAAAGTCACTCCTGTTATCGTGGCGGAGCTAGGGTATTGGTAAGAGGGGGTGAGAATGGTCTGTATGGGCGCTTTCGACTTTATCGAAGCGGAGCGCCACCACAGGTTGGCGCAGAGCGTACAGAAATCTTTTGAGTAAAGATACTCCCTATATGGCCGGAAATGACCCTTTCCGGGCCTTGCTAATTTGCAGATAAACGAAGAATAAATAGGTGTCATCGCCAACAAAATGTGACAAATGTCAATAGGTAGATGAGAGCGCCATAAAAAAAGTCAATAATCGCGAATAAGTAAAAAAGTGATAAATAGCTGAAAAGGGCGCCAGCAGTCCATATGAGTCCGTTGGGGGGGGGGCATCCGCCCCTGACTGTATTGACGCTCCGCCACTGTTGGGAGCTCAGTGTAGGAAGAGAAGGGGGGCAGAGGGACGGTATTTTTTAACGGTTTGGGTGAGCGTCTGCAATGATTCGTAATGACATGTTATCGCAAGCGTTCAACATGCTCAAATAAAAAGAATGAATGAGAAGGAATTCATATCACTTTTCAATCATTTTTTGAAACAAATTGAGCGAATTGATCGCTAGTAATCTTGAAATTGGTTTTATCACGGTCATTGTCATGTTTCTCATATGTACCTTTCACATATAAAAGAATTCTGTACGTAATGTTATCAGAAATACTTTTAAAATGACACCAAAGAGATTAAAAATTCTTTTCGAATTTGTTAATAATATTGTCTTTTAAGAGACACCGTAGACACGTTGCTCGGTTGGGTTTACTGCAATAGTGGCAAATGGAGACCAATATCCGCACTTAGTGGACCTAATGTTATAGTCGTGCATTGACCTTGAACAGAGGGGCCTACCGTGAAAACGTACGGAAAATTCATCCTTTTATATATCAGCGAGACAATTCCACTGGATACAATAATACGACTCAAAAGTCCTTAGATGTGGTCATCATAACAATCACAATAAAAGATATGTATATAAAGCAGATTAAAGATATGATGGAAACTCAAATGTGGACCAAAAAACGATGTCCCTACGGATGCCGTTTAGTGATATTTACATAATTTGTGTGTAGTAGGTTCCGTAGCTCTTTTGTGGAAAAACTTTGTAATATGCTTAAAGTTTGTAGTTCATCCATGCTTTAGATTAATGAGAGACATAGATCATCACGTTTTATGAGGAGGGAGGCTATTTTTAAAAATCTGGGTAATAGGTACTGTAACTCATTTCTTGGAGAAAGCTTGGAATATGCGGATAATGAAGAAAGTTTCGAGTTCCTCCCACGCATTAGATAAATGAGGGACCTAGTTCATCACGCTTTGCAAGGATATCTAATATAATAGGTGTAAGAGAAGCGGTGATTGTAATGAAGGGAAGGGGAGAATGGGGGGGGGGGTAAATGATGTTACCAGGGGGACCTAATAATTTGTCCTAAATGAGATTTAAAAAATTCATTAATGTAAGTAAATTTCATTACTGCCTGCTCTCGCTGATTTCTTTTAACCCCATAGAGCGGAGTGTGTGAGGTGAAGAAGGGTAGGGCAGGATGGGGGAGGGATGATAAATGACGATGTAACCAGGGGGCTGATAATTCGTTCAATAAGAGATTTGAAAATATATATATATGTAAGTTTATATCATTACTGCCTGCTCTCACTGATTTCTTTCAACCCTAAGTTACGCTTATCGGAAGACTATACGCCGATAATACAATTCTTTAACAAGGAGATGCTTCTAATTTATTAAACTGTGTAACTTTCACTAATCTATTTGGGAAAAAAATATGCTTTTAAGTTGAAAGACTCAGTTAGGATCAATTAAGTAGAACAAAGATCGTTGCGTGCTGCGTACGCGTGTAACGATGAAGTTTCCTACATTGGGATGGAAGAGTATCAGGGAGTGTAAGATTGAGTGGGAAGTTAAATGACGGTGTAACTGAGAAATTAACAAAAATCTTAGTGATAAAATCATTATTGCTTGCTCTTTGCTGATTTAACATTAGAATAAGTGTCTCTAATCATTAGATATTCCTTTAACATACGAGGTTCGGTTGGGGAAGGGGGGGGGGGGCACTAGACGGATTGACGGGGAAGAAGATTGGGAGCCAGTGGCGGAGCTAGGGATATTGGTCAGAGGGGCGAGAAAGGTCTGTACGGGCGCTTTCGACTTTATCTAAGCGGAGCGCCACCACAGGTTGGCGCAGAGCGTACAGAAATCTTTTGAGTAAAGATACTCCCTATATCGCCGTAAAATGACCGTTTAGGTATAGGTGTCATCGCCAACAAAATGTGACAAATGTCAATAGGTAGATGAGAGCGCAATAAAAAAAAGTAAATAATCGCGAATAAGTAAAAAGTGGTGAATAGCTGAAAAGGGCGCCAGCTTCCCATTTGAGTCCGCCCCCCCCCCCGCCTGACTGTATGGACGCTCCGCCACTGCCTGTTATGACATTAGAAACAAATACTGATATGAGATGAGTGTGGTATATACCTACTGACGACTGATAACAGTATTATAGTGCATGTTCTAGCCTTTTGACATCGTATGAATCTAGCAGACAGCGTACAGGTACCGTCTGGTACCATTATCCGTTTTGAGTGCTATTTAGGGGTTCTAGGACAAAATCCCCCCAGACAATATCCCCCTGACCCATACAAAGCCTGCCTGCAACAACCAGGGATGGCCCAGGTGTGACAGTCAAGGCATGGGACATTGCACTGGTTAGGGTACCGTTCAGGGGATTGGTCAGGTACCAGGCGCGTATCCAGGATTTTCAAACCCGGGGGGCGCGAAATACTATCTAAGCGGAGCGCCACCATCGGTTGGCGCGCAGCGTACAACAAAATTTCTTATTTTGATACCCCCCAGATCACCGGAAACGGCACTTCTCGGGCTTGAAATGACCAACCAGATGTACACTTTTTGCCTGAGAACCAAGTACTTCCTAATAGTTTTTTTTCCATCCATAACCTTTTTGAAGATTGTCAACCCGGCACACATCATGTTCGACCTGATCGCATCTCCTGTGGGTCTTTGCTTTTGTAGGTGATTCTATGTCGCGGCCCACAATACCCGTCAGCCCCACTTTGCAAGGTTTTAAGCCCCATATTTGTTCAGAATTTGAAAATTCACATTTCTCGTGAATAAACTCACTTCAAAACATACCCATAATGTTGTACAAAATTTCATCTATGGACAACCAATATAGAAAAACTTCCTTCAACCCCTAACAGACCGGTCAAAATTGCACGAGTAGAGGGAAGTGTGATGCAGAATGTTGATCAGAAATTTTCGAAACTTCAGACACAGTTAATTTATTGGTGTACAAATATTAAAACCTCTTATAACGGCTATTATAAAACTTGGTTGAAGGAAATGAAAAAATAGCAGATATTTCCGAAACCGAACACTACACACATAGGCGTAGGAGGCGCGGCGGCAGTGGCGGAGCTAGGGGTATTGGTCAGGAGGGGCGAGAATGGTCTGTAGGGGCGCTTTCGACACTATCTAAGCGGAGCGCCACCACTGGTTGGCGCGTAGCGTACAGAAAATTTTTGAGTAAAGATACTCCCTAGATCGCCGGAAATGACCCTTTCCGGGCCTGGCTAATTTGCAGATAAACGAAGAATAAGGTGTCATCGCCAAATTACACCAACAAAATGTGACAAATGTCAATAAGTAGATGAGAGCGCAATAAAAAAGTCAATAATCTAGAATAAGTAAAAAGTGGTAAAGAGCTGAAAAAGGCGCCAGCAGTCCATTTGAGTCCGTCAGGGGGGCATCCGCCCCCATGACCGTATGGACGCTCCGCCACTGCGCGGCGGGGGTGCAGCCCCTAATTCGCCATTACTAATGTAAAAGAGAGTTTTGACATAATTGGACCTCCATGCTTTTTATACATCTACATGAGACATGTCGTTGTTTACATTAGCATCCCGCGGTATACTGCGCAATTTTAACGGAACGTACGGTACATGATGGCATGCGATGTAATAACCGAGGCTTGCTTATATGATATTGACATTAACACGTTGAGCGCGCGCGAAAATTTTTGGTTATTTTTTCAGACAAGTCGGACAGTTTTGAGGCTTTTCATCCTGGAACGCCATTTTCATGCTCACTGATATGATGTGATATCTGCTGTTTGCGTTACAAATTCAAACAGGCGCGTAGCGAGGAATTTGTCAAGGGAGGGGCGAAGCCTGTAGGCAAATTATCTAAGCGTAGCGCCACCATAGGTTGGCGCGAAGCGTACAAGAAAATTTTGGCCGAAAATGCCTCCCAGATCGCTGGAAATGGCACTACCCAGGACCATTTGTTAGCGCGAAGCGTACAAGCAAATTTTGGCCAAAAATGTCTCCCAGATCGCTGGAAATGACACTTCCCAGGCCTTGTAAGTTGCATCTAAGCACTTTCTATTTTGAAATTACTTAGCGATATCATTTAAAAAAATGCTGAATGGGGGGGGGGGGGCGGGCGGTCGCCCCCATCCCAAAAATCGTCATGTTCCCCGACGACGCTGTCGAGTTCGAGACCAGCCACAGTTGGTTTCATAGCACAATTCTACACACGCGTTATGATAGACCATATATAGTATATATATAGATCATTAGTGAGAGAGGAAAATGGAAACGTCAAAAAATGGAGTTGTCGGTGTAAGGGGTAGGGTGAGTCACACATTTACGAAATCATTGATCCGTCACTGGCTACCCTTCAGCGCTGTAATGATGTCACTGTTCCTCTTTCTCTTCCCGATGTCTTCGCGTTTTTCTTTTACTCCCCCTTTTCTCCTTTTTCTCTCTTTCTTCATTTTCTTTTCCCTTCCTTCCTCTCCTCCTCCTCTTTTTCCCCCTTTTTTCTTCTCTTTTTTTCTCTCCTCTTTTTCTTACCCGGGGGGCGCGCGCCCCCAACGCCCCCCCCCTGGATACGCACCTGGGTACTAGTGAGGGTACTGGCGAGTGTAACTGTGAGGGCTCCTGTTAGGGTACCTGTGAGGGTACCGGTCAACGTACTGGTCATGTGACTGGTCAGGGTACCGGTCATCATACTGGTCACTCTACCAGTCAGGGTTCCACTCAGTGTACTGGTTAGGGTACTGGTCAGGATACCAGTCCGGATACTGGTCAGGGGACTGGTCGGGAGATCATTGAGGGTAATTGCGAGGCTACCTGTTAGTGTGGCCATGGGATATAGCTCCATGGTGTGACATTTAAGGGACCGGTCAAGGTACTGGTCAAATTACTGTTTATTGTACCAGTACTAGTAAGGGTACGTGTCAGAGTATGTGTCAGAGTGCCTTTCAGGATACCAGTTGGGATACCGGTCGAGGTACCGGCCGGGGTACAGTCCAGGGTACTGGTCAGGGAGGGGTACCGGTGGGGGTAACTGTCAGGCTCACTATTAAGGTACCGGTCGGGGTATGGTCGGAGTACTGGTCCGGGAACCACTGAGAGTACCACTGAGAGTACCACTGAGAGTACCAATGGAAATACTGGTGAGGGTACCGGATGACGGTATTGGATGACGATACCGGGGACCGGGATGACACATTTTTGTAAAGAATTGATGGGATTTTTTATAGCTTGGGGAGATTTTGGCTTGGGTGGATTTTGTCCTAGGGGGATTTTGTCCAGGGGGATTTTGGCTCTGGGGGATTTTGTCCTAGGGGGACTTTGTCCGGGGGGATTTTGTCCTGTCACCCTATTTAGGTATTAGTATTGGACCAAAAACAGTATTAATGTCGGCACAAAACAAACGTTAAAGAAAGCTCAAATGTTGTTTGTCCATCTCTAACATCCCTGGTGGAACCATGGAAATATTTGAAAATTGTCAGCACTGTGGCAAGTCCCCAGACATTTTGATATGTTACCATTATAGTTAACAAATTGGGTAATGCCTGTTCAGGGAATGATGATAAGCAGCCCCTCCACTTTTATGTTTTTGACAAAATACTATACACTCAAGGCCAGATTTTTAAAGCAAAAAAATTATGGCTCAGGAACTAATGGTATACTGGCAGTTTTGAACTAAAATCGACAGTGAATATTACATGAATTGCATCAGAACATAATTTAAGTAATGTATAAATGCATGCGCAGTTGCAACTGTTCACTGTATGTTTATTTTTTTTCACTCCTCAGAGGAATACTGCTACAAACAGTCAAACAACAAACAATTTTCAATTGATCAGGAATACAACAGAAAGTGTCCATTTCTTTTCACTACTGTACAGTATACTGTGTTGCTGACTCAAAACATAAACAGAGATAGAGGCAGTGAATGCGATTGCTTAAAATTCATCAAAAATTGTTGACGATTTGTTTTTTTAAACTTCTACCCAGAAATCTGGCTTATTACCAAACACATACAGTAGTGGAGATTAGCATGATATTAAAAGACGAGACACAATAAAAATTGTACAATCATATTCAAGCAGTTGATTGTATTTTCAATCCCAGTTTATATTTTCCACAAGATTTATTTCACATAAACCAGGATACTTGCACTATTTCATGACCTCAATTTACTGACCTCTCTCATACATGAGAAACATTTTGGGAACTAACTTATACCTCAAGTATTTATCTAGACTTACCAGTATAGGCTGTATCTAATACCGTAACCAATGCAAATTACCACAATATCATGGAGTTTCCATGCTTGGAGGGACAAAATTATACACTATACCCCTGGATTGCACAATTTCATACCTATAGTTACAAGTGTTGTGGTTTTACAGTATGTTTCATTGGGCTGCACTAGGTTTCCATGACATTGGTGCTAGTTGCATGTGCCTTTGCTGTATTCACTCCCCTCAATTTTGAGGGGAAATAATTTAATTTTGTTTAAAGAATAAACTGGTTCTTGGTGTAATAAAAGACCACAAGCTTTCAGTAATTAAGTCAGGCCTAACATTGTAAACTTTTCCCATAGCATAACCCCTGAACCCCACTTGTAGAATTGTGAAACTGTGGTTCAGAAACAATGCAGTGTACCCCTGGAGATTTTGAGGGATAAAAGTTTGAAAGATTTTTATAATAGTAATCTGCTTAACAAATACCCTTAGTCCTGCACAAGTATCTGTGTGGTGGTTGTTGAAAATTACTGTACTATGGCTTGCTGATCTTGCTTGGAATACAAAATTAAAACATCTTAAAACATGAGAAATGCATTTAAGAACAGTTAAAGCAAGGTAAGGCAGCAAAATATCCAGTAACCTCAACACTTAAGCATCAGGACCACTTCAGTTGTATAACAAGTTCCATGTTCTTGACAAGCAGCTGCAAATGTTCCCTAATACTTACAAAAACATGTAGTGCCACAATGTCACCAAACTAAAATATTTCAAGAAGTACATTGCAAAAGAATGAGTCCATTTATACAGTTAAATATGTAGAAGACTTCCCATTAAGACTGGTCTGCATTCTCTTGGTTCTGTCTGCTTGAAGCTTATACTATTAATTTCCTCTATCTTTTATATGGTGTAACAGTGTAACATATCCTGGAACTAGTTAGTTTTCTGTTACTGCTCTGCATTTATGTGAAGCAAATACTACATTACTGTGCCAATCCAACAACTATTCCCAGCAACTTCCTAACTCCATTGAAAGATGTGCTGTGTCCCAGAGGATATACATGAGATGTGTGAATCTACTTCGCGATTTACAGGACATACTTTTGCTTTGCTTGGCATCGGCTTCTATGCAAGCTTTTAATTGATAAGCCCAACAAGGAGCTACTGTATACCACTATGTACAGCATGATGAAAAGCTTGGTTGATGATTGTATTCACCCCACTGTAAACTGTGTGATAATCTTGCCTGGCATTTCTAATTAGAGCATATCCTTTGCTGTATTAGCCTGTAGATCTATCCATCTGTTGGTACAAAAAGAAAAGCTTTCTCTTAAAGATATGCTGATTTGGTCCCAATTATAGCACGCGCAATATAGCTTGGAATGTTTTGCGATTACCGATTAGACCTCACACTCTACAAATGAAGAAAACAATGAACTGCTTTACAAAACTAAATCTCCTGTAATTCAGCCAATATTTTAATCATCTCACAACCTTTCATATATACTATTTTCACTGTAAATTTCAATTCGTTTATCCATCCCATTTTGGGCCCATTAATTCTTGATTCATCTTGCCTTGTATACAACATTACACATTTTATTTATGCAGCCATGCATTCAATTGGAGCTGAAATAGCTCCCTACCATAGCAAGTGCTTTTAAAATTTGCAAGTCATTCAAGCTTTACCAATTGTAAAGGTTTCAAAATTTAAATATGCAAGTACATTTTATGTGGACCTAGCCTGACAATTTGGTGTTGTCTTGCATTGACCTTTAAGATTAAAAACCAGAGAGTGGATATAGCTCTAGTGTAGTTAAATACTATGGACATAGAGGAAAAGATACCACCACATTAACCAGATCATACAAAAGTTTTCATCCCTTCTGATTGTTTCTTTCTTCATTCCATAACTTTGGAATAAATTACCTCAGATGTTACTCGTATTTGAGATAATAGAGTCCTATGGTATCAAGTTTATGCGATGTCAAACCTACAGAATATTAACTTACTTTTTGGTTAATTCAGAAAATATCTCCCATTTTGCTGTCAATGATGCAGTAGGTCACCACATCAGTCTGTCCCAGATGGCATCTGTGCTCTAGCTATGATTGCAACCGTTCCAACATTGACTTTTTCACTGCATGGCAGCTACATCGTACAGTGTTATTCCCTTGGATAGTGGGCTGTTGTCATTCATCTTGAGATTGAGAATGTTGATCATCAAATTTGTCTGAGAAAACATTAACAGTGCCAATCAAATAAATATCAAATGGTCAGAGTGTAGATGTGCATTATTTCAATTTTTATTGTACACTTCTCTCCAATATATTTTGGGCCAATACAGAGCTCAGATCTTTAACACTGAATATTGCACATTTAGTCAACTTGGTATTACTTATGGATCTAAATAGACTTAACAAAATGACTTACAGTATATGCAAGGGAGGGGATAGAAGGCTTTATCAAATTTTTGTGTTATATATATTTTGGAGGATGTTAACTTTTAATTAGGTGCACTCAGCTTTTGTAATAGTTACATTATGGAAATGTACTGACTCAATATGCATGGCATTGTTATTTTGTACAAATTTTGGCTAGTTATAAATAAGACACTTGAAACACAATGCATCACTTGAGAGACTTAGATTAAAGGTACTCTGCATTGGCCCAAATTTGATGCTGGATTTTCTAGTATTATATCCTTTAACTGTTTTTATTGATACCCTCACTGGGATATTCAGACATCTTACAGTACAGTGGTGTTTAGAATGTCTGAGAATATTTTGGAGAGTAAAGACTTCCAAGAACTTTTTGAAAAGTTATAGCAGTTATAGCATATCTTATTCAATACAGGCTACTTGTAAGTTGCATTTGCATGGTGACTTCAGTCTCTAATAATCTAGGCATAGCTACTGTACAGTATAGTAAAGGCTTCATAATTGACGCACCCCTGTAATTGACGCACCTTAAATTATTACTAGCAACGATACAGCAGGCCACCTAAACTTTTTTTGTAGTCAAACAGAATTACATATTTCATGAGTTTGAATCCATTTGAGGTATCTGCTGACCAAATTGTGGTATTTTTTAAGCTTTTAACACCCTCCCCCCAGTTTTGCACGTTTTTTGGCCATTTGGAAATCTTACACCCTTAAAATACCCAACATTACCTCAATATGATAACACTACTCTCTGGGACATGACCTGTCAGAGCTTAGAGGCTCAGAGCATAGTAAACAGCATCTAAAGTCAATGAATGTATACTAAGGCCTACACTACAGTTAGCTTATCGACAAATGTGTCAATTTAGGGGTATGAAAGAACTTGACACGGCAGACATTTTGTGGTCAAATTCTGCTCAATTGTACGGTGCATAAGCACAGAACCTTAAATATTTTGAGATCAGAACATTTCTGAGGAACTACACATATGAAAAACACATACAGTTGAGTAATTTGGATTTTTCCTTGATAGATATCATTGATCAAATCCTTAAGTGCGTCAATTAAAAGCCCACCATGCTACAGTATCTGGTCATGATTAGGGCAACTTAACATAATTGTCCAGCAAAATCTAAGGCCATATATGATACATACATGCACAGTAGGCTAAGAAGTTAAGCTGACCTACTTGAAATCTAATTTCTCTGGCAGTTGGTATTAATTTGTAGCTCAAACTACAGACCAGTTTACCCTTGACCCAATGCTAAGGTAGTGTTAGGACTTGGACTATGGCCCTAGGCTACAGTCGAACGTAGGCTAGGCCTTACAAGTTTTAGGCTAGAAGCTAGTCTAGACTATAGTATTGAAATATGGGTATGAACAAATAACGTGAAGCTGTATGCAACAACGTTATAATATCAACGTTATTAATATCACCAAACTTTATTGACTAATCTCATGGACCTTACCTGAAGTTGTTGGTGAGACGTTTTCGTGTTAACGGTACTTTTTTTAAGAAAAAGTCAACAAGGAAAGAACCTGGGCACGAAAACCAAACTTCCCGGCGAACGACTGACCCGATCTCAAGCCCAGTCCCCTTACATCGGGAGGGAACAGATACTACACATCATCTTATATTAGCCGAAACTGTTATTGGGTTGCATGCAATGCAGCCTACGGGTATGCTTTAGCGTTAGCCCTGGCGTATACAGTGTACACAGTGTAGAGCGTATACACTGAATACAGGCTACTGCGACTGTCAAGAAAACTACGGATGCCTGTACGTCAGGTCAACTTATATACCAACTGGGGGATATACTTTGAGAGCAAGACTTAGGTTTACCGTAAGGGTTTGACCAATTGGATTTTTCCTTGCCAAATGACCCAAAAAGTAGGTAGCAACTTATAACGACTGATATGCAGTCCTAGTACCATAAGGTATACTGATGTAAAATTTCAAGTTGATCCAATCATTTCACCTCAGGTAAACCTAAGCACCAACTTGGAGAAGTAAACGTAAATACCAATCCAGTGCTATATATATATATATATATATATATATATACATATATATATATATATATATATATATATATATATATATATATATATATACATATATATATATATATATATATATATATATATATATATATATATATATATATATACAGGGTTGTCACCACGCCGGGCGGCGCCGGGAGGTGCTACCCAGCTGTCAAAATTTCCGCCCGGTACTCAAGGTCAATTTCAGCCTTACCGCCCGGCACAAATTAGCCTACAGTACCGCCAATAAGTAACTTGGTAAAGATTTGCGCGATTCAGTGCAAAACGCAGCTTATCTGTAATTAACCCCGCTCCAAATAAAGGAACGCTACTTTCCCCGCACTCCAAATAAAGGAACGCAAATTCCCCTCGCTCGCTATTCACCACCGACACAATGGGGTGAACCGATCGATACAACGCTATTCATAGCGTGGAGGTAGCGTAAACCGATCGCTTGTAACCAACACACGTTATATGCAATTGTTTATTGTAAACATCCAGAGTAGGCCTACGAGTACGAGTACAAAGTTTACGAACTTTGACTGAAAGAAAGTTTTAAACGAGAATAGTTTCATGTTGAAGGGCAAAACCTTTTTATACATGTTTATTTTATTCCCCGATATGTTCCGGTTACCAGAAGTAATAAAAAGCAAGAAGGAAACTTCGTGCCTTGCTTTCGGG